>NW_024884844.1:10976634-11016634 GCF_019232065.1 Centrocercus urophasianus | reverse complement strand
GAGGCAAGGAAGCTTCCCAGCCCCTGCTCAGCCTCAGCCTGCTTCTGCTCCCATGACATCCTTAGGTCTGGGCAATAAGGGGGTGCTCACAGAAGGAATTATTGCACCGCAGGGCGAGCTGTCAGGGAACGCGTGCAGACTTGGGTGTGGAAATGTGGGCAGTGCAGATAGGATGAGCTGGAAAGGAAAGAATCACAGAGTTTAACTCGTAGTCGGTGTGCTCCAGAGGCACTGAGTTCGGATCTGCCTGACTTGTGATCCTGATGGAGGTTTCTCGTACGGGGAAGCTGTGTGCACAAGCGATGACTCAGGCTGCATCTTGGCCTGCAGTTTTGTTGGAGGGAGCTGCTCTTTTTTTTCGTGCAGGCAATACGATTAAAAAGCAAATATTTTAACATAACTTAGTGATCTGAGCTATTACCGAAATGTCCACATTTTCGCTCTTTTTTTTTTTTTTTTTCCCCCTAGATTAAAGAAAACTTTAAAAATCTATTTGCTTTGACATATGACACAATATTTAAGAACTGAAATCATCAATTAAATCACACATCAGAAACATTTCCGTTTGGTAAAAAAAAAAAAAAAAATATAGTGCTAGACGATGTACACTTTGAAATTGTTGTTAATGTTTAAAATGCAATCTGAAGTGCATATGTTATTTAAAAAAAAAAGCCACATAAATTACAAAATTTAAAAGTTTATGTAAAAACTAGCAATCATTGCTTAGCAAAAGCATTTGCAGGGGGATATATCTTTGGGTTCTGTGGATATGCGTAGTTTTCTAGCATCAGGGCTGGTTGTGATATTCCTTATTTAATTTTTTGGCTCCTTAAAATGGATTCAAGCTAAAGGAAGAAGGGTTTGGTCTGCACTGGCCTGAATGCCTGTAATAAAGCCAACGTGCCCATGAATGTAGCAAAAGCTTTTTGGGTTGTTCCTGAGAATGAAAGGTGAACTCTGACAGAATTTCAGAGCTTGGGAAACCGAGGGAAAGTGAAGCTAAAAATAAAGTCCTCGTATGGTCAGCATGTTGGAGGAAATTCAAAGCCTCTCATCAAATAAACATATTTAAAGAAGTGTTTTGAATTTCGGTGTGTAATTTCTGGCCAACAGAAATTACGGTTGTATCTTTAGGGGGACATTATGTCACATCAGTGGTCATTCTGCAAAAACAAAAAAATAAACTGCAAACTTGATGCCTTAACCCGTTCTGCTATTAAAATGCAGGCAGGAATGGGATTGCTTTTCTTAGAGTCACTGCTAGGAAACTTTTGTGCCATTGTGTCGCAGTTCCAAAATATTTGGGCTCCATGTTATGGCAGATACATAAACCAGCCCTAGAAAAAAACAAACCCTCAAAGCATCACCAGGAGGACTTTGGTATTTATTACAAAGAGTTTGCGTCCTGATAAAGAAAGGGAGTGATCTGAAGCTCATGCTAGCACTGGAATATCTCAGCCCAAAGCGTGCTGCGTGTTGTTCCTGGGGCCATTTCATTGCAGCCTTTGGAGTCCGAGTGTGCAACAGGAGCATCTCTGTGGCTACACCCATAGACACGTGCACGTATGCCCTCGTTTCTCTGCAGCATTATTAAGAGAAGCCGTCCATACTTCACCATGTTGTTACATGTGTCTGTCTGCTGATTATAAAATGTGTTAAGCAGTATTTAAAAAACAAAAAAATGCAGAGCTGCGCTTTGATTTATTCAGCGAACAAAACATATGCTCACTGTTCTGTTCTATGTAATTCATATGATCAATAAAATTTTCTTTCAAAAGAGCAACTTTGGCATTTAGAAGGATTGTGCTGCTGAGCAGGAAAATGTTTTGCTCGTGCTGCGTGCAGTCAACCTCTGTGGTCCTGCACCAAAGGAAGTTTTTGGCTCCCTGATGTCGTGCTCATCTTCTGATTGCTTTTAACCTTCAGGGTGGAAGCAGTGCATTGCGGCTGTTACCCGTTGTGTCCCAAGGCCTTGGTGTACCCGGAGATCTTCCCAGGTAGCTGCTTTGCTGCACACACTTCTGGTTGAAAGGCGATGCGTGATGCGTGCTAAAATGTAAAGTTTGAGTATAAACTCGAGCAAAAGCAATTGTTTATTTGGCAAGCCGACATGTTAGTGTTAAGGAGAATTTTATGTGTTTTAATACATTAGAAGAAGTTTATATTTGCCATCTGTTCTTTTAAGATAACACAAAAGCAAGTTTTGAAATAGCATTCTTCATTGTTAGCATACACAACCCATAATGATAGATTTTTGTTAGAAGGTCAGCGACGCTGCAATGGTTTGCAGATTTTTTTTTGAGATAGAGAAAAAAAAAAAAAAAGGAAGAAAGAAAAAGGAGGCCTGAAAATCACACCAAATTATTTAAACAATTTAATACTTAATAGTATGCAACTGTGATATGGGATACACACTGATGTAGTACCAGTTCTTTGAAAAATCTCATCACTAAATGTATCACATATGCATTGTGTTACATTAGAATAATGTATTTTAATCACCCAAAGGAGATGTCTAAACAGCACAACTACACAGTCTTATTTAGCATTAAACATCCTTGTGAGCTGAGGTAACCTTATAAAATCATGCTTAAATAATGTAAAACACGAGGCGGCACAGAGCAATATGCATTTTTAATTAGTAAAGTGACTAATATCGAGTGTGTGCTTTGAGGTTTTTGTTTCATTAAAAATGTATCTGTTTTTCCTGCAGCTGAATATCTGTATTCTACACCTGAACAGCTTTTTAAAAGGCTTCAGAATTTCTGCAAGAGACCTGATATTGTAAGGAAACATCTCTATAAGGTAGTTGTTGGGAAGAGTTTTACATGATATAATGCCATATTGAAGTACAAAGGCAAAGAAAAAACCCTTAAAACAACAACATTTAATTAACATACTAATGTTTAAAGGAAACATGCTAGGGAGGGATATTAGTCGTTACACTAACAAGGATTAATTAAACTAGATGCCGGTTGTATTAACCTAGGTCTTATGAAATACGTGCACTTAATGCATGCTACATGCTTTTTTTTTCTTTTTTTTTTTTTTAATTTATTGTTTTCTAAAATGACTGTCCTTTACATTGGGACCCAAGAGGCTTATAAAAATGAACCTGGATTAATGTAACTCATTAGTCTAAAAGGAAAATAAAAGAAAGATCCTACAATTATACTAATGAGGATAAACCTACCTTCCTATCCTAATTTAATCTTCAGTCCTCAAAACGTGCAGGTGCTGGGTATCAGGTAAGGTTTCTCTGCCTTTCTGGAAATACCAGAACTCTTTAATGACTGTGATTATTTTAGCTCTTTTTTTTTTTTTTTTATATATGTTGAGCGTAAATGCTTATTAGTACTGTGATGTCCTGGTGTTTATTGTGTCCTGCCCTTTGCCTTTACTTATCTGGAGAAAATACGTGTTCAGTGGTAGATGTTCTGTTCCATTTTTGATCGAGTGTTCCATGCCAGACTGACTTTCCCAGCTTTAAGGTGTGGATTACATAGAGCACTAAATTGTACATTATTTCAGTAAAAACATATTGTTACACTATGCTGCTGTTAGAAAACAGCTGCTATTGTCTGCATGCTAATATGTAAGCTTGCAGCATTTTCTGCTTAGTTGCAGCTGTAAATGCTGGACATGCTGTGATCGGGGCAGATGTAAGTCACCTTTTTGTGACAAAGGTGCTTCAGGTAGAATCTGTAACAATCTGCATTCAGTCCTTCAAGGGAGCTCATGGGTTGCCTGTGCAGTGCAAAAGCACACACTCTTCTGCAGCACTGTAGCCACCCAGCATGCTGTTACTGAGCAAGTCGAGTCATCTCCTTCCCCATGCTGCCAGCACACCTCACCTCTCTGCGTTCCTCTGAGGACCAGAAGCTGTGGTCTTGCTGTGTCTCGTCTGCCTCCCCACCCTTCTGCACACACATGGTGCAGGAGTGAGAGTTTAGCCCCAGTTTGACTCCTTATGTGACCTAAAAATAGACATTTACATAATGATACATCAAAGATGATGTCGTTTCTGCAGGAAACAGTTAAACTTCAAGAAAAAAAGGAGAGAACCAAAAATGCAATTTAACACCCAATTTCAAGCTCATTATCTTTCATTGTCTATTAACTTGGCAATGGTTCAGAAGGTAGCTCATAATAGTTTAAAATGCTGACTGAACACTTCCAGTGCTCAGCATTACTTCTGGAGTCAGTAGTGTTGTGTAGTTATACATGGTGGCTTCAAAGGGTAAACAGTCCTTAAACGTCTGCCTTGACATTTTCCTGTGCTTCCAGTCCAACAAATAGTTTTGGGTCTTCTCTGCACGTGTTCAGCCCCAGCTCCTAAAGAAAACCAAAGCTGGCACACCAAAAATGGGAATAGCAGCAGCACAAATACTGATATTAAATAGGATGGGTTCCAAATGTGGTGCGGGGATTGGTGTGCACGTGTGTCCCATGAGCAAAAGAACTAATCTGCTTTAAGGATGCTCTTCAAAAATAAAAGCCAACAAACGTTCCTTGGAATTGTTGGCAGGCAGGTTGTCCATGGAAGAATTATCCCATGGGTGCCAATTCTGTCCCTTGTAGGCAGACTTGTGCTCCATCGTTCCCTGGGTGCAACAGGTAGCAACTGCATTGAATGGGGATCGTTTTAAATTGAGTCAAGGGACTAATCCAATACCTGTGAACACCAGGGGAGGGATCCTGTTGTCTTTAATAGGCTTTGGATCAGCTCTGAGAATGCTGTTAGAGTTGTCTTTTGTACCTACACCCACGTACACTAAGTCTGTATTTTGCCCTGAAACTGTCCCTGAAACCTAGAGAAGTGCTAGCTTAGGTACGTGCTGCTAATGGAATTAGAGGTGGAATTATGCTTCTTTTAAGGAAGCTGGAGAGAGTGAAATCATGAAATCACTTCCACTTTCTTCAGATTGGCATAATGTTTTATACTATACTGCAAAATTTGCACACTGGCTGCTTCTCTTCCAGAAACCTTCCTGCCTAAGTCCATACAGTAGCTGTGCAGTCTTGACAAAAAAGCAAATAATGCTGTTCTTTATTGCTTGGAGATTCTGCTTTATAGATCAGAAAGCAATCATCATCAGAAGTACTTTGAGTTATCTTTTTACATACTGTTGTTGTTTTATTACTGAGGATATCCATAATAATTAGACAGCGGTCTCATTAAACAGGCAGTTATTCCCCCGGTTGTCCTCAGTGCTTGTGCAGCAAAGTTTGGGGCAAAAAGAAGATGAATGGCAGCGGGGAAGCCAGGTTAGGGAGCCAGACACGGTGAATATCCCTGTGACAGTGCACAGACCCACGTATTAAACTGTAATAGCTTAATTCCATTCATGCTGGCAGACTTTTAAAAATGTCCATAATGTAAGCACCTACGAAAGGCTTTCCAAATGACACATTGCTTACCCTGGGTATTCTCACAGCGCCAGGGCTGGTTCATTTGCATTTCCACACTGCCTTCTACCAGTCGTTAAGAGAAGATCGAGATTCGTGGAAACCGAACCGCGTTTGTTATCAATTATTTGTTCCAGTTTTAGGGAATCAAAAGTTCCTCTTTGGTTCTCGGTGTGCATGGTTGCTAAATTAAGTGCCAAAGTGAAGCCAATATGAACAACAGGGCATCAGTTTCCATTGGAGCACGCCACAAGACCTCTCAGTATTTGCAAGCTCCCTTGAAAAAAAAAAAAGAATACATACATATATATATATATATATATATATAGGGCAAAGCATTTGTTTCTGCATTATTTTCTTGAAGTTTACCTTTCAGTTCCCTCACTTCAGTTTCTTAATTTAAAACAGCATGTATAAAGATTATACAGTGGAAAGGGACAAGAAGAGTTGCCAAAAGCCAGGCATGGAAGGAGCTGACAACTTTAAATAATCTCTCCCAGCCCTCCCAGCTGAATGAGTGCTGGTTGACATGCTGTCAGCTTCAGTTCCTGCAGAAAAATTCTACTCTCACTCATGCTTGTTTAACAGAGAAAAGAATTTGGCCCACTTTCTGACATTCATCTTCTCATTTCCATCACACTACAGAAGCTCACCTGCTTATGAAAAGACACATGGTGTGATTTTTTTTTTTTCTTTTTACACCACTGTAGAAGATAAAGAACCATGTTGAATTCAAAGGGATCAAACTGCTGTAAAATCAAATTAAGAGCCCAGTTAGACCTTAGACATCTGAATTGTTCCAGTCTCAAGATTTGCCTGATTAGGGCAGTTCTAACAAACCTTTCTCCTTTTTTCTTTTGTCTTTTTTTTCATCCTTCTCTTTTTGCTCCAATTGACATAAAGCATTTACTTCAATCTTTCAGGCAAACAGATAGAAGTTCCTTTCTGGTCCAGCTCTGATATCTGGGCACAGTTAGGTGGCAAAAGGCATCCCCAGCAACTTGTTGCGCCTGCACGCAGCTGCCCTCAGCCAGATCAGTGAGGTTAGTGTGGGCTGACCCTGTTGCATGGAGCATAAGTTCTTCATAGTTCTTGCACAGGCCATGTAAGAGCCAGAAATGATGAATCTGCCTTTGCACTTCCCCACTACCCAGCAGAACTCTACAAAAATGCATTTCTCTGTAGGGAAATGCTACATAACAGATATTCAGGCCCTGGGAGACCTCTGTCCTTGACTTTTCTTGGCTTTCTGCAGCAAGGCAAGTGTATGTTTGCAGATGGCATTCCAGGCTTTGCCTTCCCAAGCTCCACACCTTCACCTGCATTGAGTGTCTCCTTGTTCTAGAGCTGTTTGCCTGCAAGCAGAAGCTCTCACTCCATCTTTTCCATATCATTCATTATTGTGTAAACGTTTGTCAAACACTTACAGTATCCTGGACTTTTCAGTCTCTCCTCGTGAATGTTATTCCATGTTTATATTCTTATCTGCCATCATTCAAGCCATTCTGATGCTTGAGAGCTGTTTTTGTGCTGGTGTGATCATTACTTTACAGAGTATTCTAGGCCATGCCATCAATTTATGTGATATGTTGTACTCTGTGATAATTTTCAACCTGCTCCTTATGGAGCTGAACACACTGTTTACTTTTTAACCGTGAATGTATATTGAGCAGATGTTTGCTTACAGTGTTCTCCAGATCTTTTGTCCTGAGCTGATAAAGTTAATTTAGAGCTCTACAGGCTGCATGAATAGTACAAATATTTCCATCCATCCTGCTGACTTTCCATTCATCTACAGAGCAAGTTTGCAGAGGCAAAAAGAGGCATCTACCTGGTTGGTATTAGATGCAGGCCGACAGGTTGGAAGCACAAAACCGTGTCTGTTCATAGAGTGGTAGAATCATAAAATCATTTCAGTTGAAAGAGTCCTCTGAAGACCATCTGGTCCAACCCCCCTCATGTGCTCATAGTCCCATCCAGCCTGACCTTGGATGTCTCCAGGAACGGGGCATCCACCACCTCTCTGGACAACTTCTCCTGATGCTCCATTTCCAGCAAGTGTCATTTAAAGAGGTTTCAGAGATGGTGTAGCTCTGCTTTTCACAACCTGTAGGGAAAGGTTATAGCAGCTAGGAACTCTGGAGCACAGTGTGCTGCATTATCCATCTCTTTGTCATTGCTAGGAAGAGCTGCTTAAGAATGGGTCCCAAGTAGGATATATGTAAGATTCTAAGTAGGATGTATGAGATCAAGACTTTTTATGTAGAAGAAGACATTGATTACTTACTTAGATTAGCAGACCATGGGTAATTTAGGAAGGGACCTCTGGAAATCATCTGGTCCAGCCTCTGCTTAAAGCAGGGCCAGCTTCAAAGTGGGATGGATTAAGCTGCTCAGGCTTGTATCGAGGCTAGACTGAAGTCTTCACATTTTTCATTCCTATATGTAATTCTGTCGTAGTCAAAGATCTAGCTAGCTTAGAGATAGAAATCTCTTCTGGAGCATGGGATCAATTTTATGTATTTTGGGACAACCTGAGGTCCACAGGCTGTATGTGAGTCCAGAAAAAGCTTCAGTAGAGTGAGTTCTGCTATCTTGTGTGGCTGTTCACAGTAATAGCAATGGCTTATCAGGGACTGCGAGAGTTGCCTGCTAGGTCATTCTGGATCCCAGCATATGCTGAGTATCTCCTTGTTGTTGAGTTGTTTGCTAGGAAGCAGAAGTGTCCACTCCACCTATTCCCAGGGTTTGCTTTGCTCTTCCTCTCCGAGATATAGATATGTATGGGAGCTTTCAGCTCTCTGAATCACAGAATCACAGAATTGTAGGGGTTGGAAGGGACCTCTAGAGATCATCGTGTCCAACCCCCTTGCCAAAGCAGGTTCCCTACAGCAGGTCGCACAGGTAGGCATCCAGGCAGGTCTTGAACATCTCCAGAGAAGGAGACTCCACCACCTCCCTGAAGATTCTGGCCTACAGTTCATGGAAGTTGGCTATGCTTGTGGAGCAGGAAGAAAGCATTCATGAAGAAAACAGTTGTGTGCGCATCTTTCAGCATAAGCAGCAGGACTTTGAACTGTGTATTATAACCATATTAGATAGCTTCAGTTTAGTTTTAGAAAGTAAATGAAAGCTGGCAGACGAACCGTAGCCGCCGCGAAAGAGTAGATGAAGAAATGAGTCAAAGGAAATGTGAATGACTTCGAAAGAAGAGTTGCAAAAAGCATGAAAACTTTTGGGTTATCAGTAAAGTGTATCTAAACTGCCTACAGAAAGAAAGCCTGAAACTGCTCTCCTAGTGTTGTGGATGATCAATGTGTTCTGAACCTTCCCTCCCCAGTGGAAGGGTATCTTGCATAATTCACATCCAACATTTATGGTTTTGTTTAAAGATAGAATAAATGAGTTTTAAAAGGCCAATAATAGAAACCGTGGTTTGTTCAGAAAGGTTCATTCAGGGAAATACTCTTCTGAGGAGTATTGTATAGCTCTGACTCGGTCCTCACAGTGCACCCAGTTCATGTAAAATAATGCTGTCTTTTGATGGTGGCTTCCAAAGGTGGTTGGAGTCTGAAAGTTGAGCTCAAAAAGTAATTACTACAAGCTGCTTTCCACCTTGATTCTTCCTTAATACTCACGGAAAGAAGGAGCTGGGTCACAGAGTAAAGCTGACCTGTTACAGTTTGGCTCTGTAAATTGCTCTGCTTTCTTGCACACCGAATCTCAGCTTTTGTGCTGAAGAATAATTTTTAATTCTTGATTTTGTTAAGGTAATTTTAAGAACACGCATAAAATGTGTGCCTGATCTGTACAGTGAGTTTGAGCTGCAGCTATCCTGAACCAGCAGGTCTGAATGGATGAACTGGTCTTACTGAATTCTGAATGTTAACCCTGAAGTCTAACGATGGCAAGCGTAAATGTTGATTATTTCTGTCATGCTCGTAGGACACAAGAGACAGAAAAGTTGGTCATATCATAGCAGATACTGCAGTGCTACTGACACCTCGCTGTGATGTCTCTTCATGCAAAGATCTTGCTTTATGTGAAAACTTTGCTACTCATGATGATTTTTGTCTCTGCATATTTAGGAACTGTTGACTGAATCACGTTCTATTCCTTGAAAATACGAGTGCTCAGACTTTTGCAGAGTTATCACTCATACAGAAAATGAGCTGCATCTTTCTTTAGGATACGGGGCCGTGCTGGGACAGCGCTGGGACAACCCTGGGCATGTGGCAGTGGGGTCAGAGTGGAGGAAGAGTGGGTGCTGCCAAGGCTGTTGAGGTCCCTTCTGTGTCCCAGCAGCTCACGTTTTCTCCATGTGCTCTCTTCCTCGTAGGGCGAGATGGCTGGCTTTTCCTGGGCAGCGCTCCGTGGTAAATTCAGGTCTCTGCTCGCAGCAGAACCGAAAGAAGATTTGTGACAGATGGGGCTAAGTCACAAACTTGCAGCCTCAGGCAGAATTGTGGAAGTTTCCAGAGTGTGCCCATATTTACCTGATCAGAGAGAAAAGAAAATCTGCAGAGGAAGCCGAGCCTGGCTGCTTGTCATAGCTGACACAGAGCCATCTGCCACAAACCTGTGGCGGCTTCAGATCTCCAATCCCTGCCACCACCCCAGCTCAAATTAAATACAGATTCTTAGAGACGTTATGATGGTTACACATGTCCTCGGCATCACATGCAGGAGACTGTTCAAAAAAAATATGTGGCCTGTTGTATAACCGCACTCATGTATCCCATATGTGGTGCCACATTGAATTTCCGGTTGAATCTGTTTTTATCCTTTGTACTGGATGACATGGTGCCTGAATTCTTTCTTTTCGCCGACACGATGGCAGCCAAGCTGCAGCTTCAAACGCTCACACTTGGCTGGGTTTCTACCTAGGTTGCCAGGTTATCATTGGAGCCTTATTGTGTCCTCAAAGGGCCACAGGGCCTGAAAGGAGGATCCGAGTGCTACCGGACTAATTGGGCAGCCATCTCAGAATTGTTTGTAGGCAAAGGGCTGCTTTAGCACTTTTCTTTTTGCAAATTAATGACTCTCTGGCACAGGGGTTTTTAAGTGAAGGTATTAATAAGGGGTCTGGCAGGTAATCCCATGATTCGCGGAGTTACATTTGCATTTAATTAATCTTAAAGAAAGCTGAAAGATAAACAGCTGTAATTCAAACTAGCATGGGAAATATGCTACGTGGTGCCATCTATCCGATAAAATGAAAGCTGAGACACTTGTTTTATTTCTCTCAAGGATGGAGAACAAACAGATAACAGCCAAAGTACTTCCAATAAAAAGTAGTAGTTGGAATGTAACGGCCGTTCATCAAGCATCTTTGCATCCCGTTACGAATACAGTCTTTTAAAGATAAATCACTTATGATTCCAGCAGTCAAGCTTCTATATTTGTTGATGTAAAATGTTTTGAAGATGGAGATTGTACAATAAATTTTTAATAAAGTGCCCACTGCAATTTTTAATTAGCATATCTCATTCATGTATAAGTGTGTACATCTATCTGTATGTTTATCAGTATGCACATCCTTGTGTCAGAGTCAATGAATGCAATTGTGTCTTTATCTGATGAAGTCGAATCTGCTTTGCAAATGGTAATAAAATGTTCTGACAATTCCAAGATTTTCGACAGTGTTCTGGGAAGAAGCAGGAAGAAGATTCCCAGGAAATCATCATGATGTAGAGGATGGCCAGACCTCTCTACAGACAGGTACGGTTCCAGCTCCCCTCCCCAGAAGCCCAAGGGAGATCCAATGGCATATGATTAAGTGTTCGGGTGTTTTCTGGCACTGACAAGTTGTAATTTTGCAGTGATCACTTGTCTTACATGTTGGTTTCTCTCTGTTTCTGCTCGATCAAAGCCCAGCCTGGCTGTAGACATGGAATGTGGTCTTCTCAAGGAAACATGCATGAGTGCGGTCCTCCCATTTGGTAGAGCCAAGTAACAGGACTTCTTGTCTTCACTAATGCTAACACTCCTTGCACCAGCAAGAATAAATCAGGTGACTTATTTTTTTATTTTTTTTTTTTTACTATTGGGGAAACTGAGGCATGGTACAGAGAAGATGAATTCCTCCAGGTTTTGCAGCGAGACGCTCTCCAAACTTATGCAAGGGAGAGAGGAGATGCTGTGACCTCACGCCATGGCTGGTGGCAAGCAGGCTGCACATGCTGTGCTGTGAGACTCAGTGCTCAGTGGTTTAGGGAGTCCTGCTGCCTGCAGTGTGTGCCCCAGTCACTAGAGGTGTCCACCTCCTCCAGGCTGGGGCCCTACTTTGCTTCAGTTACTGAGCAGTGACACTCAACCATTCCTAGCTGTGGCTGAAGCATTGTCTGAATGGAAATTTTTTGCCTCAGAATTACAAACCCCTGCAAATAAGGTTTTATAATAGAAACACTTTAATTGTAGAGTAACAAATAGCAATGCTGCATTATACGATGATAACTTCTTTACATTGCTAGTGAATATTCACGGCCCATCCAAGGATACTTTCATGTGTGCTGCATCCCCCAGGCCCAGGAGGTTGACCTGGTACCTGGGCTACAGGTCCCCAGTCAATGGGGTGATGCTAGGCTTCATCCAGGTGGTCTGGGCAATATTTCCCTGATGGAGGATCCCCCAGCCCGGGTGCAAAACCACCTCGGGAGTTTTGGCTGCTGGAGCCAAATGCAGACAGCCACTGTGCTGCTTCATTTGAAGCCCTGGCTTCAAAAGGTCACCGTGACAAATTGGGATCTCTTTCCCATTGTTCCTGCACACACGAGTAATCTGTGAATGTGCAGAACAGTTCTTATAAGTAAAATGACAGAATCAGCCCTTGACTTACTCCTGTATTTATCGACGTTTCACCTGCGTTGACACAGCAGCTGTGGGCACAGCTGAAGCAGAGCAGGTTTCTGACTCCGACCAAACAGCTCCTTTCTCCTGCATCAGTACAGCCCAGGCAACTAATCCTACAATCCCTTTGTCTTAGTATTTGAGATCACAGGAAACACAGGTTTATTCCACATGAGAATTGCCTTTCTCCATGTAATAGAAAAGAAAATCCTAAAATAACGAGGGCATTTTGGTGAGCAGCGTGCAGCACTGCCGGCCCTGCTCCGTGTCTGCAGCGCCCAGACCTCTGCCTTCGCTCCAAGCTGTTCTGAATTAGGAGGCTCGATTCTTCTAATTGCATTTTTAAAGACCGAGCCAGCAGTTCATTAGAAACCGTGGAGCAAATTCTGCTTCTCTATTACACCAATATAAATCTTGAATGAATTTATATCAGGATAACTGGGAGGGCGGAATGTACCTCCCATATTGTTCTTCAGATTATTAAAAGTTACAGGGCCTCGAAAATTAAATTCACCTTTCCCCACTCGAGCCACTCGGGCTTTGTTTTTCTTCCAGTATGGACAGTTGTAATGAATTAGTCCGTCCCATTTCAGCTCATAGTCACTTTTAAGTTTGGTTCTCATCCACTAGCCCGGGACTAGCCTGTGTGGAAAGGACCAGGGGGCATTTTCTTTCAAACAAATTGCTTTCATGGGAATAATTTCCTCGAGAATTATATTGAAACATTTCCATGAACCCCTGATTTTGCAAAAATATTTTCCTCTTCTCTGTCCTTGATGGAGGGGAGTAGGCATTTCTTTATTTGCAGATATAAATGAGCACCTTAATGAAAGTCCTTCAGAATGTTACCCTCTAATGGGCTAGCCTTATTTAACTGGAATACTTCTGAAATGATTCAGCCTGGTAAGCCAGGCTTCATCTTGAAGGAAAATTTTGCCTCTGAGTTATGAACCCTTGCAAATAAGGTTTTATAATAGAAACACTGTCAGAACTTTAATTACAGAGTAATAAATAGCAATGCTGCATTATCTTCTGATATTTCTTTACATTCTGAACGAATATACACAGCTGTTGCTGGAAACTGATAATCAACTGCTATGGAACTGTGCTGCAACTTAGCACACAGCCGGTGTGGAGGCAGCAAGCGGCAGCGGGAGGAGGAGGAGGAGGAGAAGGAGGAGGAAGGGGGACAGCGGCTGTTGGAGCAGAGCATAGGCATCAGGAATGTGGTGCTGGCACTGGGACTCAGTGGATGGTGATGGGGACAGAGAGAGATGAAATGGGACCGATGGAAGCTAAAGAAAAAAATAAGGAAATAATAATAATTATTATTATTATAGTGGGCTTAGCGTGAGGCAGGGGCTGATGCTAGTGGTGAGCTCCACACAGCTCCATGCATCCCGGTCCCCCACCTCTCTCCTGCCACTCATCATTATTTCCCTGTGCTGCTCGTGTTTGAAATTCGCCTCCTTTGGTGGCAGCTCTCAGTACGGTCTGGTCCAAACGCAGTCCTTCTATGCTGCCCAGGTACCCCAGGACCAGAGCACTGCCCACGGCTTGAGTTGGGCAACCCAGCCCCACACATGCCCCAAACTACCTCCAATGCCCCCCAAAACCCAACTCAAAACAGCAGCGGAGTGCGGGCGAGGAGGAAAGGGAGGGCTGCATGCGGAGGCTTAACCCTTTGAGCTTTGCAAGCAAAACAAGGAAATCGTCAGGAAGGCATGTCTGTAAACAATGATAATTAGGCTTTTCAAAAATCGTAACGCTGATTAAAATCTCCGATTCATTATTTATTCATCACAGAGCCTCTTTGCAGACCTGGGAATAGTGATTAAAACCGAAGTGCTCTTCGCATTCGAGAGGCGCCCAAAAAGGGGTTAACGCAGAGGAAAGAGGAAACCGAGCGGGCAGAATCCTGCCTTCAGAACCAGCACTTTCTCCTGGCGGGAGCCCTCCCATTCCCCCAAATTTTGGTATCGCTGCATGTTTCTCATCCTGAGTACAAGTGTTAGACTGGATCCAGTTGGTACTCAAATTGCAAACACACTTTCACTCCTAGGAACGCCGGGCAAAGGGAACTTCTTTTAACTCCATCATGGCAGGCTAGGCAGCCAATGCACAGCTGATGGCCAGCATGCCAAGTATGGTGCGAAGATCCGTTGTTTACAGCGAGGCGTTAGGCGAGCACAAAGGCTCAGACTGTCTAAGCTACAATTTGTGCCTCATCCCATTACGGCTCCCCTAAAAGGCCCGTGCCGTTGTAGGTAACGTGTGCGCAGAACATATTTCTTTCTGTTGATTTTAGTTTGCTTTAATTCAATACACACTCTTGTTTACTTTTTAAAATTTAAATAAATGTCAGCATTGTATAATTTCTATGTTAACAAAGCAGTGAGCAAAATCCCTTGTATGTTTATAAAATATTATTGTTTAATTCACATAGTTTAGGAATTCCAAATGTTGAGAATAGGAAGGAGGCCAAATACCATCTGTTTATAACTATGATGCATCATCATATGTGTACTTTAAAAAAGAGGGAGGAAAAAAAAAAAAGCTTGGTCCATCATGCCACTGTTCTGTCTGTTGGGAATATGGTGAGGATTTAAAAGTGCTCACTGCAATTGGTGAGAGATTTCCACACGGAGGAACTCAGAGCAGGGAAGGTGCCGAAGTTGCTCACTTCTGTGCTCCCCTTGGAAGAACTGAATGCAGTGCTCACATGCACAGATTCAGGCGCTGTCTCCCAGCCCTGACGTTCTCCCATTCAAACGAAAAGATGTGGGTTTTTTTTTTTAACTCCTTTTAGATGTAGGGGATGTGTGTGTGTTTGTGGGTTCGCTTCCAGCTGGTGCAGGCATTTGCATCCCTGGATTTTTAAGGACAGAAGAAAGGCGCACGGATTTTGTAGCCTCTTGCAAAGCACAGCCCAGAGACCATCATTCAACTGATTCTTTAAATATTTTTTGTTCTTTTTTTTTTTAAATTATTAAATCAAATGTTTGCAAGTTTCGGTCCAAGATAAAAGAGGTCCTTGTTAAAAATAATGCATTCCACGCTGCAGAGCTGTGTGCATTGAGCATTTTAAAGAGAAGGTATTCTGCAGGCTTAAAAACAAAGAGAGTATCTCCAAGTTAAGTCGATAAGAAGATTTTTTTTTCCAACCCCAAGTTAATTAGCTGGGACGTCAAGCCTCATAGTCATCTTCCTACCTTCCAGGAGCTGAAGAATCCCCACTAAATGTACTTAAACTTCCTAGCGAGGGCCGGTGAGATGAATGCGGAGATTAGGGCGAGCATTACCGTGCCTCCCCAGTGCATCCCAGCTGCAGCTCATCCCGCTGCTGATAATGATGCTCAGAGTCACTGAGGTGCTCTCTGAGGCTCGCACATGGGATCCCATCCCCAGAGAGGAGGAATAAT
The DNA here is from genome assembly GCF_019232065.1 of Centrocercus urophasianus. Classification (NCBI taxonomy): domain Eukaryota; kingdom Metazoa; phylum Chordata; class Aves; order Galliformes; family Phasianidae; genus Centrocercus; species Centrocercus urophasianus. The sequence goes on along the minus strand of NW_024884844.1, from coordinate 11,000,954 downwards.
AGCAGTGCTCGGGTGGTGCAGGGGGGTAAGCACAGTTTTGCGCTTCTCATGGCCTGGTGTGCGGTGACTTGGCGGTGATGCTGGTTTTAGTGAATGGAGAGGTGTGCTCAGGGTGGGGACTGTGATTCCCTGGTGGAGCAGGAGGGTTTGCTTTGTGTTCACCAGCAGGTAAAAAAGAAAAACGTAGGTGAAGGAGAACACGTTGGGGCTTGCTGGCAGAGTGCCGTTGCAGTATGAAACATTTTATGGCCAACCCGCAGCGATTTCTGTCATGCCACAATTCAGCATACTGTGCACTTTGCTGAAATGCCTCTGACTTTGTTTTTGAACTCCTTCGTTTCTACTGTTACATGTAAGTGGCAGCATCTTGAATTGCTTAGCTGCACCCGGATAGAAAGTTACAGCTCCACGGTGCGAGTGCCTTTCTTCTGCATCTCCCATAGTACATCAATCATTTAAAGCAGCAGGTAGTTCACTACCTCAAAATTATTATTATTATTACCTTTTTTAAATTAGATAAAGAAAATGCACTGCACACCTTCCCCGGGAATCACAGAGTCATAGAAGTGATTGGAAGCACCCTTTGCAGAGTGGGTTCCATTGGTGATTATTTGCTGCCGTGCAGTGCGTTTAATCTGCTCAGGCCTGTGCTGCAGGAGTGAAAGGAAGAAAGGCAGGACAACAGGCATGCTCTGCCGTTGCAGAAATGCATAAATGTGAAATGTATACATTCCCAACCCAACCAGCCTCAGAAACTCAGGCATGCATTCCTGCATATTACCCCGTATTTTCCATGGTTATGCGATCCTTGGTCTCCCAAGCTGTGATAGCAATCACGGGGGCAGATTGTCCAATTACGATGTGCATACCTGTCCACCAGGGATTACATGCAGCCCTCGTGCTCGTTTATCACTTCGTTTTTACACGCTGGAGTAGTTTTATGAGATACACTGGTAGAAGCAGTTTCAGAGGTTGCTAAATACCATGTTCATCGCACACTCGGCTTCATCCGGGGTGCTGAGGGTTGGTGCCAAGAGAGGGGCACTGCAGATCCCTCCCAAGCACATGTATAAATTTGACAGTAGGGCTGCAGGTAAGTTAGGGGTTCATGTAGGCATTGTCACTTCTGCATCCATAGTGACAAAGAACCTGTTAATTTTATCTATTTATGCCTCTGACCTTCTGCGGGATAGCAGCTCTCCTGTGGGAGCACTGCAAAAGGGGCTTTGGGCAAAAAGGATTCGCCTTCTGATTTGTTTGCATTTAGGAAGGCAGAAAAAAAAAAAGAGAAAGAAGGCTGGAATGTGTCTCTGTTTAGAGTTACAGGTTTGCAGGTTTGGACATTAACCTGCAGAAATCCCAAGATCAGCAAAGCCTTTCATGTCAGAGTATTCGGCCAACAGGAACGCTGCCCTAAACTGCAGAGCTTAACACGGGGGTTTCTTTGCACACTCTGCATCATGCAGTTCTTTGGCAAAATTTGGATGGGAATAGTTTGTCAATGCTATTAATAGAAATGTTTAATGCAGGAGTGTGCGACGTGATGAGCAGCCTTGGCAGGAGCCATACCCCACCTGATTGCATTGTAATACTGTTTGATGCAGCAGTATGTTTGATCAGTTACAAGTGATGAGTATCATATCACATCAAACAATTTAATACAGTCTCATTGTATGGAATTATGGCTGCTGTCAATCAGCGTGTGGTCTATTCCTCACAGATCTGTCTTTGGGAGCCGCGATACAATTGCAGCTACGTAGGCATTAATAAGTAAAGTGCTGCTGAAATTCCATGCAGACCTGTTGAGATTTTTGTTTCTCTTTCATGGTCTTTTTGTTTTGTTTCATTCTGGTTTTTTTTCCTTTCTCAGCGCGGGCTCTGCAATGAGTTCACCTGGTCAATAGGACAGCTGAGGGTCGGGTCCGGCTGCTTTGAAGAGAGCTTGGAAAACAGCTCAAAAAATGCATGGGAGTAGTGAATTTTGTTGTTGTGGGGATAAATCCACTGCACTTGTTTTCTGCTGAAGCTTCACAGCATCTCTTCCTTTGGCTTCCTTGGGGGGAGGAGAGGCTACCTATTAAAAATGCATATGTTTTGTCTTACTGCTTGGCGCACCTCGCTTGATAACCCCCTACTTTGATTTGGGGATGGCACTCTTTGAACTTAAAGTCTCTTCCTTAGGACTGATGTATTCAAGGTGCTGGAGGGGAAGCCCGTGTCAGATGAAAGATCCGTATGTAAATAACAGCACGGAGGTGGGGTTTAAGGCATTCCACATTTTGCTATCAGTTTCAGACATGTGCTGCTCTAATGCTGGCTTTCCTTGCAAAATCTTCAAGTACCTAATGGGGCATAAGGCTTTTAATGAGGCCGTACAGCCATGGGGTCACGCTGTGTTATGTGGGAGCACCAATTGTACAGGAGCACACAGATTTTGGGAACGTTGCTGGTCTAGGAGAGCAAGAGATGGCCTCTGTGCATAATGCCTGCACAGACAAATGGGTCCCATTGCGTTGGGTCACACATTCTGCCAATAGATGTGACACGGTGGAAGGCCAAATTTCAGCAGCCAATTCATGAGTGTAATGATGGTAACTTTGTCCATCTTTCCCTATGCTCTCAGCCTGCATATCTAAACAGCACCGGTACTTGAAAGGGAAACCTCAGAAGAAATTTTTAGAGACGCTAAAGGAAGTGATTGTTGACTTAATAAATGACACATTTCCTTCTACATAATGAATTATCCTGGAGGTTAAAACAAAGTGTACTTGCAGGGCTACAGATAGAAGTAAGGACCTTGGCAGCTAAGAAATACTCCCGATGGGGACTGAAGTGGTTGCTGAGCTGGGGTTGACCCTGGATTTGGGGGCATGAGGTGCCCAGTTTGCCATAGGGCAGTAGGTTGTCCTGTTTCCCATTTAATTCAGAAGCCTTGGGCCTGTTGCGGACTACAAAATAGCCATAATTATGGCCTGATTAATTCAGAACTGAAGAGCCTCATAGAATCATTTGAGTTGGAAGAGACCCTTAAGGGTATCTAGTCCAACTCCCCTGCAACGAACAGAGACACCTACAGCTCAATTGGGGTATTCAGAGGCCTGTCCAATCTGATGGCTGATGTGTTTTATAGTGCAAAGTAATGTAAAATAGCAAGTGTAAAATAATACGTGCGAGTGTGCTGATAGCAAAATGCTCTTCCTTCAGGCCTGGCTCATTAGGTAGCTATTAATGATGCTCTAGAATCACACAGCACCCAAAGCAGAGTATTGTCCTACCCCACTTTATCGCATGCCAGGCTTTAATTGGCAATGGTTCCATCTGAGGCCATGATCCAGTCAAATCCGTCAACCCTCTGTGTGGTATTTAGATCAGAAAGCCCATTCAAGCAAGAGTAGCATGGGTCTGCTGCTAATCCACGGGAGGGCAGTACCTCTGCAAGGTGATTTGTAGATTATAAGGCCAAGAAAGGACTTTTTGGATCATCTGGTGTCACATGTATAACGTGAGCCATATGACTTCCTTCCATTAATTCCCATTTGAACCAGAAAACCTCATCCTCTACCGGCCTAAGAATTGACACTACAGCCTTTGGTATTATTAGATCAAGGATAGTTGCAGGAATTCTGTGCTCAGAGCAGAACTGTGTGTGTCCACTGATAAATGATCCCTGTGCTCACTTGGTGCTGTCCACCCAAGATAACCAAATCAGTGTTGCTAAAAAAATAACCCCACCTATAGTTTTAGCACTGGATGTATATATAGTTTATAGCATTGTATTCCTCTCCATTCTATGGGTCTAAAGGAAAAGAAGACAAGAGAGAAAGCAGTGTTGTTGGTGTACTTTGTGAAACTATTGCTGACTGCTCACTGGGGTGAAAGGCACTTTATGTATGATAATTTTCCAATTTCTTAACTTCAGAAAAATTATTATTAGAGATGACCTTCCATAGGGTCAGCATTCCACGGTCTGGTTGTGTGCTAGGAGGTTAGGATACGAGAGTGGATGCCATTCCCCCACTACACATGGACATAATGAGCTCAGGGTTAGTTAGTGCAGTTGAAACTAAAATGTCAGGTTGTAAATATAAAACAGGAAGAAAAAGAAGAATCCTGTCAAACATTAGCACTAACTTTTGCAGGATTCTCTCTCGTTTGTCCCATGTGTGCATCTCCTTATTGCCATGCAGCCTATGCAACCTGAGAGTGGAAGGTCACTTCCCGAATGGTAAAATATGTGTCTGATGAGAGGGGCTCTTTGGACTTCATGGTTCTGGATGCAGATACAGATGCATCTCACCATGGATTTGAAAGCCCAGCGTGAGGCCTCGTAAATGATAAAAATATGTGTATATTGGAATTATACACACAGGCATGCACGCATTGGTTAAATTGATGCTTGAACATCTACGTGTGTATATAATGTTCTCTACTCTGTTCTGAGAGATATTTATAAATAGGTTTTATATATATTTCTATTATCCACAGCTCTATGTGCGCGCATGTTGTAAAATCTGGTTGGTTTGTTGGTTTTTGTTTTTTTTTTTTTCTGGTATGCTTTTTAGGTTTTCACGGGATAATATATTTGATTTCTCTTTAAATTAAATGAATTTATTTGTCTGCCTTTCCCTTAATGGAATCAGTTTTGATATACTCTTTGTTCATGCTGTTACAGGCTTCAGTCTAAGGGCTCTTTGTATTAACTTTTTTAAGTTACATTACAAAGAGGTTTTAAGATTTCCCAACAGGCTTTTATTTAACCGGGGCTTTTGATCTCAAACCTGCTGGGGCCTAGTGAAATCCTTACCAATTCTCCAGTAACTCCTCACTATTGGAATTTGAAAAGACCCACCTGAAGGATTTAACTCGCTGTATGGCTTCAGCCATCCTTTAGATGCTTCTATTCATGCAGACAGCGAGGGGGTCGAGGGCACCCTTTGTGATCCTCCAAGTAGCCTAAGGTGCCCTTTGCATAAGTTGTACTCCTGAGGAAATAAAAATCAGGAGGACACAAACCTATATACCTTATTTCCTGCTATCTTTACTTAAAGGAGGAGCGCAGGGGGTCTGCTTAACATCCTTTGCTACCTAAATACCTTTTGGACATGGGAACTCAATAAAGGAACTTTCATTGCATCCATTACCCTACTGCGGTGCATAGCAAATTAGATTTAAAAGGGTACTTTTTCCCTTACAGCTATTTCGATCGTTTTCTTTAAAATTTCAATTTAGTGTCTAGTGACAGAATGTGCATTAGAACTATATAGCACCAATTACACTAACTATGAACGTTATTTCAAAAGAATTAGTTATATTAAGTTATAGACAAACCGTTGGGGAAAAAGGTCAGGTTAGGGGGAAGAAAGAAAAAAAAAAAAAGAAAGGAAGGAAGGAAAAAAAAAAGGAGCTGTGCAATAATGTTTTAAAGGGAACGACGTGAAGTGAATGCTCTTTTTATTTTTTAATCCTTTCATTTCGTATAACCCACACCGAAATTTCACCGCTCTCTCAATCCCTGCTGTTGGAGCAGGGGGGATGTCCTGCCCTCCTCTTGGCTCACAATAGGAAGCCTACAGCTGAGCCCTGTTGTAAAGAAACATCCCATTGAGAGATGGGATCAGATGCATGCTTGTCTCCTGGCCAATACCTATGGCCACAGTGTAGGAGAAAGGAAAGGATGCTGGCAGACCCATCTCGAAAGAATATCATAACGAAGCACATTCTTGTCATAGTTTTGGTACCTATTTTCTGTTCCATATATATATAACACACATAACTCATCTATTACCTGAATTTGTGTTCGTTTTCTGAGACCCTTTATTTTGGGTTTTAATTTGATGTTATAATAAAACCAACCTGAAGTATGACATGCAACCGCAACCTACCTTCTTTTCTCACGACCCTTCTTCCCATTTGTTTATTTGCTCTTGGTTTGTGGTTTTTTGTTTTAATTTCAAGGGATGTTTGGGTTACTTCTTTGTGAGCATTTGATGTGGACATGTATTGCACTGGATTTTCCGCTTTTTTATTTTTTCCTTAGATAAATAGAATAAAACCTATCAAATTTATTCCCTTTTTCTTACTGAGACCAGGTTTGAGACCTCTGCTTGAACTGTGCATGGCTTGGTTATTTCAATTTATAGGGATTCCTGGTGAATCATTTTTGTTTGTTTGACATCCTGTGGGATCAAGCTGCCATGAATTTTGAATGATCTGAAAACTGTGTAGTTTACTTCAGCTCAAACTGCCTTCCACTTGAAAACATAAATCAGTTCAGCTGAAATCCAGCCTGGGTTTTTCCTTTCTTTCTTCCTTTCTTTTTTTTTTTTCAACCCATGGGACTGGCCTCAGCCCCAGCTGTGCTGCTGCCCCTGGAAGAAGAGGAATCATAGATTCTTAGAATGACCAGTGTTGGAAAAGACCTCCAAGATCATTCAGTCCAACCATACAACTGCCACCAATATTTCCCCACTAAACCACATCCCTCAGTACAACATCTAAATGCTCCTTGAACACCTCCAGGGTTGGTGACTCCATCACATACCTGGGCAGCCCATTCCCATGCCTAATCACTGATCCAGGGAAGAAATTTTTCCTAACATCCAACCTGAAGCTCCCCAAGAGGAGCTGATCTCATGTCCACATTGCCATTGGCCAAGTGCCCCACTGCTCTTCATCAGCTCTTCGCAAACAGTGGCTTCATAACCAACACCAAGCCCCTAACAGCCCCTTCTTCATGTCCTGCCTGCCATTGCTTATGGGCAGGGGGAGATTTGCTGTATGGATTCTCATCCCCTAGGCTTGAGTTCAGCAGCTTCACAGGCTCCAAGGAACAGCTCTTCACTCACAGATGCAGCTCCACATGAATTTGCAGTAGGAACTTTCACTTTTCTTCCAGCAGCAAACTGAAATTAAAAGCAGATGTGGACAATGGCACTGTCTCGGGGGAATGAAGGATATTGTTTTACCAGTGAGACATCTGGTGAGACTAGATCATAGCCCAACATGTGCTGAGCTGGTCCTGCTTTCTAGTCCCTCTGCAATGGGTTTGCATTGCATTGGTTGTATCTGTGGGCTCAGGTTTATCTACATCATCATGTTTGCCCACCTCATAGAAGGGATGTGGTGCTTCCTGGGCACATTTTTTCCTTTACCCCATAGTCTTGGCTGTGTGTCTTGGAAAGATTTCTGTGTGCATGGTGAGGCTTTGTGGGGAGCAGCACCGAATGCTGCCCTAATGGCAAACTAGGACCAAGACACCTGAATATCCCCAGTTTTATTCTCCTGACTCCCCCAGTGACCTTTGGTAAGTAACTTAACCTGTTGTCCTCAGGATCCCCAGTAAAATGGGAGACCTTAATACTTATCTGGTGGGATAACAGTGCTTAATTCTTACCTAATTGGATGACAATACTTACCTACATACCTCACAGGGGTGTTGTGAGGATTAATTAGCTAATGTTTGTAAAGTGCTTTGGAGATGGAAAGCGGTATATAGTCGTGCTAAGCACTCTTACTGCATGCCAGCATCAAGACCTTAAAATGGCTACAGACGGAATAAGAGTTTTTATATGTTTTGAAATAAGCCAATTGTTGAAGGCATCCGGATGCTGGAAGTATTTTTAGGCAGAGATTTCCAAGAAAGTTGGGAAACAGAAGGGTATAATTACATGATCTGAGACCTTTTCTTGTTTCTTTTAGAGGACCAGCTAAACATAATCTTAGTTAGGTGTCGTTTGATGAATGTGAAAACTGCTTCTTGGGGTCTGAGATGGATCAGCGTTTACTCTTGCTGATCAAACAATATTCCTTGAAAGAAATATATCTGTTACAATTTGGACAAACAAATATATTAAATAAGCCAGAGGAAGTATTTATTTCTCTGTTCTTTCTTTCTGTATTTCTTTCTGTAAGCAGCTTTCTTTTATTGGCGTAATTCTGCTCTTGTTCCCATTAGGGTAACTGAAAGGTAACACCGCTGCAGCAAATGGAATTACGCTGGATGCAAAAGCATGATGTGAGAGCAAAATTATATTTATATGTGGCCTGAAATGCAACTTGACGCTTGGATTTCAAGAAAAAATCAAACCAACCGTTCCTAGAAATACGTGGAAATGCACTTTTTTTCTGTTTTTTTTTTGCTAGGACAAACAAAAAAACCCCTGCTCTTTGTTGAATACCGCTTGTTTCGTGGCAGCTCCAAAACACATCTTACAGAAGGCAGGTCTGGTATACTATAGATGACATTTTTTCTTTCACAGGAGGAAACTTTGCAAGATTTTTGCCTTTAAATATTTTATTTGGTTCCTAATGTGCACTGTTGGTCCAAGAAAGCAACTTTATAGATATCAAAGCTCCCATTTGTACTTTTTTTTTGCAAGAGCATTTCTTCAGATCTTTTACTCTCCAGTGTTAGAGAGAATTCCCACAAATTCCTGAAATCTGTTAAAATACAGAGCAGAGTGCTCATGTTGGTATGCTGTGCATTGGCTCTCTCTGTTAAAAAGGCTGTGCATTTTCATTCTGGATACACAAAAGAAATCTGATATACTGCTGGGCTAAGTACCAGGATTTGGTTGGCTCTATGGTCAATTCTTACATTTCCCTGTTGGGCAAATGTAAGAATGGATAACATTTAATGTAAAACCAACCCCGAGGCCTTTCTTATGGACATCAGGTTATTTGAAAATGGGAGACCGTTCCCCACAGTCAGGTGAGACAAGGAAAATGACATCAAAGGGCTCAAGGCAGCCAGGAGAACTTGACTGACCAACCTCAGGCAAGCTGCCCATTTCCCAGCTGTGAGAACAGCCACGGAGACCTGGGGGAAAGCTGGGCAGAAAGCTAGATGCCACTTCTGGGAAGAGTATCTCTCAGATTAACCAGCACTTGGCCTTTCAGCTGCCATGTGGTTCTAATGCAGGCCAGTGGCACTAAATCCAGCCCTGGTCCAAGAGGGAGCATGGCATGAAGTATGAGCATTGCTGTCAGTGGTAGGCTTATCAAGCTGATGTGCATCATCTGTGTGTATGGGTATAATAGCTGTTGAGTGGTTTGCAGTTGGCCTTCCTGAGGAGGATCTGAGGGGGAGAATGAGCTGAATAGCAAGAGGACATAGTGTTTGGGACACTAAGTATTTAGGCAGACAAATTTGCAGGCTTAGAAGCTCTTTAGTTTGGCTGCTAAGCCGTTGGTGCTCAACTGTAACATTTCCCAGGACAGGAACAACTGACAAAATGGATCACCACAACTGGTGTGCAGACCCCATGGGGTGAAACTGCCTGGAAACGGGGCACCTTACATGGCCTTGTCCAGTCTGATGCACCCACCGTGTTGTAATGACATGTGATGGAGCACGATGGGGTAGCAAATCTGGATCATACACTGCACTGAGTGAGGAGGGCACTTTTGCTATTATGCAGCACCTGACTTTGCAACTTTGCACAGCTGCGTTCAATCTTCTCTCCCCTGCCTTACTCAAATCAGCTCCACCTGATGGTGTCACCTGGTGGTGTAGACTGGTGAGTAACGAGTGCTTATTTAAATAGCAGCTTCTATTTTTAACTTAGCTCCAGCTTTTCATGTTACTCTGGAGGTGTACAAAAAAGGCATTGTTGCGGGGGGTAGGAAGGTGATGTGTAGGCACCTAGGTGCTGGAGCTGCCAAAAAGATCTGGGTCCTTTGGAGGACGTATCCTATAAAGATAAGCTACCTAGCCTAGAAAAGGACGTTGGAGCTAGACTGGAAGCACTGGGAAAGGCAAAGGAGCAGATAGGACACTGGAAACACTCTACCAAGGTAAGTTGCTTATTTACTTCAATCATAGCTGATGAGGTTTGATACAAAGGTGAAAGATAGCAAGAAAGGGTCACAGAAGAAGCCTGAAGGCCTAAAGACTAGAAGTCTTAGCCGTTGGAGAATTCCTTGCTTTGCTCAGCACAGGTTTCCCCAGCTCTGCATGGGACTGAGCAAAGAACCAAAGGAAAGTGCCCTCTTTTGGTCCTCGAGAAAAAGAGTTTTCTGTTGGTCAACCATTACTCGACGTTTTCTCCTCCTCACAAAACCATCGAGGTTAAACATTAAGCACCCGCAGTGAAGGACACCTGTATTTGCTGGTCCCATTATGCGCCCGTACTGAAAAGGCTTTACAGCTGTCTAAATTAGCATAATTAAATCCGCATCAATTAAAAGCCTCCATCATCCCTTTCCCCTTCACATGCAGATAGTGCCGTTTGTCCGAGGTGCGGAGCGACAAAAGGAGTCGGGATCAGTGGAGGGCTGGGCTGAATGGCACAGCGATGCGGTGCGGGGTTTTTTTGGGGGGAGGGGGGTGTCCCACGTTCACCTGACCCTATGGGAGGGCCTGGTGCTCCGGGGGGAGAGGGGGCTGCGCTTTGCATCACAATCCTTCCCGAGCTCGAAGCCCGGCATTTGGGGTGTGCATTTTACAACTCGCTTTGGCTTCTATTGCTCCTTTGTGCTCCTTTAGCGGGAGGGGGTCAACAAAGCCGATTCCGCCCTCCGCACACGCACACACTCCCCAACCTTACTTTTCTTCCTCCTCTGTTTGCGTTTTGTTTTTTGGGTTTAGTGCCGCTCGGTGCGGGGGAGCCCCGGTGACCCCAGGAAAGCAGCGCTGTGCAGTGCTGGCACCCAGCGTCCCTCCAGATGAGAACTGACACGGGGTTCAGGGGTTAATTTCTGGAACAGACGCATTTGCATACAAATGAAAAATGATGGAATTTCTGTTCTCCTAAATTTTCAATGTCATCAGCATCAAACAGCAGTCAGTGCTCCCTTGCTGTTTGAAGAATATTCATTACTTCAGAAGAAGGGGCACCTTGTTTGGTATTAATCTCCTCTTCAGGTCAATGACTTAATTTGCTCAACTCCATCTGAAGTGCCACTCACTTTCTGATTTCTGCACTGTTCTTTGTTATTTTTCATAACGTGTTCTTAATACTTTTATTATTATTATTTGTAAGGGGATACACTTCTCCTGCAAATATGAGCAGGAGGCAGGGCTGCCTTTTGTTATGGGTTTCCAACTAAAGTGCTCAGTACCAGTCTGTACCATTTGTAGCATGTTTTGGTGACTGCTAACTCTTGAAAGCCATGTATGTTTTGCAAGAAAAACATATTTTCACACTGGGATAGGAAAACAAACATTTTTTTTTTTCTTTTGAAACTGATATCCAAAGGGACGCTGTGCAACAAGATTGCAGGGTGCTGTGCCTTGGTGAAGCACTGAAAAGCGATTAATCCCCCCTTCTTTCCCCCCACCCCCCAAAAAAAAACCCAATCACAATATTCCATTAGTTGCTGCTTCTGGAACTTCTCACCTGAAGCCTCCTAGGAAAACCTTGGTGCTTGCTCCCATTTCCCTGCTGTCCCCTTAGTTCTTCATGGGGCCTGAGGAAAGGTGCCATTACCCCTATTCTGCCCTTTGTGGTTACAATTCTTCCCCCAAATGGGATTATTCAGGGATCTTTAGATTCTGGAGGCTTGGGGGTCAGCCCAGACTGCACCAAGTGGTCCCTCTAGTACCATGCACTGTGGGGTTTGCCCCCAAACCTCTCTTTCTATATGGCTTTCTGGTTGGATTTATTCCTGGTCCTGAAGATAGTGGTTTGTTAGGAGGCTGGAGAGAAGCTGTGAAGTGCTTTCTAGTTCTCTTCTGTAATTATTAATGTTTTTTATGTATCTGTCTCCAAAATTGTAACATCATCCATGTGGAATGAATCATGGAATTATAGAACCATTAAGGTTGGAGAAGCCCTCTAGAATCCCCAAGCCCAACCCATCCCACCCCCACCTTGCCCACTGACCGTGTCTCTCGTCCCCACAGATTTGGAACACCTCCTGATCTGTAACCCCCACTGCTCCCTGGGCAGCCTGTGCCAATGCATCACTGCTTATTTACAAGAGGAAATTTTTCCTGGCGGTGTAGAATTTATAGCCGTGCAGATACTTTTATGTAGTGTGTTGCAGAACTGACGGGAGCCTTGGGCAGTAGAAACATAAAAATAACGTGCAACTGCTGGAGAAGAGAGCTCCCTTCCTACCTGCAGCATTAAGTTAAGAATGTCTAAGGACTGATTCTGAGCCCCAGCCAAGCTGGATTTAGTGTAGGTCACCCTGAGGTGGGGCAAGGGGGCTTTATGTCATTTTTAGATGCCCTGATCCTGAGGGGCTCACAGGTTGGGCTGGCCCTGTGCCGGGGGGCAGGTTGGGGATGAAGGGATAAGCCAGCTTTATGCAGAGCTCATTTGGGAACCCCTTATCCGGACGGAACATTTCCAGTGGGGGGAACTTCTATGGATAGAATTGGTAAAAGCCACCCCAAGTCCAGTTATGATTCCTGTACGCAGGAAACCAGTGCATGGTTTCAAACTGGAAGCTCAGGCTGCTGGCTGAGGAGCTGGTTGGTAACCACGTCTGCCCATCTGGTTCTATGAATATTGATGCTGAAGTCAGGAGAAGAGGATTGTCAGCATGTTGGGATCTGGCGCTGCTGCTCCAGGGCGGGCGCTTGCGCTGCTGTGCAATGTCTGTGTGCCGGGATGGGCCGCCTCTGCCAGCTGAGGATCTGTCCCTCAATGAGAAAAGTTGAGATCCCCATTGTTGGAATCAGTTTGGCCACGTTAGTGATACGTCGCTCTAGAAACGTGTCTATGAATATGCTAATGTTTATTTTGCCAAGCAGAGCTGCCAGGATGTGCCATGTGGCTGAGTTAGTGTTACTTTAAGAATTCTTTTTTTTGTTGGGTTTTTTTTTTTTTTTGCCTTTTCAGACTTTTGAGCTTCTAAAGTTGTAAACACAACATTTTGTTGGCTCGAGTTTCTGGGGATTTTTATGCATGCAGCTGACTTTTATCTTCACTTTTTACATCACCTTAATATTGTCGGAGAGAAAGCACTCATCTGTTTACGATAAGTTTATCAGAAATACTCCAAAGTTTCCCGCCACTGAGATATTATATTCTTAGGGTGGTTTGCTACGGGGTAATTCTGAGACAACAAACGGAATATTTCAAAGCCCAGATGCCCTGTTTAGACAAGGGGGTTTATATTGATTAGAATCTGCTTTCACCTAACATCGTGGCGTAAATATCACAAAGACATAATTAGAAAACTCGGTACAATATTGAGTCCCAGTCCCCGTGTGCCAGAATTGTTTGAGTGCTAAGGAACTGGAGCTTGTTTGCATCCCAGTGTGTTGTGAAATGCAAACTTCAAAGAAAATATTATATCTCCCAACTCCAGCTCGTGAGAGCCTTGGAAGTATAATACAGAACGGCTTAGCGATCCCTGCTGAGGAAAGGGCAAGCTGACACTGAGACGGCTGCTGGAGTGCTGCAGAAACACTGGTGGGCAACGAGTGCATTTCAGAGCCGAGCTCGTTCTCAGGAGCCAGAAGGAAACCACACCGGGTCACCCTGTTGGCCCAAATACGTGTGTTTGTCTTTTTGTGGACATCCACGTGTTTGCTCCGTAGGCTTCCCATCAGATTGGGAAGCCTACAGCCTTGCAGCATTTCAATAAAATATTTAGATTTGCAAAACTCCTGGAAACCAAAAAAATTTTTTTAAATTTTTTTTTTTTTTTTTTTTGTCAGATTGTCAATGTCTGAATTTCATCACAATCTGTTTGGCTGTTTGTTGCAGGCAGGCGTAAAACAGAGCGGGTAAAGTGTGTGTTTGTACTCCTTATACATATTGCAAGAGCGCTGCTTAATCCCCTTGATGAGGAAAGCTCTGCAAATCACATACATCTGTGGGCGCTGCTGCACAGAAGCGCGGCGGTGGATGGGCGCTTTGACGGAGCAAAGGGAAGTTTTCTAGAACTTGGTGATAAGCTCCCTGTAGCAGCACAGCCTCCTGCTGATGTCATCCCCCTGGTTTTGTTGTTTTTTTTTTTTTCTTTTTTTTTTTTTTTTTTTTGAGTGACCTGAGTGTTTTGCCTTCAAAACTTTGCCTAGGAGGCCCTTTGACACTTAGGATTCCTGGCAAGAGGGGGGAAAAAAAATATATAAGTTTGCTGATGACAGCTCTGAATATATTCTCTTTAATTGTCGCCTATGTCTCTGTCCCATCCTTGGCACCACACTAAAAATAGCAACTCAGGCTGATAGTTTCAACACCATCTAATGCGTGCGTCTTGTGGCATACAAAGCCTACATAAAAATGTCAGGAATGAGACCTAAGCTGGGAATAAAGCTGAAAATCGCAAACATGAGACAACCCCAAGTAGTGAGGGTGTTACATGCAGATATCTTATTGATGTCTCAGAGTAAAGGCAGGCCGGCAGAGCTGTGAAGTCCCTGCCCCTTTCCATGCATAGAGGGTGCCTGGAATAATATTTCCTTTCTGTATTTGTAAATAATTTGTTGCTATTGCTTATGTTTATATTTGTAGTCTTCCTCTGCTTGCTTTGATAGCACAAGGTGCTGGTGGTGCAGGTGAGCGTGGAGCATTTTTTCTCATCTGTTTTGCAGAGAGTAAATGTGTCTGAATCACACAGCAAGTGCCTGACAGAATGAGATTGGGCAGCAGCTTCCCTTGGGTTTCATGAGGCGAGGATCTCCATCCAGGAGCTGTGGTTTTGCCCCCAAATGCTGTTGGTACTGACGCAGGTTTTTAGCTTGTAGGGCTGGGGGAAGCCTGATGCAGAGGCAACAATGCCGATGTTAACGTGATGCTGTAGTTACGGTTTTGTCAGCGTTTCCATGATAAATGCCTGTTTGCAGCAGCTATAAACCAACCATTCAAAATAAATAAATAAATCCCAGTGAATTCGAACTTGGCATACCAGAGTCCAGGAGGGAATGCTGAGCTTTTTGGAAATAATGGCTTCTGATTACTGCAGACAGGCATGACATGATGTGCAAATACACGCTCTGTATCGTGCTGGGAAAAAAAAAAAAAAAAGAGCATAACGAATGTCACCACTCTGTCGTGGCCCAGAGTTTGAGCGCCAAGGGTCTGTCTGACTTTTGGAAATGCGAGAGATTTTTTTTTTTTTTTTTTTTTTCCCTTGGGACATCTGATTCATGCCCTGTACTGGTTCTCAGCTCCTCCTGTTTGCTCCCTGTCCCGTGGTGGCTCTGAGTTAGCAGATCGCGCTCAGGTGGCGTTGATCAGCATCGCGCACTGAAGCCCAGTGAAGTGAGGTTGCCCTACACCAGCGGGCGGTCTTGGCTCCAGATCATCTTTCTGCAGTTGGCTGCAGCATTTGCTACCCATTTGGGGCTCTATTGAGTGTTAGTTTAACTTTGAAAGTCCATTTTGCTGTACTGATCAAATTCCAGGTGCAGGATAGGCTGTAAGTGACTTGGAAGTAGTTTCAGTGAGGATGTAGCTGGCTTCTGTAAGTCATGCTGCACGCATAGTTGTTGCAGTGCATTTTCTACTTCCTTCTGTTAGCAGAGTGGTAGTACCCAAGCCAGGTTAGCAACACTGGGATGTCCTAAGAGGGGATGACTATTACTCACCCTTTACCCACTTTCCCATGTAGTGATTCTGCATGATGAAGCTGAGTCATGGAATCATAGGATCACAGGGGCTTGGAAGGGACCTCTGGAATTCATTGAGTCTAACCCCTGGCTGATGCAGGTTCCCTACAGCAGGTCACACAGGAAGGCATCAAGGACTTTTTGAGTATCTCCAGAGAAGGAGACTCCACCATCTCCCAGGCAGCCTTTTCCAATTCTCTGTCACTCTGACAGTAGAGACATTCTTCCTTCTGTTAGTATGAAATTTCCTGTGTTCCTGTTTCAGCCCATAGCTCATGGACAACCTGTTGTCCACCAGAAACCCCGGGTCCTTCTCCAAAGATCTCATCTCCAGCAGGTCATCTCCTAACCTGGTGCATGTGGTTGCACCTCCCCAGGTGTAGGACAGCACAGGTTCCACAACACCCACTGCATCGATCCAGCTGATGATGACATTGTAGAAGGCTGCCAGGTTGGTTGAGTGTGATTTTGCCCTTGGTGAATTCATCTTGGACTACTGATAACCTTCTTCACTGGGTTATATCTCAGGCTACTTGTGGTCAGCACTCCCTCCTGCATCATCATCCTCACCCCTGAGTCACATGAAAGACAAGAATGGTGACTCAGTTGTGTGACTCCCCAACAGCTGCATTAAAAGGCGAGTCCTTACTTCTGAACTCAGCTTGGAAATTATTGCAATGCCACAGTGATGTTGGGTAGCTCATAACCAAGTGCTAAATGTGAAGAGCTGCAGGGTCTGGTTTTGAAGGGCAGATGGTAAAGCAAAGGTGCAGCAAAGTGGAGGTGAATCCTTTCTCTGCACGCTGGCGTCAGGCACATGAGAGAGAGAAAGCAAACTACTGACTGGGGTTTTTTTAGATGTGACATTTCAGTGATGTACCAACAGAGGAAATTTTGCTTGCAGAATCCTGTGAGCAAAACACTTCTGAGAATGTATGTATACAATTGTTTAAAAAAACACAGGGTTACTGACACAGATGCCAATTTGGTAGGGCATATGGAACATTTACACTTGCCTTTTTCATTCTTTCTTGCTACAGCTGGTACTGATTTAGTATGTGAAATTTTACTAGCAGGAGTGCTAATCAAGACAGAGATTTCTGTGAGGATTTAGTCATTTATGTGGAGGAAAACTATGGGTGTCATTAAAAAGTACAAGATCATCTATGAGAGAAGCATTATCATTAGCAACCTAATTTTTAAAGCAAACAGGGAAAGAAGAAAAAAGTACTGTATCTCGTGAACAGCAGCAGCAGAAAATTATTTTCTTGCAATGCTAAGAGTCGTGCCTCCCACTGAAGCCTGGACAAGGAAATTTTAAATTTACTTCAAAAAAAGCCAACAGCAAAGGTTGCTCCAAGTGATTTTGTTAGCAGTGTGCTGGCCTGCTCTGTAACATCAAGTGGATGTGGAGTGGGATTACATACAAAGAGCCCATCCAGATCCCCAATCCATGTTTGAAGCTGAAGCCTCTGCTCAAACCAACTCTGCAATGGCTCTGCATGTCACCACCACAGCCATTGGGAAAGGTCCAGCAGCATCCCACACCTACCTGGCAGAGTTTGTGAAAGTTCTCTGGTTGTTTTTTCTTTTTGTTTTTTGGTTCTTTTTTGTAAGAAATTGCAATCTGGAGCTTGAATAGAGGCATTCAGACCTCAAGTAGCAGTTCTGGCCAATTTCTGATGTTGACAAGAAATACTATATTCCATTAAGAAGGCAATGAGCGTGCATTACGTATCCAGAGAGGCGATTTTACATTACACACAGCGTAAAAAATTATGCTCTGGTTTAACTATCATTTCCTGCCAAGATTATTCCAGTGCAAATAGCAACAGAACAACTGCAGTATGGTAAATATGTTGTACAGGTGGCTCGGTGATGGGGGAACCTGAGCAATTATGCTGACATCTGTGCCTGGAGGTGGCAGCAGTGTGGTCCCTGCGGATGGCAGCCAGCTGCCCACACCTCCAGCATTGCTTCCATGCAGAGATGGATGAGGAGCTCTGGAGTGGGCTCTGTGCCCTTCTCAGGGTGCTTTCCCACCTGGCTTGGGCTCTAAGGTGGGAATGCAATGGGAGGAGGATATGGGTTTCCTGGATGTGGTAGGTTGCAGTGCCCGGATGTGGTAGACTGTGCAGTGCCCAGACATTTGCCAGGAAATATGCCTAGTAAATACATAAATGCTGGAATTCATCTCAACTTCTCACCCTTTAACTTGATATTGATTAACCTGAATGTCTTTGCAAGCTGCCCTCTTTGGCATGGCCAGTGCTGCTTCTGGAAACATAATTAGAGCAAGCAGGGTATGGAGAACGTAACCAATACACATGCGTTTGTCAGGTTTCCCCCTTGCTGAGAGAGACTGCAAATTTTCAGGCTGACTCCCACGTAATTGTTGGCTGGGAGCGGTCTCATTTGATGCTTGCAGGTAGAGGTGCTCTCACGGTGCTCCTTTCTAAGCACTACATGGCCTACTCTTGTACTCTTGATCTACTGGGGCTCAAACTTTCCAGGAAGTTCCAGTAAATCTGGCATTGAGTCCTTTGTTTTACTTCCACAACCTAATTTTTCAGCAGCTGAGATGCTGAAAAAGATGAGAGCAAAGTTTCCTCCTTGCTGCCATTTTCCAGTATTTCATCTAAGTAGAAGAAAAGCCAGAGAGTTTTTGTAGAGCTGTATGGCTCCTGCATTTGGAGTGGCAATTTTTGCTTAAAATCAGGTAGATGTACCACTGAGCACAACCATCTCCTAAAATGTCCATCAAGCTGAGTAGTTGCAACCATTGAGATGGAGAGAAGGCAAGCTGATGTGTGAATGTTGCTGCATCTCCAGTTAGAAGTGCTTGCATGGCTGTGAAAGTGATGCAGAGACTTTATCAGCTTTGTGGATAAAAGCAAAGGGTCACCTTTTAGTGTGGGCACCCTGATGCTGATGCTCATAGTGGTGGGACTCCCTTCTCCAGACACCTCCAACTTTTGACTTCTGTTGTTACAACTATCCAAACATTTTCCAGAGTCTGACATTGGGTCAGAGCAGGAATATCATAGGACTTGTCTCTGCCTGCCAGAAAGAAAAGAGACCAAATTGCAAGGCTGAATTTATCCTCGTTATTCATTAGGGTGGTTACATCAGCAGAAAAGGCTCAGTGCAGCAATCTGAAATCTTAGACAGTTTGTGATGTTTAAACATCTTAAGCACTGTTGAGCATTTTCTTTACATCTCTTGATATGGCACGGTGGTTTTATTTAAGCAATCCTGAAAATCGTGGCCAGCTGCACCATCTGCCAGCGACGACGCAGGATGGGTGCCTCCAGCATGTCAGCGCTCAGATGTCATTTAAAAGGGAAATGCTGTCTGAGCTGGGAAGGGGCCGAGACAAAGAGCCGGGCAGGCAGCAGGCTGTGCAAAGTGGGAAGAAGAATGGATACCTTTTCTCTGGCCTGACCCGAACATCTGAGTTCTTTCCCTTGGGGTTTCTCACCCCCAAATGTTCCTTTTTTTTTTTTTTTTTTTTTCCTTCTTTCCCTTGTTGCTCGCAGCTTTTTTCCCTTTTAGGAGTTGTTCGATGTGGAACAGGTGGCTTGTGGTGCAGGTCACTGGCCATGAATGCTGCGCACAGGGCTGATGCTGGCATTTAAAGGTCAGTCCTTGCTGCTGCTCGGCACCTTCCTGGCAGCAGGTGACCCATGGGCCCCTCTCACCCCACAAAGAAGCCCCACTGCACCTTTGGGAAGCTGTTTGCAGTAGTACGAGGCGTGATCACAGCTTGGTTGAAGGGTGTCACATTCCCCGTGCTGCAGACACGAGGACCAGCGGTGGAATATTCGATTACATGTCAGTCACAGCACATTAGGCAATCTTCCAGTCTGCCAGTTTTGCCCTTCCTGGCTCTGAGCAAAGTGTCATTGGGAAAGAAGTGGCACAGCGAGGCAAGAATGTGATGCTAGGGAGCTTCTGTCCCTACCAGAGATGTCCCATAGGAGCCCTTCAGTGGGGCTATGGATAGGGCCTGGTGAATGTGGATGCAAACCAGTACTGCTTGCCTTCATTCTTAGTTCTAAGGGTATAAATGTGTGCAAAAGCAGTAGACGATCCAGTGAGGAACTGGGGAACTGCCATTTGAATGGTAGTACCAAAAATACTCTGCTCTTTCACACACAGTGACTATAAAAACGTGTTGCTCTGACCAAGCACTTTCTGGGCTGTTTTGCTTGCAAATTACTTAACAAAAATATGTTAGAAGTGGAAGTTAAGAGCTGTGGACAATTTCCTGCTTTGTATAAGCCAGAAAAAATCCCATCTCAGCTCCAAGAAGGAAACTACTTTCCAAAATGTCAGCTCATGCAGAAAGTCCCAGTTCAGCTGGAACGAGCCGCTCCGTTTGCGCTCGGTGGTTTCTGGAACAACAAAAAGTCGTGTATGTCCGTGCTGGGAAGCACAGGCACTGAAGGATAATGTGGGTAGATTATTCCAGTTGGCACCAGGGGCTTATTATGGCTTTTGTTAAGCATCCTCCACCCATTAGCCACAGCCACAGGAGAAGGGAATGGTGGTGTTCCCATTTCGCTTCTGCTTCTGCAGTTGAGCTGCACCTCCTGTTTGGAGACTTTCAAAGTGAATTTTAAATCAAAGGAGACAACGCTGCTGTTACTGGTTGGGACGTCCATAAGAAGAACTTCAGCTTTGTCTACTTTGATTTCACATTCACTTTGATTGGTTTTCTGATAGGAGGTGCAGGCATCACAAGGCTCTCGGTAGCACCACCGCCATTAGCTTTTCGAGTGATCATTGCTATTTAGCTGTAGAGACAATAAGAATGGGGTGGGTGTCAATGGAAATAACCTTTTCGATGCTTCCAAAGCTTCAAACCTGTCCTCAGGCCCCCAGGCTCTGAGAAATACTTAGAGGGAGAGGCTGCCTGTGGAGTGGGGAGCATGGGGTGATGGACGAAACAATAAAAATGACACCACGGTGAAAGCGAGCATAGGACACTGATGTTTGGAATGCCTTGTGCGTGTGGTTGATGTCAGACCCAGTACTGTGTTGGGGCTGCAGAATGAGACCCACACCTGGCAGGATGGCTGGACCATGGCTGGTGAGCCCAGGAAGGTGAGTGAGGCCATGAGAACCAAAGGCAGCCCTCAGCAGTAGGGCGTGGTGGGAAGGGAACGAGTCCATTTGGGGTAGCACCCAGGAAAAGTACTTTTTCCCCCTCTATATCACCCTCTCCTCCTTGACCATGTTTGAAAAGGGCATTTCAGTGCCGACGGCAGTGTTGTTGCAGACAGAAGGACCCGGCTGAGAGCAGCCGGTGATGTATGCCTTACTTTTAAAAAGAAAGATGTGTCTTGACAGCTTGCCAAATACCACATCTGCCTCTCTTTGCACCTCTGCGGGTGAAGCTGTACAGCAAGGTGGTGAAGACGGGCAGACCTATCAATTAACTGTGTGAGGCCCGCTCTCCCCTTTGCTGCCCAGCAGCTGTAGGCGATGCTGAAAGGACGACCTCCCTGATGTACATCTGGAACACCTGTGGGAGATGCACAGCTGGGACTTCCCTGCAGTGATTGAGGAGAACCACACACTGCTTGCTGAGAAGGACTGGGAGAAAGGGAGGCACACACAGTGAGTGATTAAATATCTTTTCATTATTGCTTTTTCTCTCTTTCATTGGTGTTTTTCTTCCTTCGTGATGGACCCGTGTTGGGAAATGCTAATGAGGCCATGCAATGGTTTTTGAGTCGGCTGTTTCTCTAGGTGCCAAAATTCTATGCTGCAAGTCAAGGCAAGCCTGTCTTGGTTTATCTGATCAGGCCTAAGGATTTTGGGGTTGTATCTCTCCTGTTCTATTTTTAATTGCTGGTCACAGTAATGTTAAATAATCACTTGATGGTCTCCAGGTTTCTTGTTGAGAGTATTTTGCCTGTGACACTTGAGTTTATATTTTGTATGCAGCACACCGGTGTCGTGTAAACTTTATGAACAGCTTCTATTATCTTTGAAGCCACACAAACAACAAACAGTTATAATTATAATCTGAAGATGCTATAGTGTTTCAAATATGCCTTTAGTAGTGGTATTACAACAAAAGCGCTCCATTCGCCTGCAGCTTTTGCTGCATACAATGACATCACAATTATGCTGGTTTTGAGCTAAAACTTCTGTCCTTAAACAGGAACAGCTTGTGTGAAACCTCTTATGCTTCCCTTCTCATTTCTTTTGATTGTTCCTGGACTAAAATTGGTTGAAATAGTGAATATGTTAGGGTATTGCATTTTTACAGGCTTTATCTGGGTTTGCTGCTGAGACGTTGTAGGTAGCTCACATTGTTGAGCGTGGAAAATGGATGAATTTAAAATCTTTGAGTGGGCATCTGCTACTAGTCAAGTTGTGATCTCCTGGTCTTGGGGGTATTTGGCAATCCTGTGCTTTGTGGTAATGGAATTACAGAAAAAAGTTATCGACAAAGGCATGGCATCTCAAGTGCTTAAAACAAAGCTTCAGTTTCAGAAA
This sequence comes from Centrocercus urophasianus, assembly GCF_019232065.1. Taxonomy (NCBI): domain Eukaryota; kingdom Metazoa; phylum Chordata; class Aves; order Galliformes; family Phasianidae; genus Centrocercus; species Centrocercus urophasianus. The sequence continues at coordinate 10,978,930 of NW_024884844.1, read as the reverse complement.
TAACCACAATTTTTAAAGTGAAATACCTGAGTGTGCATCTTCCAGCACAGTTGTTAAAATACCCAAGCCAGCTCTTGGCTGGTACAGGTAGCCACAGTGATGTGTAACATGTTCATGAGCTGAAAAGATGCTTGTGTTTCCTCTTCATCACACTTGTGTCTATTTGTGCTCGTTTATGAGGTTCTGCTCTCGTTCCAAGTGGTTGCATGAATTGTTCCTAAAAGGGAGAAGCTTTGGTTCACCTATGCTCCCTGGGTGCCTGATACTTCTTCCTGTTTTTGATGAAGGCCTTTGTAGTCCCAGTTTTGAACGACTTGCTGCTCCAAAAGGATGCTGCAGCACATCTCCCAGCCTGTAGTCAGAGATGTTTCTTGTGAATGTCAGGAGCCATGGCAACATTCAAAAATACCCACCATGGCCTATGGAACTGCCTGAAGAATGAGTCGAGAATTTCCCAATAAATATCTTATAATTATATTAAAAATATTTCTTTCATCTAAGACTTGGCTTAACTAACTCTGCAAATTGAATGTTGCATCTTTTTAATGCTTCTCTGAGTCTCTGAGATTGTTTTCATTATTGTTATTATTGTAACTGTTACTAGAATGAAATTATTTACTCATGGAGCTAAATGAATATTTTTATTGATATTCAGCTTCTGACTGCATTATCCCAGCGCTCTGCATCCACAAAATTCCTGTCCCCTCCCAGGCTGCAGGTTTTTGTGTCACTGGGAGCAGTGATGACTGTTCTTCCCATTTTTCTCTCTGTTTGGCTGCATCAGGGCCAGAACAAAGAAAGTGGAAATCAAACTTCCTCCCTTTAGCAGGCTTTTTGCCTTGATGGGACACCTCATTATCCCCTTTGTGCTCTGTGCAATGCACCCTGCTCCATGGCCATTGGTTCTCAAGAAGACAACGTTGGATTTGAGGATCTTTTCCCTTTTATTTGTTTTTGGCAAGCCTGGATCAATTAGAAATAGCCCACAGCAGTGTAGTGATGGTGTGGCTGTTGGGTGGGAGACATGGACAGCTATGGTCAAGTGGTTAAAGTGCATGTTTGAGAACTGATAGAACTAACTTTTGGCTCCGGGTGGGCCTCTGACTCATGTGAGATCTTGGGACAGTGTCTTTGCTATTGATGGCTTTGCTATTTTCCCGTTTGAAAAGAAATGTCAGGAGAGCAGAATAGTTGTGTCCTGGTTAATGCGTGGTCATATGATTCATGTCTGAGGTCCTAATGAGAGACTTCTAGGGAAGTGCAGGGAGTTGGGCAGGTGCTTGTTGGGGTAAATCAGCAATAGTTCAAGTAAAATCAATAGATGTATCCCATCTGGAGCGATAAGGGCTTTCCCATCAGTTAAAGCACTAGTTCTGTAAAAGGAGTTGGATATGCTGCACCTTCTCTCCCAAAAAAGGTTGTATCTGAGAACATGCACTCATAACAAGGACTGTAGTCTGTGGGATTTATTGCCAATAACAAGGATGTGCAGAGGTGAATTGTAGGGCAATTTTATTTAGGAAACGTGCAGAATGAACTGGAACCTCACATGCTACCTTTGACTCTCTGTCAAGGACAAATTAAAACTGGCACCCCTCTGTCTAGCAATATAAAATTGTTAACATCTGCATCATTTCTGTTGGTATATCTTTGAAACAGATCGAGTAAACCTGAGGTAAAAATGCAACATGGAGATGGCTCTGTATTTTAGCAGCCTCCCAAATAGGTGCTCTTGCTGGCATTGCTCTGCAGCCTGTGCTAGTTTAACTGAACTAATTCAGCTCCCTGTCTGGGTGTTCTCTGATCAGTTAAAAACAATATTTTACCACGCTTTTCTAGAGGTAAGACAAGCTGACATAAACCAAATGTGCAGTGATTGAAGTGTTCAGAGAAAACTTTAACTATTTTACAATCTTTCAATTAAAAGAAAATCACAGCCTAATCCAAGGAACTTTTGCTTAGACCAGGCCTTAATTCCCAAAATCTGTACTGTAATATTACACAATAGGGTGAGGTGCTGATAATGCCACAGATAATGTAGTTGTTAATGACCAAGTTAATGTTAAAAGCTATTATTGCTCATTGACATAATTCTCAGAACATTATACTGGAGAAGTGCACCTTTTGTGTAGCAACAAAATGACAAAATGGAAATGTTAAAAGTTGAGTGCCTGAATAATAGTCTGTGAAATCATTTAGACAAGATCATTGTTGTTGCCATTGTGAGAGAGCCAGAAAGTGGCAGAATGAGAGACAAAAAAAAAAAAAAAAAAAAAAAAAAAAAAAAAAAAAAAAA
>NW_024884844.1:10973132-10976534 GCF_019232065.1 Centrocercus urophasianus | reverse complement strand
AAAAAAAAAAAAAAAAAAAAAAAAAAAAAAAAAAAAAAGGCAGGGGGAGGACAGAAAATCGTGCACCAGAGTGTTTTTCCTGAAGATGTAAAGAGGATTCCCAGTCTTCTGCTTTCTCTGCCTCTCCCATTTGGGGTGTTTAGGTCTAACCACAGAGCACCCTCCTCTGGCAGCTTGCCTAAAGAGGAAGGCCTTGGGGATGGGACCCATCACCCAGACACCAGGGTGACAAATTCTGCCCAAGGCAAACGAAGTATTTCTTTGACAGTTTGCCATGAAAAATCTAGGACAGTGGTGTTATGTAAAAAAAAAAAAAAAAAAAAAAAAAAAAAGTCAATGGTGATGCTTTTGTTGTTTGGCCCTGAGAGGAGGGAGTTATTGGCACAGTGGAGGGACTGGCATGCTCATGAGCATCCTTTGCCTTAAACTGGAGGATTCACAGCTCGCACTGTAAAACCCTCTGAGCCACACACCACCCACGGGCATCCCGTTGACTCTCTGGGCTTTAATAAAGCAGAGAGAGAGCACAGAGTTGTAGTAATGGGCTAAATAGCAGACAGCCTATTAAACGCCTGCAGTGGAGGGACACTTTGTTGAGCAATATACTTGTAGAACAAGCCTGTGTTAAAACATTGACCCACAACATTTGGTCCATAAAAATAGTTACGTTCACAGGGACGCCTGGCAGTGATAGCTTTAATGTGGGGTCTGTGTCATGGTATAAAACAAATGACTTCCGACATTACAGTAAAAGCTCCACTGAAAACCTTTCTGTGTAAACCAGGGAGCATGGCACAATGAGCTGTAGGTGATGGTGTTGCTCCTGAGCCACCTGCAATGTTCTGCTTTTGTTCAGAAAGCAGTCAGCCCAGAGCTGTTCCCTTCCCAGCCCTCCTTGCAGTTTCACTGGGGTTGCGCCAATGGCTGTGCAAAAGGCACCAAAGACATTTTTTTGGATCGTGGATCATTTTTTCACTTCGGATTTTGTTTTCATGTCTGATTTCCAATGAATGTGGCTTTCTGCTGAAGAACTGCCTGTATTGTAAGGGGGACTTTGGCTTTACTTGCCCAATATCTCCCACCTTCAACATATCACAGAAATATTGGGCAGCCTTTGTGTGCAAAAGCAGTTGCCTAATACATTCGGAGACCATATCAGCAACAGAACATGGTTCCACTTTATGTAGTGTGCTGATGTTTCTCCAGCACAGGCCAGTTTTGTCCAGTTTTTGTTTTCAGGTGAGCAGTTTGAAATACAGGACCACCCTACAGCCATCACCCTTTACATCTCTCTAGCACATTAACTCTGCTGTAGGGTTTTGATTCTCCTCTTGGTGTTCCTGTGAGCTCTCACAAAAGCATCCAGTATAATTGTTAGCATCTTTCTCAGGATATCTTCCTACAGGGTCTGCTGCTCTTGGCACCCTTTTCCTATGACCCCAGATACTATTGAATTAAATCTCCTCCATGGCTTGGCTATGAATTGCAGCCTAACGTCCATAACTAAACTGTGCATGCTATTGGAATTCATAGGAGCTGCAGCCAGCGATTAGGAATGGTAGACCTTGCCATTTTATCTGTCATGACAGGATGGAAATTTTAGGGGAAGGAAAATTACTGGCAGGTCACAGTTTGGAAGGAAGGTAGCACTCATACAGAGCTTCTGTTGCTGCTCTGCTTGTTGCTATACATGGTACAAAGGACTTTGCAATTCTTTTGGAGAAGCTGGAGCCCCAAAGAAGAGTTTCTTTTTTAAAGGTATGATCTCCAACCTAGTGTGTGTATATATATATATGTATATGTATACGTATATTTATATATATATATATATTTATATTTATTATTCTGTCTTCAGACAAGAAAAAATCAGCAAAATTTTGGTTATTGCAAAGGCAGATCTCTATGGTTAGAGTTTTTCTGTGAAGATGGCCTTGCTACTGCTCAGTCTGGGTGCAGCTGCACAGAAAGCATGTGGGTGTTGCTGGGTCTGGGACTGCATCGCAGGGCTGAGCCTGGTGTGGGTGTTCAGGGCTCCCTGCAATGTGTCCGTGATGCCTCCGCAGTGGAGGCATCTGTGGTACTCTTCAATGGAGGGAAAGAAATTGTAACAGCTTCTGAATGCAGAAAGAAGTTCAATCGGCCCTGATAGCCAAAATCTGCACTATATCTGTCTGATTTTGCCAGCTCCAAGGAAATGACTTGGATCCAAGAGCAAGAACCATCCTGTGCACTCTTAAATGAGCAGCATTCGGTAGAAGTGAAATTATTACTCCTGACAGTTTCTCTATTTCTTGCCATTTCTTTATCTCACATTGAGCTGAGGCCAGCTGCTCTTCACCTAGATATTTATTTCTGCTTGATACCAATCAGGCAAGCACAATCTGTACCTCCTCACGAGGAGCTGGGAGCCACAAGACCGCCACTGCTTCTGTAGTCTTAACCAGTGTGCAGCCTTCCTCAGCTGGATTAGTGGTGTGATGCAGCTGAGGTGCAGGTTCACCAGACTGTAATGTGGAAGAGATAAGGAACATTGTAAAACTGAAGGATCTGTCCTGGAAAAATATTGGGAATCCCTCTGATTTTATTCATTTTTTTATTTTTTATTTTTTATTTTTATTTTATTATTATTATTATTATTTTATTATTTTATTTTTTTATTTTTAAATTCCTCTAGGCAACTTAGTTGTAAATACTCAGTTTGGGTGAAAGGGCCAATTGGCAGAGTCCAGGGGTGTAGGCAGATGTTAATGGGTTTGTGAGCCTCACAGGTTCTTCCAGTAGCCTCCTTTCAATAGAATTGTTTGAGTTGGAAGGGATCTTTAAAGGCCATCTGGACCACCTCCCCTCAATGAAGAGGGACTCACAGCTCGATCAGGTGCTCAGAGCCCCATCCAGCCTGACCTTGAGTGTCTCCTGGGATGGGGTATCCACCACCTCTCTGTGTGAAGAGGGAGAACTTGTAATAAAAGTGGTTAAAATATGGCGTGTAGAAAGATGGGATTTGAAAACATTGTCTTAGCTGAGGCAGTTTAAGGTGAGAGAACAGATGATGTTCTGAAGGAAATTAAAGAGGCTGAGAACTGCTGCACAGCTGTGTAGATGGGGAGAGGCAAGGTCCAGGGAAGGCAAGGATGGAAAACAAGCATGGGAATATATTAAACAGCTTGAATATGCGTGCTGTGTGAGATCTTTTCAGTGCATGCATCTGCATGGCCTATCTATGTCAGAACCTTCAAGGTCTGGGTGAAACGTGACACAAAAACACTTTTGTTCCTTTTCCCTTTTCAACTGGTAGTTAATCAAAATGCGTTCGGGTGGAGAATGCCAGAAATCATCCTACCTGTGCACACTGTTATCTAATTAATGCTCTGCCTTTGATTGCTGCTAACAGGCCAAAATGTT
>NW_024884844.1:10935632-10970632 GCF_019232065.1 Centrocercus urophasianus | reverse complement strand
TACTTCTTCCCTTGTTTTGCTAAATGGACTACCTAAGCTGTAAGCTTTCATTGCAACATTTTAAAATATGTATTTATTTAACATTAAAGCAGAAGAGCCAACTCTAGCTTGGCCTGTGTAGGCCCTATCAAATCCTAAACATACTGGAAACCTTATTAGAACTTTTTCCTTAGAGTAAGCCATAATCTTCTGAGTTATATTCATTACATTAAGCCATTCGTCAACTTCCAGTAGGGTTATTCACAAAAGTGGTCAACCATCAATAGATGACTTAGATTTTAAGGGTTGGGGTTGTTTTTTTTTTTTTTTTTTTGTATGTGTATATAATACAAAAAAGATAAGTTGTTGATGAGGGATGGCTTCAAACTTTAACCATATGTGGTTCTGCATCCAAATTGTGAAGGGATGTGTGGGCTTCTAGCCCAGCAATAAAGAAGGCGGCTCCATCTCACAGTCTGACCTCAGACTCATGTTTTCCCTGGATTTGGTGGTCAAGATCTTGATCTGTGTTCATCGTAACCAGTGTATCGGACTGATTTCCTTCATGTATAAGGAGGAAACCTTTACAATGAAGAGTTACATTTTAGGAATGGGGGAGTAGGTGAATATTGCTGCTTTTTTTTTTTTTTTTTTTTTTTTTTTTTTTTTTTTTTTTTTTTTTTCCTATGCTGTCTCTAATCAAATGTAATCACCACAGCATGTGTTATTGATTTTGTAATTGCTTCTTGGATGGCTTGAGCCCCAAGACTGCTACACTTTGTGAAGATGTCATTTGGGTAATATATATAGGCTAATGGATGATGTATCTTTTTATTAGGAAAGGCCTCTAATATCTCAGTTAAAGATGAAAGACTTCTCCCAGAAGGCCTGGTTGGTAATGCTTCTCCATGTGACAAGGCAGCAATCTGTCACTAATACTTCCTTTGTACACCTCAATTCAAGCGATCTCGTTGGCCAAACTACTTAAAAGAGTGAGGGTAGAGGTACAGATACTGTCCATGTAAATCCTGTTTTCCCAGCATCTGAGCTGGATCGAGTGGCATGCCTGGATGCCTCAAAACAAAGTTGCTACTGTGCTGTGCATTCCCAAAACAGAGCCGCTGTTTCTAGGCTTTAGCTGTGTATCACCTAACACACCTCTGCAGTTCTTGTGTGTATGTATGTGTGTACGTATATGTATCAGAAGAGGAAAAGGATAAGGGAAGCAGAGGCTACGTGGGCATTGGATTTGCAGTGTGTACAAAGAACTGCCCTGTTTGACGGGAACCAGTTGTTTCTTGGATAAGGTGGGATTTACATTATCTTGTGTGAGTTCTTCTAACACAATGTCATTTTCACCAACCAGAAAATCCATCTTGAGGTGTCAGTGAAGCATGAAGTGCAGCTGGGACTCAAATTTATGAAATGCCTGAAGTCTTAAAGTAGGGTTTGAATGCCAAAATAGGGCTGGAACTGGCATACAGGGAATCCTGAGGAGAGGCATTGCCCAGTTGGATAGCCTCTCCCCCCAGTACACTGCATCGTCACGGTTTTTGAAATGGCTGATCTGGCCTGGAGGCTCTCTGTTGCCAGGAAAAGTTGTTCCTGCTGCCTTGTCTGCTCTGTGCATTCCCATATTCCCTCCTGCATGAGGTCTGGTGTTTGGCCAGCCTCTTCATGGTCAGTTTCCTCACTATCAGCTATGAGAAAAGCCACCCATAAAGGTTTCAAACATCTGAGTAGGAGCTAACGAAGACCTTGCAGACTGCAGAAGTGGTCCCTCTCTTGAGAAGCCTCATGCTATCAACAGCCTTGTGCTCTCAGCTTCTTCTATTAGGGTATTTCATGGGAAAGCTTAAGGCCACCCTTCTTGAGGTACAGTTTAACACAGAGCTCTGGATTTAAGAGGAGTTGTACAGGTTCTCCTGCTTTAAACACTTGAAATGTCCCTTTTTCCTGTGAGCTCACCTGGCTTTAGATGTCTAGATCAGAGCTAGTTGTTTTAGGTCTTCTTTAAGCCAAGAAGGAGAAATAGATCCATTAAAATCTGGCCTGATTTTATATCTCCTTTTGGATGAGGTTAATTCCACATTAATGGCATCTCTTTTTCTAGCCTGAATGTGAGAAGAGCCTGGCTCAGATGTCTGCAAGATAGACATCTGCATTTGCTCACATAAATCCCACCCGTAGAGCCGCACACTAATGTGAAGAACCAAGATGAATGGCTTCAATTAATTACAACAATAATAATTTAGACTCTATAATCTAAATATAGAAAATAATTTGAGGGTTGTTTTTTTTTTTTGTCTCAGAAGTAGGCCATATTTTTCCTAGGTACTGTTCAGATTGTTTTTGATTCAGTGGGGCTTGCGATTCGGTAGTTGGTTGGGAATAGCAATGGTGTCTCCTTTAGGTAAGGCAAACCAATGTACTCTTCCTGAAGGTACAGATTGACAGAAATAAAAGAAGGATGCTCATGATGAGGGCTTGTTTTTGTCCTTTCAAATGATATCAGAAAAGCAGTGCTCTTGTTGAAGACATCTTTTTAAAAAGAACAATGGCTGCAACTTTCTGAAACTACTTGCGACCCTCAGACTTACTCTTTATTAGTTTTTCTCATTCAGCGAAGGCTGAATCAAACAAATGAAACTAATTACTCTTGAAGTTGGGTATTGCCTTTTTGAGCTTTATGAGCCTATTTTTCTGAAATTAGAAATTGCCTAACTACGTGGAACGTTTCCAGCAAAACTGCTTCCTACAGCCACAATTTTTACAGTCACACAAGTGCTTTGTGGGCTACCTTTGGGTAGGCAGCAGTGACATCCAGTGGCCAGTGACCTGATCACAGGTCTTCTCCCAGAACCAAACCGCTCTGTCCCACCTGGGACGTGCCTCTCATGGCTAATTTTGTGTGACCCCATTTCAATTTAATACACTAATTCCACTAGCTTTCTTTATTTTCTTCCAGAAACTGTACGATCCTCAGATTTCTGTTCTCTGAAATTTCAATAGAGACTGTAGAAATTATTGAATTAAAAAAAAAGTATATCAAATTTTAGACCGTTGGCTTCCATTTAACGTATTTTAATATGGCTGCCTGATAACAGGTGTTAAAACTGGGAGGAACCTATTTGGCTCAGAAATGCAAGTTACGTGGGTCTAAATTGGATCTGAAGAAAAAGTGTAGGTATTGATGTTGAAGAATTGTGACCTGGATTCTCTAGAGATACCGTAGTAGGAACTTCAGTGTAGCAACTTCACATTTCCTACTGGAAATGTGAAGTTGCAACAGAGATCCTGCATGTGTCTATTTTTTAATATTGGATAATTTACTTAAAATGCAATGGGTCTGATCCTAAGTGAGTCAGCACGATATAGAAAAGATTGAAGACTGTTGATTTTATTTTTCCTTGCAAGTAAACGTTTTCAGGATTATATCCTGAGTTATTTACCTCTAATTGTATGAAAAACTGCTGAACTGATGGAGCTCATTCAGCCTGCTTGTACCTCCTCTGTGCTTATGAAGACCACGAGCAATTCTAACACAGGAACACATGGTCCACCTTAATTTTAAATAGATACTCCTTTCAGTTATGTCAGCTATTTAAATTTATTTGCAGACAGTCAATTCATATTGATCATAACTCGACCTTAGGATGACCTTCAGCAAAGGTACTCTGCGACTGCTATAGATATTGTGATCAATACTGGAGAGCAATTGACTACACCTAGTTACTGATAAATGAATTAAAAAAAAGTACACTATTTTCAGAAACCAAGATAGCTGCTCATTTAGTCAACTGTTTGCAAAGGTTTAATATTGATGCATGAAGTTCTAATGGCATCTTTGGGCATTCTCAAATGGTGGAAAACAATAGGGTGCAGAGTCGCTGTTGCGTGTTAAGGAGGAAGAATCATTATTTCTCAACTTCAAATAAGAAATTTCATGATATTTATGACAATGACACTGAGACAAAATACATTCACTTTGTAGTACTCATCAGAGTATCACTGTGCCTCTTTTCTTTATGCGTGAGCCAGGTCTAGCAAAATAAAACACCGTATTACTTTAGACGGAACAAAGCCTTTAGCACCACTTATTTTACTTTAGTACCACTCTCCTTTGCACATTAATGCCTGAATTAAATTGCCCATCCCCAGGTATAACCAACTGTAATCATGAGGAAGAGATTGCTGTGGTCTCAGCACATCTGCTGCACGTTGCTATGCTTCCCCACGCTGCTGAAGTTGAAAGGGAAGATGCGAGGGACGTGTTTCCTTGCTATTTTTTCTTGCCTCACACAACGTCCTGCTGAGCAATGGGAGCTGAGCACCAGCACTGAGATGCAAGCAAATGAAAGTCCATAGGTAAAATGGTGGTGGTGTGTGTCCTCTCCTTCAGTGGTCTTTGCCATATAACCTGGGTCTGATGCTCTGCATGTATGCCCCAGGGATTTTATTTATTTATTTTAGACGCTGATTTTTACATCTGTGATATTCCTTACAAAGGAAATTAATTAAATGGCAGGGTGGTTAAAGCTGTGCAAATCAGAAACAGGAGGGGAAGCATTCTGCAGGCACAGACCTCCCATAGATCTCCCCGCACTCCTCAGGGTTTTCCCTAGGCACTTAAATTTCCCTCCCGATTCCCAAAGTTAATCTCCTGATCATGTTTCTTCAGTCAGCATTTTTTCCCCCCGTTGTTTCTTGTAGACTCCATCCTCCTCCAAGCTCCCTCTACATCTTTAGCTGAGCTATTTATTAATAAACTGTGTTTTCAGTGTGTTGGTACATCAATAAAGTACCGAGTAGTTCAGTTAGTCAGCATTCTGGGAAATCCTTTGCTGTATTGAAGAAGTGTAAATCTCCATTATTGCTTCCCATAGCACAAATAAAGAATAGCCTCTTACCTTCACAGCACTCTCTTTGTTAATTTTTAAGGGTGAATGTGTAAATATTTCCCAGCAAAGAGGATCAGTTTGTGCCCAGCCTCCATACCAGGTGTTCCTTCGTGGGTTTGTTGGTGTTGGCATGGCCTCATCCGCTATCTGGGAATTCAGCACAAGGGGAGGGTAGCCAGGGTGAGTGCAGCAGGATGCAACATTGAAATGTTCAGAGGAAAATAATCATCAAGACTTTAGGATTTTTTCCAAAGTGAACTGAAACTGGAGGCTTTAGCGATTAGCCCATGACTGATTGAAGAGGTATGTCACCTGCTACTACATGACAGCACACCCCATCACAATGCAATTGCCTGCCTGGAGTCATTATGGTGTATTACATCCTTTTGTTATCAAACTGTGTCATGTTGCATCACAGTCAGAAGCAGCTGGATGGAGACATGGCTGACACATTGCCTGTAACAGATGCAATGAGCCATCGTGGCCAAAGCGCACATACCTGCTTTTAGTCAAGGCTCAATTTGCTCTAAGTGTATTTTGACATTTCTACTGAGGGCTTGAAGTCACAGGTAATCCCTTCTGCTATTGCTTGTTCTGTCTCAAGACACAGGCCTTTTGTTTGTCTAGTGAGAAATCCCAGCTTTAAATTATGCTTGCTTGTTCCAGTGTTGTCAAATAGGAAAATCTATAGCAGTTATTGGAATGAAGGCATGAGAGTTTTAGACCAATAAATGCTCTGCAAGTGTTTTAAACCCTAATGCAACAAAATAAAGCAGGCTTTTAATTACTCTTTGAAAAACTTGTGTAAGAACGAAGAAACTGCTGAAAGTACTTAGAGCAGGCATCTGAACTACTGGAAAAAAAATGAGATGTATTATGATGGTGATATTACAAAAGCAATAACATTTCCCTGTATTAATTAATCTTGAATTGAAGCATTTTTTTTTATATGAATGCATATGACATTCATGGCATGCCAAATTAATTCTTTATGATCAGAGCCACTACAATCAATACTAAATGAATTCATAATGATAAGATACTTAAAATAAAGCGTTACCACAAAAAACAATAAAAGGCCATCATCAGAACTGCAGCCTACTGATAAAGCATTGCTCAGCAAGATGGTTCCAGCTGCAACTGTCAATGACAACTCCTTATTTATTCTTTTGTTTGACCTCTTCATCTCCCAGTTCTTGTAGGAATGTTTTGCATGTCGTTGCATGGCCTTGTGCAATGAACTTACTGGATTTCCTAATCCTGGTGGGCAGTTGTTCCTCATATCCTCATTCGAGCAGTTTCTCATATGTTCAGATTTTCACCCTTTGGGAATCAGTAGTAATTTATCTATAGAAACCTACATTACCTTATGTTAAAGAAAAATGATAACTGCCTTGGAACTTTGTTGAGTTAGAGCTATTTCAAACATGAGAAAAACAGAAGTAATGAATAAAGAGAGTCACATGCTGAAAATTTGATGAAATTTCTCCTTTAGGAAAAGGGTTTTACACAGATGAAGACACCTATAAGGTATTCAGCTTTTTCATTTGTATGGTAATTGTTGGTTGTTGTTTTTTTTTTATTGTGTTGTTTTGGATGTAAGAATTCTGTCCTGCTTGGCTTCACAGTATTTCACTGCTAAAACCAAGGCAATATGAAAAGGAAAAAGAAGAAAGGGGAAGCACAAGTGTGAAAAATGGGTAGAGGAATGAAGAGTGGGTTGTGTTTGGATTGTAATGTGACAAGTATGTGGTGTGGGCCAGTGCTGGCTCTAGCATTGGAGTGCAGGTCAGAAGGGTGACTCGTGTCTGTGGGCTTGTGGTGAGGACGCAAAGAGAGTTTGGGATGATAACATCAAGGAAAGTGACCAGGAGTGGGGAGGAAAGAAAGACCAAACAAGAGAAGGCAGAATGGCAAGACCTAAGGAGTGTATTTGCAGAGGTGGGTGATGGGAAAAGTGATGATTTATAGAGCACACCAGTCCCAACTTTTTACCAGGTTGTTTTTTTCCTGACTATGACCTGACAAGTGCTAGTGAACATTGAGAGGCAGAGACCCAGGAATACAGATTCTTTGCTTTGAAATTTGTTTTGTTGTGGGGCAACAGTTACAGAAAACTGTTTCTGAAGGGGAGGCCTTCTCAGAAAGCCTCTCCTGTTGGCATGTTACCTATCTGGGCTGTTCCACAGCTTCTGAAGTAAAAGGAATTACCTGTGCTGTATAGTATAGCTGTCAGCTAAATCTGCCCTAATCTGTCTTAATTATGTTCTTCAGTACAGGGTCTTTCTGGTGATTTGAGGGCGGGAGGTTCAGTGGGGAATAAAACAGTCAACCACTTTCTCTTTGAGTTGGAAGAGGGGAGAATTAGCTGGATGACATTAGAAGAGTTTCTAAATATCTTTCCTGCCAATATTTGATTAGGGACTTTAATTTCATTAGACAAACTGATTTTTTTCATTAGCCAAACTGATTTTTTCATGCATTGCTCTCTCCTTTTAATGTGTAAATTACATGGGATTTGACTCTCATTACAGCATTGATATGGGTGCTGCCTTGAAACGGACCCTGGCGCCAGAGCCGTGCATGTGGCCAGCTCTGCTGAGAAGAGCTGCTTTGTGTTTTACCCCATATACTGTCTGGGTTGGTGACATGGTTATGTGCCCATGCATGCAGTTCTGCATCCTTGTGTGTGCTCTGTTTTTGAGAGAAGTAAATTCCAGTGGTTGACCTTGGTCTCTTGGCGCTGGCTATGGGATGCACCAAAGTAGCACTGTGCATCATCAAGTGTTGTTTGGGTGAAATTGTGGGATGGATCTGCTAGAGAGGTCAGCTCAACAAGATACGTGCCGACTTTGAGCTGGAGCAGTTTAGCTCTGATGACAGAAGAGCCTTTGCATTTCTAAATCAAAATTGCCATAATTCATTATATTCTGATAGCATTCATGTTGGATTTTTTCTCTCATGCTATTTGTGCATTAGTTTTACAAGAATATTGACACTCATCCTAATGACAATGAAATGTCATTTTATTTTACTCACTTCTACTGAACAAATAATGAATCTAAAAAACATGGAAAGGTATTTCAAAATGAAGGATAGTTTGCATTTTTTTCAGGGTCATTTGGGGTAAAATATAACCAACAAAGATGCAGGATGAATTTTTCCAAGTATTTAAGTAATTATGATTAATTTCAGCAATACACTAGTCCTAAAGTCTGATGCAGTGTGTATACTTGATACCTTATTTCCTGGTATTATTAACTGCCCAATAATTGAGCTATACAACTGTGTTGATATTAAGCATGTGAGTTACAAAGAAAATAAAAGCCAGAATACTTTGGTTCCAAAGTCACATCAACTGAGGCTGAGATAACTCTAGACGGCATATGCAGAACTGAATTGGTGCTTGTTTTATGAACTCTCAGAAAATACAGGTGCTAGAGATGTTGAGCCCAGTTGTTGTTAGATAAAACTCTCTGCTTACAGTGGGCAAAAATAGAAATTAAAAAAGTTTGTTGTTCTTGTGTAACCTTTAAAGAGAGGGAGGAAAAAAAGGAAAGCATTTTCCTTTATTGAGGCAGCTACGGGTATGCATACTCCATTTTTATAGGCTTGTGTTTTGGTAAGTAAATGTGTTGACTGGATTTCTATAATCATTTTGAAAGCATTTTTATTAAAAAGGCTTATTTTTTTAATAATGTTCAGTAGAGCTATTCTGAAGTGGACTAGAATCAACTTTGGTATGTGAAAACTTTACTTTTGAAGATTCAAACTCGTATGGCTTTGGGGGAAGGCTGATGTGAGCATCTCAGCAGAGCTCTGGGATGCAGTGTCCAATGGAAGGGCCAATTTATCGCTTATTGAAGTGATCAAACAGTTTAGTGCTAATAGGGTTGAGGTCTTTCATGGTTTAGACAGATTGTAATGTTTTGTTTGTCAGAATTGTTAAAAGTTGAATCCTGAATTCAGTTCTTTGATGCGTGCAGATTAAATATATATGTGTATTATGTATGGAACTACTTCATTTTAAAGTTTCCAAATGTTTGTAAGTTCTTGAGAAACAAAAATCATACTCAAAAATAAGAGCAAGGCATTCTCATCAAAAGCTGCTATTCTGCAATCTGTCCTTTACAGTTTTGCATGGTTGCTACGTCAGATGAATAAAGAGTTTTTCCTCATATTATATAGTAGGTATGGGATTATATATACTAAATATAGCATCATTATATAATAAGCTTTCTTGGAGTGCTTGGTACTGTACAAACCACAAAAATTTTTGCTCCAGTGACCTTGTAATATAAAACTGAGGGAGCAATCATATTGCATTATGTGCCAGTGCAATGAAATTAGTTTTGCACTGCCTAGGCAAAAGGATCTCCCTTGTCATCCAAATCGCAGGACTGGGGCCAATATGTGTGCACTCTGCCTGTTTGGTTATGCCATACGAATGATAATATAGGAAATATTTTTAAAAGTTGATGTCCCATTTCCCTCTACATCTTTATTTTTTTTAAATAATTCTCTCTGTAGTGAAATATGTCTGTTCAACAGAGTTGAAATGACTTATGTTAATTTTCCAACAGATACGAAATGCTTTCAGTTGTTTTGACATCATTAGTGGTCCAGTTAAAAAGCAAAGATCAGCTTACAATCAGGTTCTCTCATAATACAGCAAGTTTTTATCAGGGCAAGGTACACAAAAAGAGCCAATGATATTTGGCCAAGAATTGAGGATGAGCTTTAAACTTGCAGAATTTCTTTATCATCGTCTTTTTCTTTAAATCCAGGCTTATTTCTGATTTGCGCATTTCAAAGCTCATGCAGCCAAAGGAGGAAGATTTTCTAGCAGTGGGGGGTAGGCCTATTAAAATTCATCATGATTCTCTTTATTGAAAGGAGTAAACAAGAATCAATTTTCTTTGCTAAAGAAGTTGGCTGAGTTGCAGGTTCATCTCAGTCAGCGTGAACTCCTGTAGAAATTTAACTCGAGAAATGAGAGAGACACAAAACCAGTGTGACTTCTGCTTTCAGTGAGAGCCTGGGACAGGCGTGTGGGCTCACACACAGGGTTTCATAGGTTTTACCTTCAGCACATCAATAGAAGGACATCTAAAGATGAGTGGTTGTATAATTTTGAAGCAAATAGATGCCATCTTGGTTTGCAATTGCACATACAGTATTACTACATTAGCTCTTAATAGAGAACTCATGCAAAAACCAGATTCCCTTCACACTAACTACAGAAACATGTTACGGGAATGTGACCATATAGCTGTGTGGAAAATGATATTACTTGCAGAAGATTTGTTGTCACATAACAGCCTGCTCATCTGCTGATTGCAATCTTCGTTTATTGTGCATCTTCCTTTATGTAGTGACTGTGATACATTCTAAATTGTTTAAAATCTTTGCAATGAAACAAACAAACAAAAAATAAAATAAAATAAAATCCTGAAATACCTCTGCTAGGATCAAGCTAAATCTGAACTAAAAGCAAATTTATACATATGCTGTATATTAAGCTTAACCAGGGGAACGCCCCTTTCCTTTGGTTTTTGGAAAAGAGTCCCACATTGTCACATGTAAAGGGACATTTCAGCACTGATTTTCATTTTCACGAGATTAAAAGTGAAACATGTAACCACAAAGCTGGTTTATGTCATCCCCTGTTGGAGCCAGCAGTAATGCCAAAAATTAGATATTTGATAGGTTTGTGAGAGAAACAGATGCAGGAGGGATGCCATTCCCACAATTTTAAACTCCTTCTTATCTTTAAGCTAGAAAGAACATTCCAGATGAAGAAAATCTATCTTGTTGGCTTTAGAAAATAGAGGAAGAAAGTTGCCAAAAAAAAAAAAAAAAAAAAAAAAAAAAAGAATAAGAGGAGAAGTTAATTTAAAACCAATGTCAGTCTTGGGGAATTGTAAACCATAATTGAGGGGGAAAGAGTGTGTGTGTGTGAATATACAGTCATAGATGTGTGCAAAATAAATGGCTGAGATGGGACTTTTCCCTTCCTTTTTGATCTGCCTGATGCAACCTGCAGCATCTCTCTGGCCTTTATGACATTTTCGGGGTGCAGAGAGATGGGGGAAGGTAAAAATGAAGGGAAGAATCTCCCCCAAATGTACACCCAATAAACTCAGTGAAAGCTAAAGCATCCAAAAAGTATTCTTTCAGCTTTTTGTTTTGGAAGCAGTTTGTATGTCCCTGTTCTTTTTATTTCATTCTGCCAGCTGTCTGCTAAACAAATCTAGCCAGGTGGGGCTTACAACCCATGACTAAAAAACCTACTAGTGCAGCTGTCCAGCTTGCCTGGAGGAAGAATTCTAACAAATGGCAGGAATGAAAAGATTGGTTTTGTTTTCAAGAAAGTAGCTATGGTACCTTCCTTGCTTCATTTTTTGTTCTGCTTGCTCCAGTTAACTCATGGCCTCCTAAGGTTTTACAGAGTAATGGAAAATCCACTTCCGTGGTTTATCACTTAACGTTTTTGGGTTTTTTGTTTGTTTTTATTGCTTGGATTTCTTTCTTTCTTTCATTCTTTCTTTCTTTTTTCCCCTCCCCCTTGTAATGATTTTATTCTGCGTTAGACACATAGGGCAGCCTGGCTGCTTTGAGTGTTACTAAATGTAAAATAATCTGACACTTTCCCTACAAATCGCTGGTAAGCCATATAGTAGCTTAGCTGGATTTTTAAATATTCAATAGTTGAATATATAACTAGTGAAGGGTGATGGCTGGTATTGTTTATCCACAAGCTAGGGACAGAACAGGCTTCTTTGCACTGCTTCATCAATCGACCTCAACTGTGATTTCCTAGTCAGCAAATGAGTGCTTCATTTTCTGTGTCTGTGTTGAGCTAAACAAGAGCTGTGCTAAAAATTACCAAACTGCCATCTGATCTATAGTTCCAGCAGTAGGAGAAGATTAGCATGTAAGCCACTGAGCCACCTTGCCTCACTTCTTTTAGGGAAAAAAGTAATGTCTGAAAGCTGTTTGTCACAAACTTCTACTTAGGGAATTCGGTAGAAAATCTGCCTCTGATTTTTTGTTAAATAGCATCCTAATTTGGCTGTTATGTGACAGCAAATAGCATCCATTTGCTTTTGGCCCAATCCTGTTCCCTTTGAAGCTGGTGACATCTTGTTCTTTTGTTGGTGTCTTTGGTGCAGGTCCATGTTGATCAAGCTCGATCTGGTGGATTAACTTTGCTGAGAAGAAGGTTAGGGGTTTTGGCTCTCTGGGTCTTGCAGTTTCAAGCTATAAAAGTCTGTGTATCATTAAAACCTCTCAGAGACCAGGGAGGTTCCTCACAGTGATACAGGCTGTGGTTTAGGCTCTTGTTTAGGTCCAGTGTTTGTGAAATCATTAAGCAAATGCCTAAGGAGGTGTATGAATGGTGCCACCAAACTTGTCTAATGGTAGGAAATCTCATGTGATGTTAAGGCTTCTTTTTGGTGGATGCTCTATACTCAAGTGACTATGTGCTTTAAATAAAGCTCGTGCTTAACTGCTGAATTGCAAACATTAAATACTCATAGACTCTATTTCGATGACTTAGCTGTTTTCTCACTAACGTACCAACGGAATCGATAACCAAGATGTGCAGATGTGGAGGGGAACGAATGCACGTGGTCTTAATGGACATGTAGGCAGCAGGTCCAAACATAAATTCTTTGCAGCACGATTAGACCTTTGCATTGGAAAGAAATAAGATGCACATTTGGTACTTGTTATTTATCCCTCTCTTTCATCATTATCTGTGTAAGAAAAAAAAAACGATGTGAAAAGATGCAAAGATTGTTCCCACACCTCTTTGTAGCATGCATGCTTCTCTGCACTCACCTAGCCAACGTCTTTGGATGATGTCCCCTTTCTAGTCCAGCATTAGGGATAATGAGGCCTTTCGCATCCTTGTCCCATCACTGTGAAGGTGATGAAGAAGCAGTGCATGCTGCCTGGGCTGCACAAGTCAAAATGGCAACCAGCACAGGCAGGCAAAGCCAGACTGCAGTTGCAGGCACCGTTATTTCCTCTTGTTGTATAACAAGGCATGAGTGATACTGGTTGGGGTGGTCACAAGCCAAGAAAAAAGGCCAATTTTTCATGAGGAAATTGAAGTGCTGATGCAGAACTAACCCTCACAGTTTGTTGTTTTTTAATGAAGAAGCAGTGAGTGGGGGATTTTTGGCAAAACTTGGTATGTAAGCATACCAATTGTAATGACATTATTTAACACACAATAGAGTAACAAAGGCACCTAAGTGCTATGATTTAGAACTGTGCTAAGATTCTTGAAGATCAGCCGAAGCTAGAAAACTTTGGTATATAGGAAGATACTGTTTTCATTCCTTCATTCAATTTTTGGAACCTACAGTAGGATCCTGTACTCCAGTAATATCACTGGAATTGTCTTTTTGTGATGTTCTGCACTGCAGTCTCTGGACATTGTTATCTGCTTCAACTTTTTATATATTTCTCTTCATTGCTAGGCAATGTCAAACATATTATATTACATTACAAACTCCTATGTTCGTTTTGCATACCATTTATTTTTCTGAGAACCGTGTCAGGAGGTCTGTACAATGTATGGGAGATGTATATGTCTCTATGAAACAGCAGGATAATATTGGGGAAAGTGAGATTTGAGAATTTTCCATAAATCTGCTCAGTGTAAAGGAATTCTAGACTTGCAGTATTTTTACAAGAAGTTCTGTTATAAAAAAGGAAAAGAGAAGTAGCGAGGGGGGTCAGAAACACCACATTGTAGTAATTCCTTCAACTTTCCATACATTCTCAAGCATGATTCTAAATGCCCTGCAAAGCATACAGTTACTGTTATGCTGGATGAGCCCAAACCACTTTGGCTGTGGGAGAGTGAGGTACCATTTTCATACTAAAACCAGCACCAGGTCATTTCCTGGCTGCCATGTTAGTCCTGAGTGCTTTTCTTCTGCAGACCATGTTTAGAGAATGGGAGACCCAAGAAAGCTCCAAAATGCTGCGTGGGATTTTACCAGTCCAGTCAATAAGCAGTGGTGCCAAGGGTGTAAGGTAATATCATAACCATCTGTTGTCAAAGGCCATTATCCCAGTGGCACCTGGACACTACTCACCCTTCCTCGTAGTGACAGCATGTCCCTATGATATCCAGATGACTAGCAAGAGAGGGAGCACGAGGGGGATGTGGCAAAAGTGCAAGTAGCTCAAAAGCTTGAATTGTGGAGATGTCCTCCATTTCTATCGTGTCTGGTTCTCAATACAGAAAGGGCTTCCAGTATAGCCTCCATATAACTAGGGCTAGCATAGCTAGTCCAAAGCTGTAAGCTCTTTGGACTGCCTGAGACTGGTAACAGTTGGCCAACTCTCACAGATTTCATGTCTGAATCGCCTTATTTCATGATTGAAAGATTCTTATGGCCACCACTATCAATTTTTCCAATATCCAGAGGAGTTATAGAGGCATTTTTCCCACTAGGAGTGAAGTTGGTAGAGCTACATTTTTTCTTTAACTCCTATGTTTTGGAATATGAGGATGTTTTCAATGGAGATGCCTCCCATCTGCCCCTTTTCTATTATTTTCAATGTGGTGGAAGTGATAGCACTTTTAGGAAAGAAAGCTATTCCAGGCAGAACTCAGGTAAAGTGATGTGGGGGGTTAAGACTGAAATCACATTTAATACTGAAGCTTGAACACAAAAAATGTGGCAGAATTTGGAGCAAATAATATCCTGTGGACCGTAAGGCACAGGAGAGGGAAAAAGGGAAAAGTCATCCGAGACACTGAAAAAGTAGTGGAAGGACACAAATTGAACTGATGATAGGAAACTGAAGAGGCAAGGTGGACCTGGGGCTGTGGGACTTGGTTCAAGTGCAGCAGGAAGTCAGTGTGAGCAGGAACTTGCAGCAAAAGTAAGTGCAGGCTGGCGACACTAGCCAGGATGGATCCTCAGGTTTTTATATCATATAGTAATTTGAGACTTGAAATCAAAATTCACAGATCAGATTTATTAAAAGCTAGCAACTAATGATTTTTCAAGTCATGTATGAATTCGTTTTCTAGAGGAGGGAAGAAGTTTAAAGGGTAAAATAGTTTCAAACACTAAATAGATCAATAAATATGGGTATTTCAAAGACTGATAATATCTTAACATCTGAGCATTTCCCCATTTGAAGAGTTTTTGACTTTAAACTGGTAAATAAACTGCATTCCAGCCACTTCAAGCATCTCCAGTGGGAATAATCTGCAGGTCAATACAGCAATAAAGCTAGGAACTATGTGATTCCTTACTATGTAGAATTAGGGACTGTATTTGGCTCAGTATCCAGCAAGGCTGGAAGTAAGCAAGGCCAAGAACAAGCTGTTATAGATGAACAACACTGAACAAGAAAGGCTCTTATTTTCCCTCTCCTCTTGCCATCAGTATCAACTGTCCAAGCATGGTTTTTCATGTCTTCTTTCTTTGTCTGGTTTACTACTGGGAGAAATACTCGCAGAGAAGATCTGAAACGAGGAAAGTAAGCCAGAACAGGCAAGTCCTGTTATATAATATAATGCAATTTACCTTGGACTGGCAGCAGAGGAGAAGAACAGGTGTGGTAGCTAATTCTACTGTATGGTAACTGTCCAGTCATGGCCTGAACCACTGATTGAGCACCTGTGGAAAGGAGGAGTCAGCCCTGGGAGCACAGGTGAAGGCAATTCCAGTGTGCAACTGGAAGGGGTGCAGCTCAGCTGCGCCTCTCTTAGACCTCATTTAAGGGTTGACTGCCACTGGGGAAGGAGCACTGGTTGCAGATTTCTTCTCTGTGGAGTCTTTCCTGCGAGCATACATCTTTGGAGATAGGTGAGCACTTTTCCTTCGAAATATTTTCTTGTTTATGCTGGTTCCTTTGCTATTGTGCTCCGGTATTGCCCTTCCACTCTGTTTATCTTTCTGATTGTAACACCTACTGAGACAGCTGTTGGAGCAGTCAGGATAGCAGGGAAACAACCCAAAGTTGGCTGAATAAATCATTGCTGGATGTGAATTTGTGCAGTTAGGAGAAATTAAGGAGGCCTAAGATTGTGGGTATACAAACGTCATGCCCAGGGTGACTGCCTTTACAGGGTGGTGTAAGAGTATTTGGGAAATGAGATTTTGTCGGGTGGGCTGCTGGGGCAGAGGTGGGTCTGTGTGGGCAGATATCAGATATATTGAACTGCACAATAGCAATTGAGCTGAGAAAGTTACCATTTCCAAGACTTTCAGAGAAACAAAGCATAACAATTTTGGAGGAGATGAAGAAGTGAGAAGTCTGAAGAAAGCTTGTGGAAGAGAAAGAGAGCAGAAGGAGGGGGGAGAAATAAAAAGAGAATGTGGAATATAGGAGAGCCTCAGAAGGGTGTTAAAAGAAAAGGTCCAAATAGGAAAAGATCCAAGAGGGGAGACTCATGAGAAACTCAGTGTGTCAATGTGTCTAAAGTGTGCAAAATTGTAGGAAAAGGACAGTACTAGAATAAGCTTAGATTCATTTTTAATCTGTTAAACAAGATCTTAAATGGTTGTCGCCTAGCATACATTGAAGCAGTTGCATTTGTTTTGTCTGCTCAGAAAATCTTCCTCGCCGAAGCAGGTTGTTGGAAAAAAGAAAAGGAGCAAAAAGCCAATGCTTCTGAATTCTGAGAGCAGTGGCATTGTTATCTGTGATGAGTGAAGAGGCTGTGCCCATGGTCCTTGTGACACTTACCACTTTGACATGCCTGTGATGAATAAGTTGTCCCTTTGACAGTTCTTATCAGTTGGGTCTACTTTTGAAGGCCACTTTCAAACTTCTGCTCTGGAGCATCAAGACATGCCCAGAACTGCGAGCATACAAAACCTGTGATGTTGCATTTGAGTCTTAGTTATCTTAAGGGTGTCACTTCAAGGTGATGATTATGTTTTTTAAAAGGAGAATATTTCTGAAAACTAGTTATTTGAGAGAGATTCTGTCATGTCAGCTAACCTCAGCAAAGAGCAGCCTGCTGTCTCCAAGACAGCTTGAAAGGCGCTCTCATGAGTAGTCAGAATCTGTATTCCTTGTCAAATGCCAGAGCTGACACCTCCAAGGCATGCAGGAAGATATATTTAATCATCTTCCTTTTCATTTGATCTTAGGTTCTTTTTTTTTTTTTTTTTTTTTTTTTTTTTTTTGTATTTATAATCCTGAAACACAAAGAGGGAACACTCACATGCGAAGCTCTGACAGGTCTGGAACAAAATTAAGAAATTCTGCTCCTGTGATTCTCATTCTAACAAAGATAACACCTGTTAAAGGAAAATAAATCTAGCTATATGCCAACATTTTCCGTTTGTTTCTCATGTTCAGTTTCAGGTAATCTAAGTACATCTTTTCTTCCACCTGCTTCCAGGCCTCATCTTTCTGCATTTTATCATTTCCCACATTTCCCATTCTGGAATTGTTCTCTCCCTCCCCCCACATAAAAAATGCAAACAAGAAACTGTTGAACAGAATTGAAACCTGAAGAAAAAAAGCTGTTTTCATCTCTTGATGAAATAACTTCCATTTTCTACAGGCTCTCCAGATTTCCTTTGGCATACAGTCTTTCAGGGTTTCTTTTCCATCCAGTGTATAAACTTTTTTTTTTTGTGTGTGTGTTATCATTATTTTTACCAGCATGTATAACAAAGATTTCCCTCTTTATTGTGGCAGTAAATACTAATGCAGAAATTATACACTCAGATGAGTTAAGAGAAATAAACCCTAGCAGGTCCTGAACCAGCCAGCAATCAATCCTACATATCGTCTATTATAGCCCATGTACCCACAGTACATTTCCACATCACACAGGTGGAAGAGTGAAGCTGAGGCTCATTTAACAGTATGAATTTTCCCAATGTATCACAATTACAGGAACACCTGTGCTTCATAACTTTCTGCTGATCCACTGTGAAAATTTGCAGTGTGTTTAGTAACCGAACCATCAATATGCTTTGTCTCCTACAGCGTGTGGATTGGGATGGCTGTTTTAGTTCCTTCTTTTAAAAAAAAAAAAAAAATCAACCAAAAAAAAAAACTTAGCTGATGTTTGTGGCAGATCTTTATCATGGAAGACCTCCAGCCTTCCCTTGCAGAAGCTTGGCGACCACAGTGTGGGAAATGCAATATCTTCTCTGTCATCTTTTGCTGCCTGAGTGAGGCACTGAGACCAGTTTGTGTTTGTGACTCATTGCTTTCTTGACTGTGTGTCAAATTCATGTCATCTAAGTCAGGGCACCTCTAACAGACACCCTGCATGGCTCTGCTAGACTGTCCTGCAGAGCTGCTGGAGCCCCATGCCAAAGGATTGTCTTGGCCCATTCTTGGCATGGTTTGCACCCACTCAGACTGCTAGGCTTGGCTAGGCTCACTGCTACCAGCCTACCTAGGTCTTCTGTATTAGCGGGAAAAATTAAGGAATAACAATGTCTGACAAGGCTATCATTTTATCCAATCTAGCAAGCTACCATCAAGGTATAATAGTATTTGAGGCTTTGCTTGATTAGGAGTGGTTTGGGTGAAAAGCTTTGTATGCACGTCTATCCAATATAATCCCAGCTATCATCCTCATTTCCATTTTATTCTGCTTAATAGAAGATTACAAATTGTTCTCTGTGCTGCATTTTTACCCAGAAGGAAGCCCGAGGCTTGGGTGATATGTTCCCACTGTGGCTATGACCCAGCACTGGAGGAAGGTGCCTTTTGTGATGCAGAGATGCTGCTGAATGGCTTGAACTGTTAGAGACTTGCAGGCAAACAGATGCTAACGTACAGAGTAATTTAGGCATGCAGTGGCAGATATAGTAAGGGTAAAAGCTGACCGTGATTAGTTTAAACTAAACTGGTGAGGTCGAGGTGAAAACATCCACCTCACTGCTGTGAATTCAGGAAAAGAATGGGCTGCATGGTCACATTTAACTAATCATTGCACATGTGCTGCACTGTGACCAAAACCCTCCTTCAGCACCACGTCAAGAGCTTAGCTAAAAGCAGCTGTGCCTTCTGCCGTGGCCAGGCTCCCTGTCCATGGAAAGTAGAGTTTCTAGAGAAGGAAGAAAAAAAGTGCATGTATGGTTCTTGTCCCATGGTAAAGTCAAGTTGTGCTGGAAGATGTGGACATGGTCCCAAGCCTTCTCATTTAAAGATAACCACTGATTAAAAACCAGAGGTTGATCTCATTGGTTTTCAGTGAAGACTGAGCCTTTCTGTACCTTTGCTGGTGTACCACCTTTGAAATCAAGTCTTAGCTTTATGCTTCAGTTATAGGCTTGTGATGATGGGTAATAAGAACAGAACACCATAAGAACAACTGGATTTATATTCCCATTCACACTGAAATTGTTTTACTACGTTTGTATTATATTCCCACTTTTTATTTCCTATTTCTACTAGATAGGAACCCATCTTTTCATTTAACCCATTTGCTAATTCCCGTTATATACTTGGTCCCACAAGCCAAATTATCTGCCATTGCTTTCCTGGCCTCAGAGAGTTTTCTATCATCACAATTGTGCAAATATGAGATATTTTTTTGGGTATGTCTTAGTCTGTATAGAATCATGGAATCAGTAAGGTTGAAAAAGGCATCCAAGATCATCTAATCCATGTCAACCCATCACCACTATGCCTGCTAACCCTGTCCCTCAGTGCCAAATCTATCCTTTTCTTGAACGCCTCCAGGGCCTGTGACTTTCCAGCCACTGTATACATATACACAGTTCTGTCCTTGAATGAACCTGGAGAGGTAGGTGAGATAGATGCCCTTGTTTTCCCTTCTCTGTGATGTAGAGTGATACATGCACCGTGTCGTAGGTGTATAGAGGGCAAATTAATGTGCTTTGAGGTCTTCAAATTAAATGCTATGTATGAGGAAAAAATGAAGTCATTTTAGCATCCCAGTGGGTCTGCCATTCTTTTCTGCTCCCAGAAAGAGATTTTCTGTCTGCAAGTCTCATATTTCCAGAATTAGATTAAGAGTGTCAGATGTGCATTCTTGGGGCCTTCTGATCCAGATTAACCCTGGAATACAAAAATTTGATAGTGTGGTTGTAGGACCAGGACAGAAATATACCCACCGTGTTCTACCACTGAATATACAAGGGTTTATTGTAGCATAGCGAAAGGGGTGTATTGAATGCATCTGTGAGATAAGTGCAGAGATATGGTGTGCTACAAAGCAAGAAGCTGTGGTTAGGGTCAGGAGAGAGAATTGGAACTTGGGGTAAATTCACTGATCTGGAGATCAGGAAGACATCTGGGGAAAATGGATATGCTGCAGGCTAGTTTTCTAGGGGAAAAAAAAAAAAAGGATCTTTCTGATTGCAATGGTAGCAGATGATAAAGGGAAACTCTAGCAAGGAGAAGTAACACGTCTATAGGAGGATGTTTGACATGACTGTGCCTTTGCTAAATGGCTAGGGGTAGAAGATTTGGAAGCCTAAAAATGAAAATGAGGAGGTGGCCTGTGTCTGAGCCATGGTAAGGTCAGCTGAGGGTGTCAGCCATGAAGTGTTTGTCCTTGTCTGTGCTTGGACCAGCGGTGATAGGGGAGTCAAAGCAGTGGCTGAAGACAGATTGCAAAACCTGAAAGAAATCATTTCTGATGAGATGTTTGAGAGCAAATATAGTCAAAAATGTGTCTCGTAGGTATACTTCCTAAGTTCTCACCATCTGGAAATAATAATATGCATCTTCACAAGAGAGGTTAGGAGATATGGCTTTTGCTGATTTTTTTTTTTTTTTTTTTTTTTTTTTTTTTTTTTTTTTTTTTTTTTGCTTTACAAGTGTGGAGTTGTTTCTGAGATGGGGGACTACTTCAGTGCTGAGAAACATCTACTTCTGTAAATATGTTTACAGTGCTAAATAATCAGATCTGGATTTCCAGCAATAAATCACTGTTCTAATTTAACAATCACATTAAAATTCAGTTTGCAATTCAACTGCAGTCTTCTAGTTGAAGCTGCAGCTTAACACTCTGTCAGGATGGGGAACAGTTGATTTCAGCATTGATTCAATTCATGTGAAAGGAAGCTGAATCCTGGTATGATGTGGGAGCTGACTGCTGTTTGGACTCACTGGTTGTTTGTGAATGCACTCGTGTTACTATATGTACAAAAAAAAGAAGGAAAGAAAGCAAAACAGGAGAACACTTAACGTTCCTAAAGTAGTTTCCTCAAATTTCTCTGCAAACAATGTAAAATAACAACCTAATAATTTTGTATCTTAATCATGTTCAGTAAAGAAGTCCTTTAGATAATTGGCACTGCCTCTGTACTAGGCCAAACTTTCTTTTAAGTTACAAATACTCACAAAAGGTTTACATTATAAGGAGCTGCTTTGGAGATGTGCAGATTTAGTTTGTAAGTACAAAGTGAACATGCAAATTGCCTTATCTTGTGGGATTCACAAACAACCATCATTCAGATTGATTTAATACATAGCTTTTTATCTTTAAAAGTGTTAATTAGAAAATAGGGACAGTTCTCTGAACACTTAAGAGTAATAAATAGATCAAAACAGCATCCATGCTTCTGTGATGGAACTTCTGAAGACTTTATAAAGGGATTAATACAATTGTCAAAAAGACCACAGTATACATATTTAATAGTGCTACCAAGCTACAATTACATTTTTAGGACTCTATTTGCTAAGCTTTCAAACACTCATTATACAAAGAAAAAAAAAAAAAAAGAGGGGGGTGGGGGGAAGAGATTTTTCAGAACTTTCCTACTTAACTAAGAGTTACTGTGCTACAGGTCTGGTGTGACACCAGTGTGTTCAAGACAACCTTGTTTTCACTTAGCATCAGAAGTTGTTCAACCTTGTGAGATAAAACCAAACAACCAAAAAAAAAAAACCTGTAGTTTGATCCTCTGCTTTCCCTTTACTAAAGCAGCACAGGGTATGGGGAGATGCCCTCTGTGCCTGGGCAGCCAATGTGGGGCTCATGTCAAGCCAACTTCATAGAATCGTAGACTTACGGAATTCTTTCAGCTCAAAGGGCCTTAAAAGGCCATCTGGTCCAACTCTTCTGCAAGGGACAGAAAAAACTACAGCTGGGTTGCAGTGCTCAGAGCCCTGCCCAGACTGATCTTGAATGTGTTTCAGGGGAGGATACATTCAAGCTATTGCTGGGTTTCCTTGACTTAGTGTATGAGTATAAGCTCACTCCTGTGAAACTTGCAGATCTGTGTGTTTGGTTGCATTAAGAGTGTTCATGTAACTCAAGTTTTCTAGTCTATGTGCTTATTTTCCAATGTTCCTATCATTGCCTTAGCAAATTCACACTGATGGAGATCAAAAACACCAGTTGCAAGCAGTTCCAAAGTGGCTATTTACTAGCAAATAAAATAAGGGAAAAGCAACATGTCCAGCATATAATAAATAAACTGGATCTTCTGCAAAAATTGAAAGAAATGGGTAAAGTCTTACAGTCTGCTCAGGAGGGTGAATACTGTGAAGGACCAGAGGAAGCATTAACTTCAGCGCCCAAGGTCCAGTATTGCTGAGCACTTCACCTAAAATATGGGCCTTGAGGGCCTTCATGGATTCAAAGGGGTCAGCATCTCACCCCCGGAGAAAACAGCTGCAGTATTCCTCTTCCTACAGCAATTTCCAACTCATGTCTGTCAGCAGCATATAAAGTGCATTACAGAAGTGAGATAAAAATTCTCTTTTGCTTGTCCAGCCCAAGCACTGGTTTTGACCATCCAGGATTTCTCATTGCTGCTCAGTTCAAGAATATGTATCTACAACTACCCATTGCCATTGGCTTTACCAAGCCACTTTGTTTTAAAATTTGTAATGTGCTAACACCTTCTCAATAAAACAAATATAACCCTCTTTGTATTTTAATCCAAACGTCTAGATGCATATAATTTGGAGAGCAATGGAAAATATATGTTCAGAGCAACTTGAATTTTTAAGAGATGTCTGACTTTTTTGATGAAAAGCTGCATGTCTTTGAAGACTGTTATCATTAGAGTTGTCAAGGAAAAAAATGCAGCTGACTTCTATTGCTTGAGAATTGATAAAACCTGAACTAATGGTTGATTATAGTGCTTAAATGAGCCTTGGAAGTCCTTTGGGAAGGAGACTTTAAAGACTTCTGAGTACTTGTTCCAGGGTCACATCCCCCCCTTATGGCAGAGTTCTTCCAAATATCCAATCTGAACCTCCCAGGTTAAACTTGGGACTGTTTCCCCTTTGTGTATTATCTACCTTAACAGAGAAGAATTTGTTCCATCATCTTTGTATCTAGTAGTTTGGACTGCTGTCAGATTTTTCCGTTAGTTACTTCTTCAAGAGATGAAACATGCCTAGCTCCTTCAAGATCTAGTGCCTGATCTAGTGGTTGGCAACGCTGCCCACTGCAGGTGGTTGGAACTGTGTGATTCCAACCCAAGCCATTCTATGATACTATAAGATTTCCTAGTCATGTTCTCCAAGCATGTGACAGCTTTTGTCACCTCTTCTGAATCTTCCCTGACTTCCTTATCTCTCTCTTCACTTGGGGACCCTCATTGTCCCAAATGCATGAGTATTTCACCTCCTTTCATTTGCAGCTGTGCTCCACCCCATGTAGATCCCTTAATGTGCTTTTCCCAATCCACAGCTTTGGCACACCCTAAGCTCCCATTTGTGGCCTTGTGAAGTTAGGATGAAGTTTAGCAAGTAGAATGGGATTTCTACATTAATTTTTATGAATTTTCTGCGTTCTTATCGCATCGGGGGCCCTTCTTGTGGTTAAGCACCCATTGTGCAAGGTGCTGCACAAGCACAGAAAAAAGAAGTCAGTTGAAGAAGTCAATCTCTGCTATGAAGAGATTGCAGTCTGTACATGTCAGAGGAGGCAACAGATGGTACAGGCTGACGAGATAGTATGAGAGGAAATGAGACAATATTTATAAACATGATAGACAGCAGTCTCAGTACACAAGTAGCCAAGACATTGTCAAGGTTTTTTGCAGGCGTCACAGGAGGGGTTTTGGAGCAGAGCAGAGAAGTGGTTTTGCAGCTGCTTGCAGGAAGCTGTTCTGACATGAAAGTGGAAGTGCTCAAGACAGAGCAGAATCTTCATTCAACTGAAAGCAATAAAGGATATTCTGATATTATTTAAAGGGAGCTTTCAGTTGGGTTTAAAGGACTGGAGGAGATGGCAGCAAACTGGAGTCAGTGCCCAATGGTGTTCAAAGAGCCATTTAGTTTGTATGCAGAATATATACCTCGAAAACTAGTTTCGTAGTCCTCAGGATACCTGACTTATCTCAACTGTTATGTGTATAGAGTTAGTTAATTTTCTTGAGCTTTCTTTGTCTCAGCTCCTGAACGTGCCTTTCTCTGCTAACCTGGAGCTTTGCTCTCAGTCAGATTGGATGCCTCCATTCTTGCTGCTTCAGTAAGAGCCTATTAAAACATATATCTCTTATGTCTTAGAGAAAGAAAATCAGAACGTTTCCAAAAAAAAAAAAAAAAAAAAAACAAACCCAGAAAGAGGGAGAAAAACGCAACCCAAAGGCTCTTCCTTTTGTACTGGACACTTTTCCTTACTCAGCACACTAAGTACTCACACATCAGCAGCAAATAAACTGACCTGAGTATCAGAAACTGAAAAAGACTCATGAAAATAGAAAGGCTAGCATATAGAGAACTCACTGTCCACACGTTCATAACGTTAACCTTTGCGGCATAAACTGGCCTACATGAGGTCTGTTTTTAATAATGGGAATCAATTTCATCTCACTTCGAAGGGCAGAAGTTGCTTGTTCATATTACTAGTCAACAACTCAACACCATTTTTACTGACGCTGCAGAAAGGGATAAACCTAGCACTTTCTAATGAAAAGTGAACAATTGTTTGGAAACCTGATAATGTGCTATAATACATTAGCTGAGGAGTGGGCAGAAGCTGTGTTAAGAGAACTGACCTTTACATGCAATACTGTTTGAGAGATAGGGAGGAAGAAATACATCACTAACTGACTAGGACAAGAAGTAGACTAGGAAAATATGGGATAGGAATTTTGAGAAAAAGACAAGATTAGATTGGTTTTGTTAAGTTTTCTGATGAGAAACTACTATCTGGAAACATTTTATAACCAGAACATTAAGTAATTCTCCCATGATAGCTGCTTCATATAATAGTGTTTTATTGCCTTGCAATTGTCTGAGTATCAGAATAACAGTAATGTTTCACAATTACATAATGCTTCTTTGCTTTTAATCTCACAATAAATAAAAGGTGGTTGAATATTACAGGACTTTCCATTGACTTCAGAGGGCTTTGAGTTTCCTATCACTCCTTTTCACAAATCTCCTTTATTCGTTTGCCCTTGTCTTCAGATGCTTTGTCCACCCTTGATACAGTCAGAGCAAGTGACATCATAGTTAGCAAAGACCAATGAACAACATTAAGTGATAGCTAAATTCATCAATAAACCTTTTTAAGCTCCTCTGTCACCCAGGAAACTAAGCTGGAAACAGGACAGTAGGTGATACAGATGATTTCAGAACTGGAGGCTTATTTAATTGATGCAACTGTAGAAATAATTAATAAAACCATTATCTGTGCCCGTTTTTATATTTATTGCAGTTTATGTTCAAGCATTCTCTTGTTCTCAGCTTATCCAGCTGGAAATGCATTTCCTACACTGCTGCCAGTGCTGTGGGAAGCTAGTAGTGTTGGTGATCAGGTTGTCTGTACCAGGAATGGAGTGGAGCCTTTGACTTTGGCTTGAACTTTCCTCCCTAGTGTT
Organism: Centrocercus urophasianus; assembly: GCF_019232065.1. Lineage (NCBI taxonomy): Eukaryota > Metazoa > Chordata > Aves > Galliformes > Phasianidae > Centrocercus > Centrocercus urophasianus. The sequence continues at coordinate 10,944,972 of NW_024884844.1, read as the reverse complement.
GTGTATGTCCAAAGGAGTGCAGAACAGCGTGTGGCACTCAGGGGTAGTCAGCACAATTTGCCCTTTGTGGGATATGTGAGCTACTGGAGTTCACCTATCTTCAAATCTATGTCTTTTCCTTCCAGCTGACCTCGCGTCTACCATCTCTTAGCTAAGATCTGTGCTATCAGTCATCCTTTTTCCCTGCTACACTGGTAACTGAGCTCAATTCTCTGCACACTGGCACTACTGCTTGCTGATAGATGCTTCTCCTCCCATGGTCCTGCTCTCACTGCACTGTCTTCCCATCCCCGTGTGGTGATGCCCTCTAGGTGACTAAGCTGCACTGCTGCTTGCCTTCTCTTGCTGGGAGGCAGCAAAATGCAACCCCAAATCCCAGGTATGGTCTCGCGCTGCATTGCTGTATCCAGTAGTGGGACAGAAGGAAGAGAGCTCATGGAAATCAGCTGAGTCATAGCTTATGAAGTGTGATCAGAAAGCAAATAGTTGGGAATATTGTTATATACTTTACTGTTAATAGGCTTCAGAGTTCATGTCACCTCATGTGCTATTGGGCCACTCTTTTTTTGCAAGGTGATGAAGCTGACCTCTTTTTATATCTAGCTGCAACTAGCAGTCTCTCCAGTGCAGTGCTTTTAAAATAAGGTGAAGTTTCTGACGTTTCCACGTTTCTGAAACCACAGAATTCCCAGGGGCCCACACACTTTTAGAAGACATTAAAATCTCCGTGGAGTGTGGACAGCAATATGTAGTTATATTTCATGGCTCCTCAGCATTTGGTTTTCAGTTCTGCATGTTTTTCGTGCACTGGTGAAAATAACATTTTGTGTTCATTCAAACCTAAAACTCCGGGAATGGGAACTAAAAAGGAAAAGAAATTGCTTGTACAATCCACCCTAAAGTGAAACTGCTGTTGAGCGCCTGTGGCCAAAACAGCCTTCTCCTTCCAGTTCATCAAGGACAACCTGTCCTAGTGCTATGCCAACATTTCTTGCTTTCCATTGCATCTCTTGGGTAAGCCCCATAAGCAATGACCTTGTGACTAAATGCCTGCCAGATCTTCTTTCTGGCAAAAACAGCTGCTACTCTTGGCACGTTCAAATGCCTGTTCAAATTTTAGGAACTCCTCTATGAGGTGTTCATTTTATTTTCCTTTAACTGTGGATAAGCGTTTCTCTAATATGGAGAAAGACCTCTGATTATGGAATTACAAAATATAACTGGAGACACTAAGGGGAATTAGCTGCTTTTTCAGCATGGGCTGTCATTCTGAATTCTGGTCTGATCGGTGATATTTTCATTTGAAATATAAATGCCATCATTCATATTGTCAGAAATTCATTTATTATGGTTAAAATTGCAATTGGAAAGTAAAGTCAGAATATCTGTGATGCTGCATTTACAGCTAGCCTTTGAGATACCCGCTTAGAAGTATAAGGTCTGGAATCATTAATGGCTAAATCCTATCTTAATTTGGGCAACTATTGGAATTTTCAGAAGGGGGATTGTATGTGTAATATTCTTCACTGCTCTATTTGAAGTTTTGTCTTTAGAGGTGGCTTAAAGTAGTTACAGGAGTTTCAGATAGTAGGCAAAGCATGTTAGCCCTTGCCCAGAACAGAGTATTTGGATTTATTGTGTTTCCTGGCAATGAGAAGTTTGAAAATCCCTTTTTGGCAAGTAAATACACTGAAAAATATGGCCCCAGTTTCTTAAAATTTGAATTGGAAAGTGCCATCAAGTCACTATTATAACAGATACTTATGAATGTGCACAAACACATGTCTAACTCCTGCCTTGCAGTTGGCAATGTATTAATTGGAAGTGAACAAAAGATCATCAGCCTGCTTCTGTGAAATAGAACAAGTGGGCAGTCATCTTCAGGAGGTGCAGGGTATCTATTTACTGCACAAATAATGATAAAGAACCCTGGAATAGACAGGTTAAGTTTTGTTGCACTTCCATGTGTATGTGCTTGAGGTGGCAGGATTTGTATCTGTCACTGCAAGAATTGTAGAATCACAGAATCACCGAATCACCAAGGTTGGAAGTTCCTCCAAAGATCATCCAGTCCAACCATCTGCTTACCACAATATTTCCCCTCTAAACCACGTCCCTCAGTACAACATCTGAACATTTCTAAAACACCTAAGAATGTCAGAGGAAGTACTTTCAACGAGTTCCTTCTTCTCATATATGGTCTGCTTGGGCTCAATGCTGAATTTACCATTCTGCGAAACAATTTATGCAAGGCATAACTGATTTAAAATTAACCCTCTGGCAGAACAGTGATTTCATAACCTGTGCAAATTTCCTTTTGTTCCTAGATGGATAGGTAAGGGATACAGGCATTAGTTGAGGATACTTATGATTTTGGTGCAGGCCAACAGCGGACATGCGTTTGGTACTAATATCAATGAACATAATGTGACTGCATTAATGCTGGTTAAGTATATCCCTGTTGAAAACCTGTATTGATTGTTAACAGTAAAGCTGCAGCTTTTTAATACCAACTGTTGATTCATTGTCTGTGGAAGATGGAGTCTTAAGGGCAAGGATAATTTATACTTGCCAAATCACTTAGAGAAAATTCCAAGTACATTTAAATTTGCATATTCAGAGACATAGAGGGTAATTAGGAATAGGCTAAATATTTACCCATTTCTCTGCTTCAAATCACAAACTTGGAATGAACTGGCTGGCTTAAGATTTTCTGATTGGAAACAAACTATAAAAAAAAGTCCTCAGTCCCCCTCAAGTCATGATAAAATATTTTATAGTCTCATAACATCTCAAGTTAGAGCAAGAAAAAAATAAGCTAACAACAACAAAAAAAACAACACTAAGTCTCATACTGGTTCACAACCTTGCAAATGGTTCCCCAACTGTGTTTCTCAGTCAATAAAGGGGAATTTGGTGATGAAGAAATCCTATTGAATTTAACAAAATGAGACCTATAGGAGTCTGTTGATATTAGCAGGGTTCCATTACTCTAAAATAACTCAAAGATCTCACAGTGTAAAAGACAACTGAGAGTTCTCTCAGTTTTGAAGAAGCCTATGGAGATCTGAAACACAGATACACTTTTCTGTCAAAATCCATGGGATGGGGAAAAGGCATGATGTAATTCTGCATTTGTTAATCCAACAGAAATTTTGCTTAGAGTTTAGAAAAAATAAATAACAAAGTATGCGTTTCATATTGGTGTATAAGATTGGGACCATCCTCTTTATTAAAAATAATAATATACTTGAAAGTTTTCATGGTTTATAGAAGAAACCTATATTCTCTCCCACACTCTTCACCAAAGAACAAAATAAAATTACTGTGATGTCATTGTGGTGCATGCTCTTAGCCTTATCTGGCTTTATTCTAGATGGCCACTGTAAGATTCACCTTCAAATGTGTAGACTAATGGTTTATATTTGTTCTGGTTTCATTAATTTGTGGATTAGGAGAGGACAAGGAGCAATTGCACACACAGCCTGCCTGAGTGACATTTGGTTCTTTCTATTTTTCTTCATTTCCCTAATATTTGCTGTTCTTTATGCTTCCCCTCTCTTGCCTTTTCTTTTCTCATTTCTCAGCCTTCTCTCCTCTCCCAGGACTGCATTTTGACACTCGTATGCAGTGAATTGGTCTTTGCTTGCTGTAGCACTCCCATCAATCTTGTGGTCGTGGCTCTGGCCCTTATTCCTCATTCCATAATAGTTCCCTTTCCTCCCCCACCTCTTCTCTTTTATCTGTCTTTTAGGAGAATAATGTCTTTCAAAATTTTAGTGAGAGGGAATGCGGTGACTGTGAATATTTATTTGCTGTATAAATACTCTGAAGGTTTTTCTTCATAGTGGCCACCCACATTGATGCATGTTCTGGGAACATCCTATGCTATTTTTCTGTGAGTTGAAACCTCACGTGTTTTGCTAATGTTGGTAAGGACACGCTCCAGTGGCTGAAATTTTCATTTGAACTTGCTAAAAATGGAAAAGTAAAATCAAGTGGTTTTCCATGTGAAGTAAAAATAAGAGAGCTTGACTTCTTGAACATTGCCCTGATTTCTCTTCCTCAAGTGGTAGAACCCCTGTACAACCTCTTTTTTGGATGCTGTTGGAATAAGGATAGAAAATGTTTATTCCCAAGCTAGCTCTGGGCTGCCATGTATTTTGAGTGAAAATCTGAGGGTTTCTTCTGAGCTGATTTCCAGCAACCTTGCCCATGAGCTGCATTTCCCACGTAGGGTCTTGTGTAATATTTAGCTTTCCACTGTGTGATTTTGGTCTTTGCATGCGATGTAAAGAGTTTGGAGCAAGACTGAGAAATCTGCTGGCAGCTTTATCTTCCTCGTCTTTATTCTGCGGAATCTCATAGGCATAAACTCCTCTTTAAGCATTTGAGGATTGGTAAATTCAGTTGGACTCCTTGTGTGCTTAAAATTAAGCTCTCTATACTTAAGGGCTACGGCGGTGCCTTACATCTGGCTCTCTGCCAGCACACTGAATATTGTTCATTGATCCTATCGCTGGAACCTCGCCACAAAAATAGCTCCAGTTGTTTTTAATGGATTTCCTACAGACATTGGGAAACCCATTCAAAATAATGTTCGGTCATTTGACACTTCCCTGTCTGTTTTGTTCTAATGAACTCCCACTTTCATGTCGGTCTGGTTGGGACGCGGCGCCTCCTGAAACTTGAAGTTTGACAGAGATGAAGCGATTTCACTGGTGTAACCGTGAGCAGGAAGTTATCATCAATCTCATCTTCTTCAAGCATAACTTACAAGGTCTTTCTAATCTGATCAGCTTTCTTGAACACAGTATGTTGATGACTTGCTTCAAGTCATTCATGTGGAGATATTATACCTACTACATATGATAAAACAATATAAGGCAGATCAACTGCTTATAATCTAATTAGTTTGGTCCTTTCATTTACAATTATGCCTTGAGTACAGCTGTGCAAAATTCACATAATTTGTTTCACAGAATTTTACACATTTTCTTTTTGCTTTGTATAGCTTTATAACTCCAAGATTTCGGCTTTATTTGCAGTTTTAGTGAAATTACTAGCCCCACCTCAGAGCATATAAAATCAGATTTTCTTTTTCCTATGTCTGAACTGTTTTCAGGGTGTAAATGAATCAATTTAAAGGCAAAACTTAAATTCCTTTCTAGAGATCTTCATGAAAAAATACCAAGTGGTTCCAGTTTCACTCCAGATGTTACAGGCACTTTCAGTTATGAATGGATCTGACTCAAAACTCTGGGATCACAGCTATGCACGAACCACCATGAGTTCAGTAGTACCAGCACATTACTAAGTAAAAGGCCTTTCTTGATTTGAGTATTCCTGCTGTGAACAATTCATCAATAACACATCAGAGTAAATGTTGGTTGTGTCCTTTCTGTCCTCTGGATTTAGGAAATTGAAAGCATACAAAATATCCATCTGTCATTTGAAATTATTTTTACTTGTACAAAATCCTGTCAGTGCTTGATAATGTCTTTGGCTTGAAATGTGTAGAGTGGCGATGGTGAACTGCAAGAAGGATACTCAGCTTTCTGCTGTGGATTTCCCTGGAAAAAATATTTTGAAAAAAATAAACACTATTACTATTATAGAGAGATTCCTTGTTCAAGGACTCTATGTGCATAAACCATTTGCAATGGCTTTTGGCTTTCTGAAAACTCTTGTAGGTCCAGGTGAAAAAACATTTAGTTCTGTCCATTTTCATGGAGAAGGTTGAAGTACACTTCCACATTATTGCTTTCAGAAGATAAATCTTTTTCACTTGAGTTGATATGTTTAGTTTTTACATCAATAAAAATGGAAGACAGTATTAATTTTTAGTAAATCTCTTTATATGTAAATGAATTTCTGGGAGATTGAGTCTGAATGTGTTTCTAGAATACACGAAGGATGTGTTTGTTCCTTGGGTCTCTATGTATCTTGAACAAGGAACACTTCGGCTAAATTTAAAGGGTAATAAGAGAATTGTAGCAGAATTGTTTTAGTTAGATTCAGATCTGAAGGTATTTTACAATCCACATATTTATGTCTGATGTATGAATAACATAGCTTATATTACTCCTCTTGTCCTTCCTTGAAATTAATGCTTTGAAAACTATATGTTGGCAAATAGTTTCTTTTTTTTTTTTTTTTTTTTTTTTTTAATAACTTTGCCTTCTATTCCTTCTGGTTGTACTCACTAGCTGCTCAGTTTGTAAGAAGAAGAATTAGAATGTTGCCAAGACTCACATAAACAATGACTATTGCTTTTGGTTTAATTTCTTAGGAAAGAGGGGAACTAATTTTTAAAATAGATATCACAGGCAGGAGAGATGATTTATTGGATGAGGCCAATATTAAGATATAGTGATGTGAGATTCAAATTGCAATACCTTTTCTATTTTTAAAAAATATATTAGTATCAGTGGTAGATTGTATTAACATTGTCAATATCCCTTATTTAGGATTTGTCAAACCTTTACTTTAGCTGTTAACATTAAAATAGGAATGCATAAATTTTATTTATGTTAAGATATATCTAGCATAGTTGTTAGTGGAGGGTATTGATTTGATTTCTGGAGCTAACTTGGAGTGCTGGAAGGACTCTGCTTTTTATAATGACTCCAACTTAAACAGTGGGCTGAATGAGTATCCACTTCCTCATTTGTTCAAGTTTTATACTCTGCTTCTTGTCTTTTCTTGCAGTAATTTGTCGAAATCCTGAAGTTAGGTTGTATGTAACCTTTAATTCAGAGATTGTTAGTGCCTTTGCTTGCCTGTAAAGGATTCTGAAATTTTCAATAGGATGCGTACTCCTAATAGGGAGATTTAATTACTCCCCCAGTACTTCAGAATTGCCATTGACATCCGAGTTATGCACACTCCGTTCCTTCTTGCTAACCTTCAACTCTGAGTCAACAGGTGTACCTCACTGGCTAGAGCTAGCACACTTGTTGGTATTGTTAACATTATTATGGCTATGAGGATGTGTTTAAGAGAATCTTTATCAGCTAAACCTGCCTTTCTCCCTCTCTTTCCTTTTTCCTCCCTCTCTCTTTCAGTGGCTTGTTTTATCCATGCCATTGAATCACATGAGTGTATATTAATCATATTTCTTTTAGTTGAAATAATCAATGGCAGCTACTTCTCCCCTAGCACACTTAGTAGTGGTCTAATTTAATCCCGTAGTTGCATTCAGATTGGATGGGAGCTGGTGAAAAGAATTTGAAGAGATTGGGGATTTTCAGTCAGAACACAGCTGAGTGATAGCCAGGTGTCTGCTGCACAGCTCCTCCTTTGTGGCAGTGCCTAACGCCATCAGGACCACTCCACACCCATTGTGATGGCAGACATTTTGATGGCAATATGAAATGGGTTTTCCAGCATGCATGGGTCCCTGACTGAAAAGGGTGGGCTTAAGCTGTGTGTTTGTGTTCTGTGACCCTTTTTCAGATTGCAGGTGCTACTCATTTTGTTCTACAAGTGGCTGGTCCAAATTCCTTAGACATTTAGTGCTGCCGCAGATCAGGATGTGCCCAGGCTGAAATGATGTTGCCCAATAGAAAGACTGTGTGCTAATGCAGAGTTTTTCAGGAAAAGGAAAAAAATATGTATATTCAGGCAGCCGGTGAGATTTTGCTGCAGACATTGGGACCGTTGTATTTGGACAGAAGCACAGGCTGAATGGAAAGGAAAACTACTATCTTCTTGATTAACTCCCACACAGACTCTCTTATTTTGGAAGGAAGCTCCTGTGGAGATGAGCCTTTAGACAAATGCTGACCCATTGTGCGGCTATTTTACCCCCTCTACCCCTCCAAATTCACTGTAGCTTCATAGCTTCAATTCAGCAACTGGCTAATGAGATTGATAAAACGCTGAAGGAAAGCTGCGGTATTTTAATCAGCCTCCAAAGCTGTTTATTATGAGTAGGCACTGGGGCTGGAGAGACTGTTGATATTTTTAGAGCCAGTCAAAAACTGCAAGAAAAATGTCATGTCTATTTGCTTAGATTTTTTAATGAATTTGTTTTGGCTGTACTTTCACTTCTTTTATATGCCATGGAGAGATGCAGATCCTGGCTGGCTTCGGAGCAAGTTAACCTATTCGGTAATTGCCGTCTTGCCATTAGAATCCATAAAGCCAAGGAGCAAGCCTTTGTGTTTGCAATTTATGAAGCTGCCCTGAAGGTTCAGAGACTTAAAATATGCTCCCATGGTGAAGGTCATAGCCTGCACTTCTCACAGTGCTCTGGCCACAAACCTGTGCTGGATCTCTTTGCTGCTTCCAGCAGACCTCGTGTGCATCCTGCATACCTGGGGTGGAGGGTTGGATTGGATGGATTTCTGGTTTTTGCTTTCACTGGATTGAATGAGTATATGACAAAGTGCTGAACTTTGTCCATGGCCATTCTGCTGTGAAACTGACATCTGTATTTAGTTTCTTTCCTTCTTTACCAAATTTGCCCATTGCAGAGATGAGCTAAGGGAAATCTTTTTTATATCTCCATCCTGTGCTTCTTGTCACAAGACATCTATAAATCCTTGTTGCACCTCATTGCAAAATCTGACCAGTCACAAATAGAAAGGATCTTCCAGACACCTGTTACTTAATTCTGTTTTGTTTGAGTAGCACTGGAGCCCCTGAACAAGCCACTTATTGCTTGCATTGCCTTCCGATGCCTGACGCCTGTTTGTATTTACCCCTGAGATCCCAGCCTAGATGCACTTTTAATCACAATTCGTCCAAAGTTACTTTCAACAGCATGCAAGATTTCACTCAAAAGAAAGGTGAAATAGCTAATCATGCATCCTCCAGCTTGTGAACCAGGAAGGTTTGGTCTGCAAGGATGCTGCAGCTGTGGACCATAAAGCCCCACTGAGCCAGCAGCTGCAGAGACACGTGTCCCCCTGCCTGTGCTCTGAGCCAGTGTTAGCGATGTGAGAATGGTTATACAGCCCGTAGTGTCCTACGCTCACATGTGTTGCTATGGCTTGTTCGTATTCTGTGCATCCTTCACCTTTGGTAGTATAAAACAGCAGTTTTTTTTAGAGTGTTAGTGAATCCTACTGGGAATATCACATATGTTACAATTTGTTACTCCGCCCCTCACACTTTAAGGAATTTTTGGTCTCGATTTAGATTTTAATGATTGTTGGTACACAAAAATTGATGCGGGCGATTACAGAAGCCATCATCTTTGCTCTTACGTTACAAACTCCTTTTACCAGGAGCTGATTAGCCATATTTAATTTTGAGTCCAGTGCAATTATCTTTAGATACAGAACTACACAAAATACTTTGGGTTCTTTCTTCTAAATACTCATGAAAGGCT
>NW_024884844.1:10890632-10930632 GCF_019232065.1 Centrocercus urophasianus | reverse complement strand
AACGAAATTAAACCGGAGAAAAAAGGAAATGTATTTTTCAGAAATACATTTTTAGAAATATCTGAGCATTACTGCTTCAGTTACAAAGGGACTGGAGGATCAAATTCTAGGAAATAGCGATTAATCTGCTTAACTAGGGCAGGTAGAAGCGCAATAGCAGACCAGGGATTTTAGTGAGGCCAATCACACAGACTGGAGTTTATTCTCTTGAATGGGGTGACAGGGGAAGGGTAAAGGGACTTTAATGTGGTGGGCCATGAGAAGCACTGGGAACCGGTATCTATGTGGCTTCTTTATAGCTTTAGCCTGGTTGTTGCATCATAGTGATCAGTAAATTGCATGGACCCTTATTAACCTTATTGATAAGGAGCTTAGGGAAGTCCCATTCAGTCCAGAATATATTCTTCTTTTTGTTCTCCTGTCTGTCTCAGTTTGCAATCCCGCTCTCTTTGTACAGAAATCCTTTATGTTGCACCTCAAAATTCTGTGTGAGTACTCTGCTCATTTTAGTTGGAGCAAGGGAACTGCAGAGCAGAAAGGGTTGGAGTACACATGGGGCCACAGGCCCATTTAAATATAGCTGGGACACCTGGAGAATGTTTGAAAAATTTCTTTTAAAGAATCTTTTATATTGTTCTTCTTTCAGTGCAGCTGGGGTCTGTGGGGATCAGGGGATTATTTTTGATACCTGTCTAAAAGAGTTATGTCTACACTGATTTCCATCCCTTGCTACTAATTAACCTTATTGTATACAGGAAACAGTCTATTTAATACCTGCATTCTTTCTGTAATGCCAAGTAAAATGAAATCTAGTGTGAAATCCAGTTAGCATTTGCCTTTTTGAAGTCATTTTTGAGTTTCCAGTCCTGGTGACTGTGACCTCAAAACTGAAAGCTTTAAAAATGGTCCCAATTTCAGCTCCAGAGAGGATTCTTCATGATTCCCCATTCACCTGGACTTGCACATGTATTAAACTGCCCATCGTGGCACTTAGCAGTGTTTTCCCAGGAGCAGTCTTTCTGGGTCACCCACAGCCCAAATGTTCCTGCAGTTTCTCCAAAGGAAAGGATTCTCCTCCTTTGTGTTGGAAAGATTACACTTTGACTCCTTGAGTGCACAGAGACTTACAAAAATGTGAACAACAACATTAAAAACAGAGGCATTAATGAGAACAAAAAATGCCATTTGAAACACGTCACCAGCAAACTTAGAGCATGGTGAGGACTGAGTTGGTGACTAAGATGAATTTAAGCTGGAAAATGGAGGGCAAAAATATGGGATATGGGATACAAGTTTTTCTGGCCATCGTAAGACTGAAAAAAACAATCCTATGGCTCTGCATTCTACATGGGTCCCCAACTGCACCCCTGATTGAGTGTAGACTTAAGGCAGATTTGACTTTTTCTCTGGTTCCTTTTCTGAACATTTGAACATCTCAGATGGAGTGTCCAGGTTGTTCTCTTGGGAACAGGACAGTAGCCTGAGTTCGGAGACCTTTAACAACAAAATCCTGAAGAAAAGGACTTCACTGAGTTGAAAATGAAGATCTCAAGAAGAAACTTAGTCAAAACAAGAAGAAAACATAAAGCTTTTAAAAAGTATGCACTAATATTGACGGTATTGATCTTTGGAATTGCTCATTTGATTTCTTTTTTATCATCAGAGCTCAGTGGAAGCAACAAAGGAGTAGGATGTTGATACCGTTATTCGTAATCTATTACGTTATTCGTAATCTATTTGGGAAGAATGAGACTTATTGTGTTTAATCTTGCTGGGGTTTGTTGGGTTGGCTGTTGGAAATGGTGCTTGATGGCAAAAACAGCCTTACAGGCTGGAAGTACTGAGAGTACATAGGTGTCCATCCTTGTGGCTGTGGCCACACTGACAGGAGTGAGATCTGTTTTAAGGAGGCTGGTAGCCCTGGACATCTCTGTATTAACTAATCCTCAAGGAGAGGAAGATAAAATAATAATAATAATAAATATATATATAATTATTATAATATATTATACTATATATTATTATCATCATTTTCTCACTTTCTTACATTTCTTTTGTTTTATACTTATTTGGGTCAATAAAGTAACATTCATTTGTATTTTACACCCTTCTCATGAAAACACCGTTCTTGTAGTGAAAGTAGCAGAAATCATCTGGCTTAACTATAAAAGATATAATTTTTTTGTTATTATCATCATCACTTTTTTTCCCTTCTACCATTCCTACCACGCTCCTCTGCAAAACAGCTAGAAATTTTCATTTTCAAAACATTAGTACAGCAAATTGCCATCTTTCTGTGCACAGCATTCTCTATGTACTCATCATCTGAATGATTCCGGATCACTCTCTGGCAGCGTGAGTCACAGCATGCCCTCATGCTTGCCTCTTTTTCAATTATATCTAAGAGGAAGACTGCTGGAGACCCATTTTTTTTCATCTTGCACAGGACCCCAAAAGTGCCAGATCTCATTTCAATATAGTATTATGACAGTATGATAAAATAGATGTTAACAGGACACTGACTAATATGATCCGTAGAGAAATGATAGAACAGTACAATATTGGACAGATTGTATTACTAATGTACTTTTTATGGACACAACATTCCCTTTATAAACAGGGACCTCAGATTTTATCCTTCTGTCTGATGATACTGGTTGGTGTTCTAAGACATTCTGCAGCAGTACTGAAATGCAGTGTTCTTAAAAGAAATACAAGTATTTTATTTTATCATTGGGCCACTTATATCATTCCCAATTTACTAATGAAACTTGGCATTCAAATGACTCATCAGCATGTAGTGCAAAGCATAAAAATAGATTAATGTAGCATACGTTTCTTTACCCATGAAAAAGTGCCTTCATATAATCTCTGCGCTGTCTTATTCAACAAAAAGTATGTCATTTCCTTCCTGTTGCAGGTTGAGTTAAAAATGAGCTAAATGTGTGAGAAAGCCATTACTGCACTAATGAAAAACTCGATACTGTTTGAATTTTTCATCACAGGGTATTTGTTCTGCAGCACACAGCACTAATATTTACTGTCACTGGTACTGTATGCACGATAATTAAGTTACTGTCATCAGCATGGTGGATGTTAAGCAAAGATGTTCCCATGCAAGCTTGGACGTTTCACATGAAACAGAGCTTCAAACATTTGTAGGTATGGATGATGCATTGGTGGGAACAGAAGAAAAAAAAAAAAGAAAGGTTTAAAAGATTTTGATGTCTGTTTAGATGGACCTTGTTCTGGGCTTGTACTCACCCAGCGCAGTTACATGTTGGTCACCTGTCCAAGGGAGTCACTTAGCCAGCTGTGAGCTTATAGGATAAAGTACCATGACTGGATTCTCTATTTTTTAAGTTACTAATGTGATTTCTATACAGGACAGGAGTAAGTCATCTTGGTTTTATGCCATCCCTATAACCGCAAAGATGGTGAAAGCAACCTCAGCTCCTTACTGACTTTTCCACTGACCAATACCACTGTCACAGCTCTTACCCTAGAAAAAGGACTGAAGTTACAAAATGATGCATTAGCAAAATCATTGTCCTCATTCAAGCATGGACAGTGCTCTCAATTTCTTCATCCCTGGTGATAGGATGGTGCTGAGGGTGCTCTGGTTTGTTCAACCCACAGCTCAATGAAAGGCCAATTAACCACACAGAGCTGCTGGCTAACTCCCTTTCTTACTCCTCCCATGATCATAACTTCAGAAGAAATTAATAAATTTGGGAACAGATGCAATACCACAAATAGTAACACATAGCTTTTTGATGCCCATAGAAGAGGTATTTTAATGCCAAGTGATGAGTTTCAAGCTTTAGCATCAAACCCTTGACCAGTTAGATGTTTTCGGGAGATTTCTTTCTATCACCTCTTCAGGGGGCACTAAATAAATCTGGAACATGCCAAACATCCAGCTTCTTCCTGTCAGAGTGGCTATCCATTTTGACAGCGCCCTGTCCTCCCTTGCTTGCTTGCTTCACCACTAAATGATGCAGACCACTTCAAGCTCTTTTTGACACAATCTGGAGGTGAGCTCCTGGAGCTAATTATCGGACAAGTCTATTATTTTCTACATGCGACTGTATTCTGACAGTGAGGCATTTTAAGTAAATCAGAGACCTGTTCACAGCTATCTAAGCCTCAGGATTCTCTGGCATGTTTATGTTCTGACAAACCCCACAGCATCCTCGTCATTAGGTGGGCAAAGAAAGTCCCAAGACCCGACTGTGCGGCGTCTGTCACCCGTGCTACCAGAGTATGCAAGTTCAACAGGAGCAGTTTCTAACAGCAGCAGATTTTCCCCCCACTACATTATGCTTGGCAAGTGGCCTGAGACAGATGCACACTTGCTTCTTAATTAGTTAGCTCTTTCCTTCCTATCTAGCGAGTTCTCCTGGTAGCTTCCACAGGAGAGTGGCCGTAGGAAAGGCAGGGAGCACAGCGACTTGTGACCCTGAGAGCAGTGCAAAGTGCACTTAAATTATGATAGAAAAAGACATCCCAACCTGATATTGGAGTGAGAGATTCCCTCTGCACTGGGGCTCGTCTGGGGTCAAACACTCAAAGCCTTTTATGAATGAATCCCCAACTGTACAGATAAGAAGGGATTAAAAAAAGATTTCATCCACAACGCGAGATCTCAGGGTTGGCTGTGTAGAAGCTATTTGGCTCTGAAGCAATTAAAGTCTTATGTGATTCAGTAGAAATTTCTGCATTCCAGGAAGACTTTTTACAGTTTCTTGCAATGCCAGTGACTGCAGGGCTGCCTGAGCAGAAGGTGTTGCACTTTCCTGGCTTGGCCTAAGGCCCCTGAAGATGCAGAGATCAAGGCTCACCTCTCTGCACTTCTTGTTACAGAGCAAGATTTTCCATCAGTGTGTGCTGATGATCTGAGGGAAAAATTGCATTGCTTCCGAGATGGAAGCAATCTTTATTTGCATTTAATTAGACCACAGATTCCTCCAGCAGCACCAAAAAGGCCCTGTTTTTACAAGATAACTATTAAAAAATAGAACAAAACAGAAGCTCACTAACAATGCAGATCATATGTGTATAGGCAGAAAATGGAAAAGAAGTTTTAATTTAGGTTCTTTCTACTCTAACACATCCCATGTCAGTAACATCCCCTCCCACCTCTCCGCTACATATCTGCCTAGCTTCATTAAGAACCATGAACTCATTGGCTTAGGCTGGAGCAACCTTGGGATCATCCAGTTCCAACCCCCTGACATGGGCAGGGTTACCAACTCCTAAATCTGGCTGTTCAGAGCTCCATCCAACCTGGGCATTTGGGATATTATTTGAGAATCTGAGAGCCTATGCTCTAGGGAGAGCATTTCCAAAGAGATACATATTCTCTGAAATACAGGAATACCCTCCTTGCTCCTAGTATCTGTTCTTCTACTTGACAGAAGAAACAGATTCGGAAAAGTGAAAGAGTTTGCTATGTCAGCCCCTGCTCTGTTCCAGATAGTGAAGGAAATGCTCTCTGTCTTCCCTCTTGCTTTTTTTTTTTCATGCCCTAACCAGCAATTGCATAGAATGAGTAACTCACAGCATCAATTCCATTAATGCTTGTGCTTATTCTACCCAAGCCAAAGTCCCAATAGTTGATGTATTATCTGGAGCTAATGCACTCCCAGACAGGCTCTCAAAAATGGGTGAGTCTTTGTCCCTGTGCTGAAGGGTTCCTGAAGATGAGAAAGCACATAAGGCAGGAGAATTCTCACCCAGAAAACTCAGTAGGTCTCAGTTCAGCGTCTTGTGGTTCATGGAGAGTGCTGAGCTGCCCAGTCAGGGAAATGTTTTGATTTCAAAACCCTTTCTCTTTTTTCCTCCTTATTTTGGGAAATGAGAAAAATGTATAAAAGCAAGTAATTAATAAAACATCTATTACACCCATGGGACAGAGGTCCTTCCACACTGTTCAGATGACATGTTTACTGTTGTGATGTCTTTCTTTTCTCTGAGTATGCACAGAACCCTGAAATCCTTTTACATTTTTAATAAGATTTCTTTTTTTTCAATCTAGTGCAAGAAAACTACATCTGCAATATGCATAATATTCTCTAAAACTGCAGCATCAGAGAGAAAGCATTACCAGTATGTCTTACACAGTGTTCTCGGCTATCTACACTTTAAAATGATATGGTGTGAGAAAGTATAGTACCTCGGTCCTTGAAAGGCTCTTGTATTTTCTATCTCAGAGCATGCTTGTTTACGGCGGCTGCCTTATCTTTCAGTATTCATGTTCAAGGTGAGGCATGCTGTAAGGAGAAAAGGAAATTTGGTTTGCTTTCCTATGAACAATACTTGGGAAACCTGGAACTAACGATATTACAGCATCACTTTCTGAACCCAGGTGTCTCATGGAGCCAGGCAGTTTTCAGCTCTACATTCTTGCAGCACTGTATGTCCTGGGTGACAAAAGGGTTTAGATTATTAGAAGATAAGCTATTATCACCTGGACTGACAGGAAACTGCCATTAGACATCATCTCAATAGAGTAGCTCCTATAGGAGGATAGTGATGGTACACACACATAGAGATTGTTTGCTTGGCCGGGTGCATCCCTTGGGTGTACTGGATGCAGAGCACTTGACAAACTTTCACTGCTAGATTTAGACATACAAGCATGCTATGATTTCTTTGGAAAGACTATGGCCTCCCTCAGCTGCCTGGGGGTCGGGGAAGATGTAGGAGATCTCATACTGGGAACCCCCTCTGTCCTGCCCTCGCTCCTCTTGCTGTTTGCCAGGGCTGTGGGCAGCCAGAGTAATGCTATCAATAGGAATTCAAAGCACAGCACAGTAGAGAGAGCCACAGAACCAGTAGCACTGAAATAGTGCATCAGCGGACCAGAAGTACAACTCAGGTCCCAAAACTCCCTTGTGAACCTGACCCATGAAGCAGTGCTAAAGGCAATTCAGTTCTTCAGTGCAGAAAAGAAGTCAAATGCAAACAAGAAGCTTGATTCTTTCACAGGGTGAAAAGAGATCAATAATGAAAATATTAAGGATTCTTTCACCTTGAATACTTAAGATTCTATTATTTTTCTTTCAAAAGAGCAGAGTAGATGTACAGAGCATCCAGTGAAAGACAACACAAGAGGTGTGGCAGATCTTCCATGCGAGGGAAGCTTAAATTGATTAAGAGACAAATGAGAGGTGATATGTTAGTGGTATATAGGATAGTGAATTGCCAGAAGAGGTCAGTCAGGCGATCCTATTTAGCCTTTCCCATAAATCAAGAGCAAGTGGAGTGCCATACAATAATGCTAAAAGCTAATGAATTTAAAAGTGATACAAGTAAAATATTTTCTTACATGGTGCATAATTAACCTGGGAAATTCATCAGATACCATTAAGACAAAGAGTCTAGAAGGATTAAAAATGGATACTAAGTGACAGAAACTACAAAAGGACAGAAATGTACAGAGGATATTTATCTATTTACATACTCAAATCCATTTGCTGCCTAGGGTTGCAAAGAAACATCCCCTGTGGGAAAGCAAGACATAACGATTGGGCTCCTTGCATCACTGCAATGGACAGGCTGAGGCTGAGTAATGGACTGGTGGAGCTGCTTTCAATATGGTCACTCCAGAGCAGAGGGAGGGCACATCTCCAGCTACCCAAAAATACTGGAGAATCAGAAAATACACAAAAAGGTTCCAGGCTTCTCAGCTTTGAGCAAGTGTAGAAGTTATTGCTGGGGAGATAGTCAGATCTGGGAGATAAAAGGAGTAGCTATGAAACTTACGAACAGAAACTGAGCACAGGCATTGTGTTTTGACACAATGAGAGAACAAAGGAGAACCATGTGAAATTTATGGGTCTGCCTTTTATTAACTGAAATGTGCTCTAAAATGATAGCTTGTTGTGGGTAATTAATTGGCATACATTCTGAACTTGAAGTGTTTTATGATCTCTCTTGAACTTATTAAAGAAAGCTGTCAGCTTCTACTGAAGGTGCAAGCTATTGCCTCAGGTTTCACAGTGTGCATATAGCTTTTTAGAGGAGGATTGCCAAGCCAGGTATTGCAGTGGGATGGTGGCTACCCTTAACTCTCTATTAGGTCTTACAAGGATCCTTGTCCTTTGTAAGGATAAGAAAAAAACAAGAAGCCAGTTCTTGTATGATTTCAGATACCCTTGGATTTATGCAATTGCCTAGTTCAAAAGTTACATGCAATATATTTGTACAACAATCATATCATATATTCTTTCATTGTAATGCCTTGTGGTGAATTAGCACAAGAAAGCAATCACAGCTTCAGCACCACCCTGTAAGCATTCCCTTCATAAACTCTTGTAAATGTTATAATGGGATGGAAATTACTGTGATAATACCGAGATGGCAAAGTCTTCAGTTACAGCAAATGAGAACAAACCTAAATACAGCAACTACAGACATAAAAATGAAGGAAAAGAGGTGCTTACCTTTGGAAGGCCTCAGGAAGACAGGGATCTCCAGTAAGAGATCCTCTTACTTCCGCTGCCAGCCCTTAAATGAGGTCTGGGAAGGGGTGGACCTTGTTTCCCGCCCTTCTGGTCACTCAAGTACATTGTTTGCACCTGAGCTCCCCTGGGCTGGCCCTAACTTCCCACCAGGTGCTCAATCACTGGTTCAGGCTATGACTTAGCATTTCCATGACTACAACCCTATTGGCTACGAAGGGCTCCAGTTCTTGAATATTGAAGGATTTGAGTAAGTCCTGTCTTCAGCAGACCACTTGCTGAAGCTGCTTCTTACGTGTTGTACTTCTTGCTCCTCAGGGGAAGTTTTTGCTGTCATCCAAAATGAGTGCTAGAGAACGTTCCTCTGTTCTGCAAAACAAGCATTGCTCTGGGGCCCTTATGTAAGTCTTGCAAAAATCAGAGCTTGTGATCAAGACCTCCATCTATGATTGTATTCAGCTTCCTGATACTCCATGTTCCCCTCCTGAAAAAGGAATGCAACTCAAGGGAACCTGCTGTGCAATAATATGATGTGCACTCCCTGGGGCTTGTATTTCAGCCTCTGTTGAGAATTGACCATGTAAAATCTATGCCAGACTACAATAGTGATTGCGGTCCCAGCTTCTCTCTTTCAGGTTTTCTCCCAAACTCTACCTATGGTCTATATACTGCCTACTCAAGCTTCTTGAGCATTTTGATCTGAATGGAAGGGTTTGACTCTGCTGCAACATGGGGTGTTTATGAAAACAGACCTGCACTGTGATTAGCCTAGTAGAGAAGTGAAAAGCTATCAATTAAAATGCACGTTAATCTCACTTAATGTCTGTGGATATACAAATACATATATACATACTCTTCCCGATGTTGTCTTTTACTGTATAAATCCAAGTTAATAGGACAGCTGTTTTTTTTTCACACCACTGTGACTAAGAGCTACTTGTTATATGGAGCAGTTAAACGTGGGGATTCTTGGACAAATTACACTGCTGCATTCTCAGCTTTCATTTTTTTCTGATTTGCTAATAGTAGTGATAGCTTCTTGCTTAAATTGTTATTTTTGTCAAATTAATCCTGAAGAAAAGTCTTCTGCAAGTCTAATTCTGACACACGAAAGATCTGGAGCAAAACTTTTACCCAACTGTAGTGAATATTACCATAATAAACAGCTGTAGGAGCAATGTAGTGGTGTATGCGCCCTGTGAGTTGCTCATACTGGATAGAGGTCAGACTTAGACATGTTTAGGATTTGAAAATGGATGTGTCCAGCCACTTTCTGGCCTGAAGGGCTGATGGCCAGAGCCATGCGCCTAGGTCTTTGTCTTATACTAACAGCCAAGGCAGTGATTTTTCCCCCAGTGTTCACGTAGGCATTAAAGGAATCAGGGAGAAGACTCAGATCTGGGGAATTTGAGCAGCTCAGTGGCAGGCCCTGCTTGCTTCTTTCTGTTGTCTGGATGAGGAAGCACAGACTGTCTGCTATACACACTGGATGTACAGGCTCCTCTGATGAGCCCGACTTGTGTCCTTTCAGAATAGGCTACCCACAGATCAAACTTCTAGATTTAATGAAGCATTTAACAGGGAAGTCACCACATTTGTGAATAATTCGCATAGATACCCTTCAAAACAGAAAAATGGATTGTGTGCCCTAAAGTTCGCTTGTATTTTATTTTTTTAAAGCTCAACCAAACCAGTTGATCTCATAAAAAGATGCAGGTTCATCTCACAAGCCATTTCTTGCTTATAAAAACAGGAAAAGAGGAGTCTACGTGCTCCAAAGAAAGCTTAAAAGAAGATTAATTAATTAATTAAGAATCTTTTCTTCTGAGTGCAACAGGATCCGAGTAACAAGTGAACTTTTCATTTCCAGTAATAGCAGAAATTACCTCAATAGCATGATTGTGAGCACCCGTGGGGCCATAATGTGAATGGTCTTTATTAAGGCATAGACTGAACTTCTGACTATCTTTCTTTCAGTCATTTCCACAGGCTATAAACAGCGCCTGGCTTGTTGCTATTAAAAGAGTCTAAAGATGACAATGCTGAAAAGCATTACTGTTTAAGTACTCCAGGCTTGACGTTAACATGAAAAATATTTTCTTGAAAGTAAAGTGAATTTGGGTTCTTCTGAACGTTAGAGTTTCCTTCGGAAATGTTTATGTGGAATACTTGTGATATACTGGGACAGGGTCTTGGTTTTACATTTTTTCATTTTAATTGCTGATCATTACCTCTCAGCTTTGCTGAGACCATGGGATGTCAGAAAACGTCTCGGGGCCAGTGGGTTCACACACTTTCTATGTTTTTTTCTTGGTGTTACTTTCTGCCTGTGTTACTACCTGACAAAAGAGCCCGGTCTTGGTTAATGATCAGCCCTCATTATATAGATATCTTTACCACAAATGACTGTTCTGAGGAACAATCTTTCCAGTACAACACAGTATTTTCTAAAATGATGCTAAGTAAAAACTAGAGAAATCCGTGATCTGCCGAGGTGATATTGAAGACATATCTCTTGTGCACAGCAGACCTACGCATTAATCCTATGTTTTGGGGTCTTTAATTGCTTTAAATATTTGCTTCTAGATCTGTGTTTCACACGTCTTATTTACATGGTTTATTTTTCATTTTGTGAACAAATCGATAACCAGACAGACTCTTTACCACACTGGATTAGTTTTATTTATTCTCTTTGAACTTGATTAAAAAGCTGTCAAACATAAGTCTACATTTTATCAGCAGAATACTTTTACAAAACAGGGTAGGAGATGTGTATAGCTGGAAACATACATTTCAAAATGAAACAATATTTGATATATTCTAGACAGTTACCCTTTTGTTTATCCATGACAACTGAAACTAACCATCAAATGCATAAATTGATTCAAGTCTAGCCAAGTAATCCTAAGGGCATATGAAAAGGCTTTTTTTTAAAGGTCTTTCTAGATGAATTTAATGTAGTTCACCAATAAAGCATCCTCAGGAGCACAATACAAATGCTACAGAACATGAGATAGCTGGGGAAAGCGGGCAGATGTACAGTGTGATGAAGAATCAAAATGGATGTTACATTAAAATGAGCAGTCATGCAATGTCTTCATTTCATGTACTGCACTGAAGTAAAAACGCCAAAGTTCCGATTTCAGTTGTATTTTTTGAGGCACTGTAATGCAAATAATGAGACTGTGTTTTGTTGGCTTTTTCTTTTTTCAGTAATTTGTTTAAATGTAATAGATTGAATCCTTTCTTCAATCTGTGATGTAGGGGACTTGATAATTCATCGTGTATTTAACTTTCAATCCATATCAAAGGGAAAGGTAAATTATACTCCAATTCCCTATAAGCTATGCTGTACCCGTTTCAATTTGTTGTGTTTGATATACATATTTATTCCATTTCCCATCAATCTCCTCAATTATTCTTTGTCTTTCTGTGCCATTGCATATGTTGGTAAACAGCATTTTCTATGGTCCTTGGCCATATGCTGTATGCTCAGCTTGCAAAAAACTGACACTTGGAGTGCTAGCATAATGAAACTCTCAAAGGGTTAATGCGGAATACATATAGGCAAATGTTGACAATATTTTTTATTCCAATGTTTGAAAATTAAACACAAAATCATCATTAAGTTTTCACAAAACGAGGCATCTGTCACTTGAAAGAAAAAGAAATATTTCAGAAATATGTTTACAGAAATGTAAAAATATTAGACATCAAGACAGATGTGAACGTTTTCAATAACAGGCCCTGTCTGTCAGTCTTCCTCAGAGCCGAAGATCTTGCTGTACTCACTCAGCATAAGTTCAACTATCTGATTTTGGTACAGCATGTGGACTGCCATGTTCCCTGTCTCCTTTTCAGGTCTAAGGAGTGTTGGTCCAAACACAATTCCTAAGCTTTGTGTTGACATAAGATTCACGGATTCCTTGGCTGCTATCCTGTTGACGAAAGGAAATAATTGGTTAAAAAACAGGGATGTCAAAGGAGTCGCTGTTGCATTCAAAGTATACAGAGGCACTTTCCTTTCTCGCTCACTCTCCTACTGGGGGTGTTTATTTGGTTGAGTTATTGAAAAGGAAGAAAAGAGGGAGAGAAGTGACAACTTCTGCCAATCTGACAAGTAATGAAAGGTGATTCAGCCACAAGATGTGTGTGAAATGGAGAGCTAAAGACCCACTTAGGATTCACTTATACCAGGGCACGATTTTCTGCTGCTTTCTCGTGAATGCCCATTATTTCAGGTGTATGTTGTAAGGGAATAACTTCTGGGCTCATACATTTAGATACTGAAAATAGAGGTTGCCCTTTCTGTTAAGATAATCAAGCAATGTTAATGATAACAGTTTTGGTGGCTTCAGGGAAAAATCTCTTTGCTTCTTGTAGCATGGTCTCTTGTGCTGAAAGAGTTGGGAAAACATAAAAGGGTCCTTAATATAAAGCTCATATGAAATGCATCCCTTCAGCTAATTTAAATCCAATAAAGTTAGTATGCTCACAAATGGATTGTGAAATTTATATAACTGAAAAGACTTTTGCGTGCCTTATCCTGACAAGAAATTTCTTAAAGGACACTGAAACCACATACCTTAATGGGATGGCTTAGAAAACAATGGTAAGGATTATAACCTTTGATATCTTTATTACCCACAAATTATGAGGACCATTATT
Organism: Centrocercus urophasianus; assembly: GCF_019232065.1. Classification (NCBI taxonomy): domain Eukaryota; kingdom Metazoa; phylum Chordata; class Aves; order Galliformes; family Phasianidae; genus Centrocercus; species Centrocercus urophasianus. The sequence continues at coordinate 10,917,496 of NW_024884844.1, read as the reverse complement.
ATTAAAAGTTGATCTTTTGTCTGTATTAAGACTTAATATTCTTGTGGAAATGACATTAAGGATTGAGAAGCCTGGACTAAGAACAATATTGGTTTAATGGACAGAGGTTAGGTTGGCAGTTTTGCATAAATCTCTGCAGCGGTGAGTGTGGACTAAATAAAAATCTATTTTCTTTCACCCTCCAGAATATCTAAAATATTCTAGGCTGGAAAGTAAATACAGATATATTACAAATAAATTACATAGCTTTACAAGAAATATGAATTAAATGTAACTTTAATGTGTAAATGAATTTACTTCCCTAACCTGGTAGCTTTAACTTAAATACTCCAAGCGGGCTTTGGAAGCCAAGTTCTTCTTTTATTCGTCTCTTCCTATTTGTCACTCATTTACCTTTGTAAAATCCAGACAGCAATTTTAAAATCATCATAGCTATCTCTGTTTTGCCTCTACCTACTGCCGAACTTACAGTAAGTTAAACTGTAAGTGAAAGAAACTTCATGAGATGTGAGTTCAGGTTCCTGGTACGCTGTAAAACAAAAAGTGTCGTCTTGTGGATTTCTGCCAATCTTGTCATATACCACATTCCTTGAACACTGATGCTCATGGATTTTTCCACATTTAAATAGAAAACATTACTTAGTTCTGCCTCATGCTTTTAACTGTGGTGTCCATTGCATAAAACACTCTCCATATGGCACTAATCAGATTGGCTCAATTATTAGTTTCTTAAAATACACCATCTTTATTATAAATTTAAAAAAATAATTATGTTTCCTCTGTGGTAAGATTAACATATCATCACTTAGGAGTCCAAAAAGTCTCAGAAGTTAGTAGTTTTGTTGCCAAACGGCTGCGTGGGTTTCTGACGGACGTCACACATATTTATCACAATTAAAAAAGTTTGTAACGAGTGAAAATGTCTTCCTGAATGCCACTAATGCAAAAGGATGCATAAGGAGCTTGAGTTATCCCTGTGAGAAGAACTTGTTTCTGCTGAACTTTTTATAGGCTAGATGTTGGAAAACTTATACAGTATTTTCAGATGACACAGACATAGAGAGGGATGGGGGGTTCACCAGGGAAAAGTCATACTGAGAAGCTGTACACTTTATAATATTAGAGATTAATTTAGTACTAGCCATGGCTTTGCAATGAGGTGGCATTGACGATGCACAGCTGGATGACAAACACTTTGCAGGGAGCAGGAGACAAAAAAAAAAAAAAAAAAAAAAAAAAAAAAAAAAAAAAAAAAAAAGGACCATAGATGAGCAGAATCAGAAAAAAAGTGGTCAGGGATAAAGGGCCTGATGAAGTGAAAGAAAAGGAAGGATCTGATTTCCTTGTTCTGTAAAATTCAGAGCAAGATCGTAGAATCAGAATCATGTTGGGAAAGACCTTCAAGATCGTCAAATCCAACCATCAAGATGTTGTTTCTGATGTGAACACAGAAAATAGAAGATGCATGGCCAATTGCTGTGCCCTCATTTGCCATCTTTATGAAGCAGAATGATTCCCCTTGCCTTTCCTGGTGATGCCCTCCTCATGCTAAGTCCTGTTTGAGTGATGTTGCTGCCAGCCATGGTCTACAATCACTTAGGTCTCACAAAGTGAGAGTATGGCATAAACCTTGATGTTCCTTGGCAATGCCAAGGAACCTGCTGTCTGGTTTGGTGCAGCGATATGAAGCATGAAAACATCCACATATATATGAGGCCCCTAAACTAAAGTTAGTGAAATAATTATTGTGTGGATAAAACCTCTTGAAAATTCATGATGTTTTCTGTCTCTTGCAATTGCACTTCTTTTCATGATCATAATAACAACAAAAAAAAAAATCTAAGCCAAGCAAACAGGAATACTTTTCAGGAAAGTTTGAGTATTTAAATGAGTTGTGGCAAAATACAGATACTGGAGGGAAAGAAGGAAGGAATTTAATTCAGACTGAAGAAAATAAATATGACTTTGGGACCTTTTGCCATTTTAAATTGCAAATATTTACCAATGAGATTTCACAACTGCTGATTTTTTTTCATCCGCCCACCCCCTCCAAAAAAAAATAGAAATAAAAAATCAAAGCAAAACAAAAGCAAATGTACTCAATTAAAACAGCTACCTTAGCTGCTAAGTGAAATTCTGTTACAAAGAAAAAAACTTTAAAAAATGGGCAATAATTCCTTTTTTTGGCACAGAAAATAAAAGAGCAGAGAGAGCGATACACCGTTTGCAACATGAAAAATGGAAGGAAATTACAGAGATATGTCTTGTAAAGCACAAAAGAAAGGAGCAATGATCCATCAATTTATGATTATTTTAGAAACAATCTATAATCGAGTGCTACAGATATTGGAACCATATCAAGAAATTGCAGGGCATTATGGTGTGCAAGACTTTTTCCCCCCAAATAAGTGATCTGAATTCCTAATATCAAGAATGGTGTTGGTCCTTAAATATTACAAGCCAGGAAACAGAAAGTACAGATCTCATTATTAATAGTAATGAAATTAATGATGTATTGAAACAGCAGAAGTGTGTGATAGGAGGACTGAAGTGTCAATGGCAGATATATAAGCAAGAATATTTAGAATTTATGCTTTGGCTGTTGCCAAGGCAACTGCGAGCTGGAAAGCGTGTGACTGAGAGCAGGGCAACCCTACAACTGAGAGGGTCATTGTATGGTGAGTTTGGCTTTCTAGTTTCATTAAACCTACATTTTTCAAACTCCCTAAATAAAATTGTTATTAATTTTGACATTTGGAAAGCACACTGGATTATTACTTCAAACAAGCTAGGTGTTAGGAAATGTTCTTCATCCATTTCTGCTCTGTAGAAATGACTGAGGAGGAGAAAGCATTTCAACGGTGACTGATTCTTCACCATTTTAATGTTCTTACTGCACATAAATAGATAAGCCGGTGTCTTTAGGGAGGAAAATCCCAGTTGGAAAGGAGCTGTCTTAATGTAAGATGAAGCATGTTTGGGAGTAGAGCTGCCCTTTGCCAGCTGAGATGGGAATGGTTCCCTCCAACTTAGTAATCTCTTACTGTTCTAAGTCATATTTGAGGGCAAATTTTCAATAGGTTCAAAGAGCCTGCTGCTCTTCCATGAACCAGAAATATTGCCTATGATTAAGGGCAGCACATTACAAAATGAGGCTGATCCCTAATTTTGAGAAAAAAAAAAACGGGAAAGTAAGAAAGAGTCATCTGGTAAATACTGTGGACCAGAATGACAGGTGTAGGAAATGAAATTCTCTGAAGCCAGCAGGTGACTAAGAGATAAAAGTAGGTTTTCTTGTAAGAACCTTGTCCATCAGCATTCTGCACAATATTTTATTTAATTGGTGAAGTCACTGCCATGAAGGATCAAAACCAAAGATCTAAACAAAGGCTAAGAGAGATTAAAGATATGTAGTTATGAGGAATACTCTCCAGAAAGGAAAGAATACATATTCATGACATCAATTTTCTTGATATAACAACTAACTCTCTACAGGATTAGGAATGGACTGCCCCATTCTGTGGGTTTTGTATCTTTGCTGAATTGTGCTAGCAACAACTAGCCAGATGGTTTTATCTGCAAATTCCTCTGTTTTGCGCCAGGGGGTGAAAGTCTGTACATCCCTTTGATTTGCCTTACCAATAATTATCCTCAAATTATCCAATATTGGTTTCCTATATGTAGTCAGAGATATGCAAATATGTTTTATCTTCAGAGCTCTGTCCTGGGGATGCCTCAGCTGCCTTGTCAACTGAGTTTACTCACCTCAAATATCGCTGTCTTAACAGACCTTATCACCACACTACGATGGGATAGTTTTCATGTAGTAGTTGTCTGATTTTTGATATTGCAGAGCTCATGATCAATTTGAACATGTAAAAATCTGACTTTTACGACGAACAACATTCAACTCAGTGTTTTATGCGTCTCAAAAGCTGCTTCCCAGGTTTTAAAAAATAACAGGTATTACATACTTTGCTTTAGTGACAAGACATTTGGGGGAGAAATCATCCAAGCTTGAAATAAAATCTTTATTGAAAGCAATTCTATATCCATGCCAGTCAGATGCTTTGTATGATCGGAAGAGATGTCCCTGGGGAAAGCTCGGCACAGTAGACAGGGTTGATTACTTGGACCTCCTGTCAGTTCTTAACTCACTGAAAATGGCTGAGGCATTCAGCACAACTTTGTTTCCTTTATTTGGAAGTAAAGTTAATATACTTACCTTAACTGTGCCAAATGTACTGGAAAATAACCTGATAATAAAACGTACCATCCTACTAAGTGATAATGTCTGTGTGTGTATAAGCACATTTTGGCTGGGCTTATGCAGATGGGTTTTTCAGTGTTAAAAGCGAAACGTGAGTACAAAACGATGCACAGATAAACTACCAGGTTTATTCTGGGTGTATTTCCTTTCCACATGTGTCCTGTTACATACTCTTCCGAGATGCAGAGTATTGCTGCAACATCATTTTCTAATGTAAACTTAGGTCAGTTTAGCCATAGTGATTGTTCTTAATTCAGAACTGAAGTGCTTTTTGGTACCAAAAAGACAACTGAACTACAAAATTTGGCCATTGACAGTCATCCTAAAATGCAAGCAACAATTTAAAAGGTGTCCTTTTATAACTGGTCCTTGCAGAAATGTCCATTTCCCAAGGGAACTCTGTTGCCAGCTTAGGACAGACAGCAAAGTATAAAGGAGGAGCATGTGGCCTATGCACTACTTAACCCATCTTGAGAGACTTACTGAAATAATTGGTGGTTAAGTGAGCCTCTGATGCCATAAGCTCTACTTATGTAAACTGTTCAATTCATTGCACTACAATGTAGATAAAATTAAAATTTAGCCATAAATTCGGATTCTTGATATTTTATGAATGCAAACTAAACTTCATTATTATTTATGTCCTGGCTTTATGGATGATTTGCTCAGTTATATTATAGTGGTATTCACCAGCTGATGAAGCTAAGAAAAAGCAAATATTATCAGTTGAATCCCTAGCTTGCTGTTTGTGAAATCTGTATGGCTTGTTACGTACTGGGGGGGGGGGGGGGCCTTGTGTGTGTAGCTATAACCTGAGATTCGTGCTTATTGCAGACTTCTAAAACACTACAGTGACTGCCTTTTACATGAGATTTCTTCTCCAGCAAACATACACAGTGCAAAGATCACAGTGGGCTAATAGAGTTTCAAGCTATTTCCTTCTGCCAGTGCAAAACGCCAAGGTACTCTACAGGTTAAATTTGAAACAATAGCTAAGTGTGGTAATAGAGAAACCAGGTCACGGTGCTTGATACATTATGAGAAGGGTCAGAAATGGTTCAGACATACTTAAGAGCTTTCTTTCACTGAAAACAGCCTCAATGGCTTCTGGCCTACAGAAACTCCATAGGCTTCCTGTAGTCTGCAGCTGTAGGTTTGTATTACATTTCTTTGGGAAAAATCCCTTCTCCTTGGTTGCACTGAGGCAAAAGAATGAGCCCTTGATGCGGTCTTCTTTTGCATACTAAATTTTAGAGCTGACCAATGAGTGGCTATATATGGGATCTGGACAGCTGACAGGGAACTGGTACAAGAGTAGGCTTCCTCAGGGGATCTCCTGCTTGCCTTACAGCATGAGCCCTGCTTGGACAGACTGCCCTGGAGTCCAGCCCAAAATAAAAATAAGTTAGCTCTGAAGATCAGTTCACAGCTGGCAGAATAAACTCCAAAAACATGAAGAAAAGCATTTATTCTGGCTTACTCTAGTTTAATGAGAGAACTGCTTAAAATAAAGTGTTTTTCACCATTGAGTGAACTTTGCTACCTGTGTGACATCCTTTCTGGGAGCATGTGTGCTCTTACCTCTGCCTACATTATGCAGAGCACCTGTCTTGTGAAGAAAGCCTTTGTTCTCCAGGTGTCTGAGAATATTTGTTTGTCTAAAGGAACACAGGCAGAATGTAGGGTCCTAGTTTCATAACACGCTTTGGAGAACCTTCCCTTTTCCTCCTCATGGCCTCCAAACCGAGCTGTTGCCTCATGAAAAGGACAGGGTGGCTTGGTACCTGCCTTGTGTCAAAGAGAGCCTGAAACCACGCATCGTCCTGCCTGCCTTGTGAGGCCCCATCAGGGAGCCTGGGGAAGTGGGAACCACAGGTCTGATGTGTTCTTCAGTTGTGTGCTAATCAATAATTGTATCTTGCCAATGCACAGGCATTTCTGGGAACAGAAAACTGGCCCACCATTGCCATGCTAACAGATGCGCTCATTACAAGTTAGAAACTCATGCCAGGGATTCTACCATCTCATGTGCTTAGGACTATGTCATGTGCTGATCAACATCATGTCTTGACAAGGTGCCTGCATTTTCCTCAAAGGGCCATAACTCAGATCTGATTTAGGAAACAAGCTTGTGAAGAGTGCAGTAGTTCTTATACTATGACATACAAGCTATGTCTTGGGCGTCCTATTCCAGCTCCTGATTTGAGCAAAGACTTGGGTCCTGCGCCTCCAAATCATCTTGTGTCAAATAAATGGATTTTGACTTTTATAAGCAATGTCTTTTCACATGATCTTCCTTCATTCTGCAAATGTTCCATGTCTCCCTTTTGGAACTGACCCAAGTGGGTGACTTGTTAAGATCTCCTTTTACTGAGGGCACACTGCCCTCTCAGTTTGTCTTGGTTTTTAACATTTTGTGACTGAATGCAAGCTTGTTCTGACTAATACTTACAAGACTGGAGAGAGGAGGAGATCTGGCTAGCCTATGCTATCACAGTCCAAGCCTGGCACTTGCTGTTTGGGGACAGCCACTTCCTAGCAGTCAGCTGGTGGCCATGGACTTCCATAAGGAGCATCTCAAACTCCTCTTGCTGCAGCTCCACCCACAAGACATTCATTTCTGTCCTCTCTAACACCCATGTAGAAACATATATATCTCAAGCAACAGCAAGCTTCTCACTAAAGCCACACTGCCACTGCAAGCACAAATCAGTACAGGGGAAGGAATGGGAGAGAACAAAACCACCCATGGCAGATGTTAGGCAGATGCTGATACACTTAGAGGTGTCTGGATAGTAGAGATAAAGGCAGTGTGAGACTACATAGAATAATGTATGTTCAGATCGAGATATAATGCACAGAATCCTTTATTGTATTTTTGGTTGCTGATGTAACTTCTGTATTTATTTATTTTTTTTAATTCTGATTATTTCCTGCAGCATAACCAGTTTATTGTAAAGCCCAACCTGTCAGAGGTCCTAGATCTGCATGCTTTTGTGGCCTGTGTAGCTCAGAAGGCAACAGATGATAGTCTGATATGAATAAAGCTTTAACTTCTTAAATAGCTTCTTTTTCAAAAAAATTCAAGAATATCTTAAGCTACATTTCCTTCTAACATTAAAAATGAAAAGCAGTTAGTAACAATCGCCCTTAAATCAAGAATTATAAATATAGAACCTTTATCATCAGCACAGCACATCCAAAAATGTCTTTGTAAAATAAATCAAATTATATGAGTTAATTGATTCCAGGCAACATCAGCAACTGCAGGTGGAAACTGAATAACAGGATGTTTATTAATGAAGGACTATTAATCAAAATTGACAATATCAATTCCTGTTTCTTTTATTTGAATTCTACCTGCAAAATCTATGGAGATACTTGCCAAATGTTTAAATAAAAATTTTAAAGCAAAGAAAATGCTAGCACTTGGGATTTTAGCTTTAGATGTAGGGCTATTTGTTTAAACAGTGAAAGGATATCCTAAATCCAATTTGACAGGCAATGCCAAAGATGCCAGTGGTAATTAATTAGCACTTAATTTAGACCACAGAACAACAGGATATGGAATTGGTGCTCAGTGCCATTTCCCCTTAGGCTTCATCTCATGAGGGTCAGGAGTATGCCTGTTGCATTGAAGGTCAGTAAATAAATTGGGGGAACACATTGACGCTGGACTTTTCATGATAGATATCCTTCACCCTTATTACTGCCTCTGGCTATCGCTGATGAGAAAAGGGCTGTGATTGTTCTGTGAAGAACGCTGTGCACAAGGCTGAGCTGAGCAAGGTAATGTTTGAACTCACGCCTTGTGCAGTGATCGTGCTGGATGCTCTCCATGGATTGAGAGCTCTGTCAACTTTGCGTTGGGCTGGAAATAAACTTCTAACTGTAGCAAAGAAAGCCTGAGGAACGCTGACAGGCGAGAAAATTCACTAAAAAGCAGTGCTTAAGCCTGCTAAATTTTTGAGCTCAGCTTTAGATTAAGCATAATTAAAATCAATGCAAAATTTTAATGTGAGGTTAGAAACTAGGTCAGCGAGGGAAAAAAAAAAAACACATTTCCTTATTATCCTCTTGTCTTTGTCTTAATAATATTTGATACTCCTCCATAAAGCAAAAGTCTCTTAATAAAGTTGGATTAATGATTCTAGCAGCATTTTTTCGGATGGGGACTGATGCTTTGACATACCATGCTCAGTAGTGGACAAACAAAACATATGCTGCAAAAACAAAGCAGAGCCACCAGTTCTGCTGGTAACTCAGGCATTTTAGTGACATGGTGGAAGAGGCTGCCTTTCTACAGCACACCCAAAGCAGAGGAAAACACAGAGGAAACCCTATGGAGCCTTATTCACAGATGCACATAAATTGCATTGCTTGGTTCAGATTTAGCAGCAAGAAAAACAAAAGGACGATGAGAGTTAATATGATAGCATCTTGTCTCCTCCCAGTAAATTAAGTTGGCCTCTGCCAGCCAGCATCATTCACTACTTCCAGTAATCTCTATCCTTCTTTCTAAAGAGCAGCTCAGGTGGAAGAGTGCCTGCAAACCTTAACCATACTCTACTAGCACAATTTTATAAGCCTCGTTCCCCGGCAGAGCTGTTTGTGTTGCTACATTAAGAAAACACTGAGTTAGATATAAGTCCGTGCTCAGAAAATTTATTTTGGAAGCCTCTAGTTAACAGTTATTTTAACTTTGCTTGCTTAATCACACCCTTTGCTGCATCTCTCTTGACAGTGATTGAAATTCTGATTCCTATGGAAGTCACTGACAAACCTCCCACCGACCAGGAGTAGAATGGAATCCAAATTCCACTTTGTATAATATTAAATAGTCTCAGTTGTGATGATATCTACTTTTACTGAGTGGAAATATTGCTTTTGACTATGCTCAATCTATAACCTCTTACAGCTTTCAATTATAGTACTTTTCTGCTACAGTAATCCAGTTGACAGTACAAGCTCAGCCCTGACATGTCTTACGGCTTCAAAATGACAACTGGTTGGAATTTTGAATGGAGATGCTAAACTTCGGCCAACCTGCTCAGAAATCCATCTTTTCTGGAAAGACCAGAGCTTCTTGCACCAAACTTAGCCGTGTTTTGCTCACAGCACATTGCTTTTGTCCAGTGTCAGGAAAAAAATTATTCAGTTTTGTGAGAGAACCAGTGTTTTGTTGTTGAAACTGGAGAATGTGGCAAAGAATTTCACAAAAGTCAGGGAACAAACTTTCGGTGATAGTTCCCTTTTCTGTGAGGTCTTAAATATGCAATAACTTCAGAAATTGCTCTGTCTCCTGTCCTTTTAAATCTGCAGAGCCCTCTGAATATTGGTCTATTAATTGTCCTTAATCTAAAACCTAGTCTTTCTACACACTATCATCATCTTGTTCTTTGAAATAAAGTCTTCCCGACCCAGTGCTTTGCCCAATAGAGATAATTTTATACGGGATCTAACCTCAACCAGGATTCCTAGTCGTTCATGTTCAGTCCTGAGCTCTCCACAAGCTACAAGTGCAACATACATGTACTGCATTTGTATCAGATTTGAAAGATGCTTTAACATGCCTCCCAGCATCACGATTGTTTCAGCACTGATATTGAACACGAGTAGGATGAATATATCTCTTAAATGCAGTAGTGAGTATGTGCCGCGAGTCTTTGATTTCTTTAAACTTATTTACATTTTACTAGCCCTTGAGCAATGAATTTACTATGTCAGCACTGTCTTTTCTACTTACACTTTGTCTGTCTTGTCCACTTACCTTAGCTTGATGTTTATTTTTTGTGCACGTGTATAGTCCACTGCACTAAATGCAAGAACTGCCTGGAGTGCAGGATTTTCCATATATTGTTTCTTTTTAAGATGCACCCTTTGCAGTGCAGTAAGTTCTGTGATATTTTCTAGCTTTAAACTGGCTTCTGCTTTTCTTATTTGTTCCTTTTTAAGTCAAGCATTTTTTCACATACATACTATTTGCAGAGGACTGTTGAACTAACTACTTTACACTTCACCAAAGTCTTTAGTTCTCTATGTAGACAGCTCTGCCTCTCTCAATTGTTTTTCTTCTATCTTTGAAGCTCTAATACAAAACATTGTTAACTTCAAATGGTCAGACTTGCAATTATCTTCTTCTTTCTGATCCTGCCCAAAGTCAAAATTTAGAAAAACCAGTGAGGATGCACACAATTCACTTAGTACTCCTAACCCAGACCACACTTGACAGGACTTAAAAACCAGAGGTTCAGTGATGATGTTTGTATCATGGGAAAGTCATCACACTTGGTTAGACCTTGTTCAAAAAGCAGTGTCCGCATCAAATCTCTCCATCATAACTTAGACAAAAAAAAAAAAAGATTCAAAACACCCTTTCACCAAGGTGAAAGATATTTAATGCCTGATTAGCAAATATATTATGAACTTAATGGATAGAACACGGTCACAACATTTTTTGAAAACCTGCTAAGTTTTTGAAAATACTGATTCTTTGGAGTGTGATAGTTAGTATGACAGAAATCTAAAAGATGTACTCAGTTCCATTTATTTGAAGATAGTTCTGTGGAATTTAAAATGATATTATGACTTTGCCTTATATAATTCTAGAGCACATCTTGTGAAAATGCTGCATAGGTTAAAAACAAACAAAAAAACTCATCTTGAGTAGCTGGGAATATGAGTATGTTGCTTACAAATATATCTGAAACTTGCAGTTTAGGATGGTCTAGTTAGGTCCCTTGCATGCCTACGGAATCCAAGTGAGATCATGGATAATAATGATATTACTTGTGCTTATTTGAAAGGGAAGATCACAAAACTCCCTTGGCTACTTGGTCCATCCCTGTTCCTCTCTTCTCCTTTCTGTGCCAACAAACGTAATGAAGCATTTCTATGAGGTACTCTCCTTATCCATCCTTTCCTCCTAAGTTCTTCAGTCCCACTCCTGCCCCATGCAAAACTGCCAGTGGGGTCTGCCCCAGCTCTCCTCTCCTTACTCCCCTTCTCTTTGTGACAGTGACAGGAATGTGGTGCAGAAGCATTTCTGAAGACCACCGTAGCGCTCTGGAGGGGATGTGGCAAAGTCATCTAGTGATGGGACTGAGATTGGTGTAGAAGCCCCAGCTTAGAAGAAGTGATTAGTGGCATCTTGGGGACCAGGGGAGGAGGCAAATAGGCATAAGCTTGGCTGGAGCTAGCCACTGCACAGATTTCTGATTTTACATTGCACCATAATGCATAATGTACAGAAAGATAAATATTTTCCATTCAGCAACATCTTGCTGTATTTTCATCTAAATCTATAATTTTAATTATAAAGTGAACATAACCTGTATCAAATTATAATTTTGTTAACATATTGAATGAGGACAGGAAAAATAAATACCAGATTTTATACTGTACAGACACATGAAGGTATAGTAAAAAAATCTGGTTTCCTTGACCACATTGTCATAATATGCATATATAACTGCTTATTGAATCCAGGCTGTGTAGACAACAGAAAGAACACTGGCTCCATACCATCACAATGCATGCCCACAACAAAGAGGAGGAAAGAACAGGCTCTTTCATTGTGTGTGTCTAAGTATTACCAACATAAGGGCTAAAAACATTACCTCTGTCTGAAGTGTATCTATATATCCATGCATAAGTTATTAAGTGGGCTCCCTGAGCACAGTTGCTGAAAATATTAATATATTCAAATTATATTCTAGCTACTGCAAAAACAGTAGATCAGACAAATATATTAAAATCTCTTCAGACAAAAGGAGTCATGTTATTTATAAAGTTCCTACCCTCCCTTACTGGAACACAAACCTTCATTGTATATAATATATGAGAATGCAAGATGATCCTTAGATGTCAAAATGTGGCTTCAAGTTTGAATGTAATCATAAAACAGTGACTCTAATGCTTGCCATAAACAAATTGTCACTGGTATTATGTAACTTAGACTATTCACAAAGCATAAAAGAAGGGAAGAATAAAAGGTAGCTGCCAAAAACTGTGGGCCCAATGACGGTTGTGCCAAATTGCATTTGCAGTCTGGGAATTGCAAACACAGCATGGAATTCAGATTTGCACTCCCTAGTGCTTGGGCTGCTCCTATGGCTTAAATAAGAGCAAGATAAAGGCTATTTCTTGAGTCAGTTTAGACTGCAAGCAGCAACCAGTGGCTTTTGCAGCCTCCTCTGCTTGTTCTTTCCCAGAGGGAAAAGCAGGATAAAAGTTCTTATATTGCTGTTGGACACTCTTTTGGATGGAGTGGCCAACTAGAATGCAAAAAAACATAGCTGATCTACACAGCAATCCAAAAGCAAGCACCTCTCTCAGATCTGGTTTGCTGTCTTGGATTGTTCATCTTAATCAGCATTTGTGGTACCACCTCGTCAGTTTGACACCTTCTTGTGAACTCCAGGAAAGATGGCACAGAAGGTTTGCAACACAAGAAGGTATATCATGTCAGAATGCCTGGTCTGTGAGCAGCAATTAATCAGTCATAGAGAGTTTTCCTCACATTAGGCTTCAGTACTAATATATATCTGATATACACAGCTTCAAATCCTGCTAATGGTTGTGTGAAGGCCCTTTATCAGGACAGCCCCTGAACAATGTTTTTACCCACCTCCTTTTAAAAGTAAAATGACTTTTTTTTTTTAAACCACAGCCTGAAATAATTGTTTGAGCAGAGATACTGGTTTAACTCATTATGAATTATTAGTGGAAAAGTAAGTCTCAGAAGTATGTTACATCTGAAATATTTTTCATCACTTGAACATGTGCCGTCCAGAACTGGCCCTGTTCTACCAGGCACTGGGAACAAACACTTCGCATTCACAGATGCTCCTAATTTGGTGTGGTTTAGAGTGTAATTTAGATCAAACGTATCCATGTAAATGAGTCAGGGTTTCTTAATTAGGTGCCTCTAAAGAAAAAACTTGGACCACATCAGTAGGTGTGGGTGTGGTGCCCACAATACTGGAATCTTTCTATAGACGAAGCTTAGTTTTGTTCAGACACACTGTAGGTTTTTCTTTTTTTTTTCCCTCTTCTTTCTTTCTTTCTTTCTTTCTTTCTTTCTTTCTTTCTTTCTTTCTTTCTTTCTTTCTTTCTTTCTTTCTTTCTTTCTTTCTTTCTTTCTTTCTTTCTTTTTCTTTCTTCTCTTTCTCTCTTTCTTCCTTCCTTCCTTTTATAAAGAACAATAATAAATCTGTAGATGGCATAGACATAAAGACGTTACTTCAGAGGAGCTGTCTAAAACACTGTCTCTTTGGCAAATGCCTTAAAGTAGGTCATTCTGCAGTGATTTAGGTTTATATTTCATTGCCAGCTTTTTGTTCCCATTACAAGTAGGGTACATTCCAGTCCACAGATTTCCTCTTCATTTTTCTTCCGATTGGCTTTTATTTACAAGAATTTGTAGATCTTCATAAGAAAATGAATGGCCAATACACTGTTAGAAGCACTAATCGTGCACTTGACCACAAAAAGAGATGTATGAAGGTGATAGCCTGGAAATGCTAGAATGTAAAATACCATTCTCTGAGAGCAAAAAATGTATTGATTCTCCCAATACAGTGATTGAAATGATTGTTGCATCTTTTCCAAAGCATGAAAAATTATCTGCTCTGATGTCATTTCAGAAGTCTCACAAAGCAGAGGCATCCATTGCCACAGTTGCTCAGGTATTTGCTTTATGTTGTTGTTTTTTTATAGTTGTCACTGAAAAGCATGTGTTTTATGGCTTATGAAAAAGTAAAAATCAAACAGTCAGGGTCTGTTTTCCCATCAAAGTGCTGGGGGATTTACATGCCAAACTCCCACCAGCCTTAATGAATTACCTGCATAAATTCCCTTTCAATCGATAGTAGAATAGATCCTATTGTGTTATATTAATTATTTTACACAGAACACTGGCACTTTGGCATTAAAGACTTTTTTCTTAAGTTTCAATGAATATCTTAAGAAACTTCAAGCCTATTATTTGTTTTGCAGCCTTATTGTGAGCAAAATCCTGCATCTTTAGTCAGAAAAGCACTGCAATTTACCCATTGATGGCTTGGTTCTGGACATTAACGTGTTACGGCTCAATCTCTCAAAATAGAATAAATAAATAAATAAATAAATAAGGAGGGGGAAAAAGCCCTTTTTGTAATGAATTGAGCATTTTTAATTTTCACCAACAAAACCAATTGAGTTGAAAAGAACGCTCACCCCAAGCAATATTAAGAGGTTACAAAATCTCATAAATTAACTTTGCCAGTGATATTTTACTGAAGCTTGTGTGAGTGCAAACCAGAAGCAGGGCTCCCACATGGTCTTTATTAAACGAAGAGCACTTAGCAATAACTGGCCTTCCCTGAGATGTGCTGTCCATATGCACGCGTACGCCCAGAGTGTGGATGTGCATATGGCCATACGCTGGAAGATGCTGGGGGAAGCTGAGAGACAGCAGAGAGTGGAAGTGAGAAGTGTTCACTCTGTAGTCAAGGGCAAGTGCCCTACTCTCTTCATTCCTTACTTTCTCCATCTACACAACTAGGATAATAAAACTTATTGACCTGAAAAAGGAAGTTCTGAGATTTAATTAATGTTTGAAAAGCTTTTTGAGATCATTTGATACTGAGTAATGTGGAATGAACAATGGGAGCTCTTTGAAACAGGGGCTCTATCTCTCTGTATTTGTGTACTGCACCTAGCACAATGGGGCTGTACAGACACAGAGTCAACCGTATCATAAATATTTAAATTAAAACTATGTTAATTATTTTTATCGTTCTGTTATTTGCTGATACACCAGTTCACTACATTTTGAAGCTTGGTAGCATTGAAAACTACCAAGCATAATTATTTGTCTGATTGTTATGAAAATCAGGGTTTATATTTTTAAATACGGTTATGAAAATAGGAAGCTCAGGTGAAAATGCATTTCTAATTCCTCATCATTCTTCTCTTTAAAGCCACTAAGCTGTAACGTACTCTTCAGGGAATGGGTGAACTTTGCAAAGTCTCTTATTTCACATGAAGAAGGACAAGGCATGACTGCAGAAACCTCTGTCACAGACACCTTCCCCCCCACAATGTGAACACAAAGAGAATGCATAAAGGTGCATTCTGGATTTCTTTTTTGCCTTTAATTCAGTAACTATTATTACTCCTATTCTGTGCACACTTGGGCCTGGTGCACATTGTCTTGTGTCACTAATTATCAAGGCAACTGTTTGGTAGGCCACTATGTACTTCAGCAGAGAGAAATAGGTTTAACTCTTCTCTTTTCCTGCAGACTGAACCCAAAGAAGTTACAGTAAACAGGACAAGATCTGGCCTTGGTCCAGCTCTTTTGTGAAACTGTTCTATAGCTGAAACAGAGAAAAGCATGTGTGCAGACAGAGCATGCCTTCATATGTATTTTTTCTAGAGAGAGATCAGTTGACTTCATGCAAAACTTCAAATGTTAGTCAGGGGTGCCTGAGTGTCTTTCTACTCTGACCAACCACCCACTTACTTTGATGACAGATGATGCTTATCCTGCTCACATATCTAGTAGCTGCTCCCTAAGTTTGTAGGAGTAAGGCTCAGCTTTTCTCTTTGTTGCTGTCCTGTGTCTAAAGAGCAAGAGCAGCTCCTGAGTTGTCTGATTCTAAAGAAAGGTCCTAATTCATGAAATAATTTAGGAAGCATTCCCTGTTTTTCATGGTTTTGGTTAAGAACTTTCCTCTGCACATGCCTGAATGTGGGCATTTTACTTGAAGTAAAAACTGAACGCCCATCCATGCTTTGGGCTTCAGTCTCCCCCAAGTTCTCAGAGGTTCTATAAATATTTGTTGCATAATTCTTCCATTCATGGTCTTGCTTTTCCTTTTTTACATAACTTTTATCTGTTTCATTTTTCATATTTTCATTTTAAATGGAAGACTTCTACAGTTTTTAATATAATCTGTTCTTCTGCCATGTGAAAAAAGGGTTCTTCTGAGCCTAGATTTAGTATGTAAGCCTGCTTGAAACTGCTGTTATAACACATAATTTACTGAGTGAAAATCACATATGTTTGCTACATCTTTCCTACACCAACTTAAAAAAAAAAAAAAAAAAAAAAAAGAAAAAGACAGACAGAAAGAAAGAAGTTTGCAGACATCCCCTATTTAGTATTACCATACTTTAACTTTATTTTCTGATTTACCCTCAGAATTCTGGGTATGGCTGCTGGACTTGTCATCACATTGTCATCGCTTCCTGCTGTGCAGGCTATTGTGGGCTTATTTCTATGCAAGGCTTTTTTTTTGTTCCAATCTTTAATAGGTAGAAATAAGTCCGTTTAGTTGCATGCTGCTTGTAAAAGCCAATGCCTTGCAGAATGGAGCTGCTGTGTTGCAAGCTTTGAGGGGTGTGTGTGTGTGTTTGCGTTGTTCAGCTTGGGTGCTTTCTCTGTCCATAGAGCTACGAGCATGGGGGGAAGGTTGTTTTTCAAAACAGATAAACTATGAATCTTGCAATACTTAATACTTTTGTTAGACAGTATATTGGATAGTGGGTATGTCTTGGGTAATTAATTCTACTCTTGATGAGGAGCTTATGTCCAAAATGCATACAAACAGTTACAGGGATGAATTAGGTGGGGGGAAAGCAGTCAGGAAAAAAATCATGATTCTGTCTCCGAAAGGGCAAAAAGCCCAAATGGTGTCTAAAAATGTCTTGCTGTGCTATACACTATACAAGAAAAATGGAGAAAAAAAAATTATAAAAAAGGATCGTCTTGGATTCAAAGGTGAATCGAAAGAAATTGGCTTCAGTCTGGACAAGGCAGCCAGATAGGCCACAGTAACAGATCCACGTGACAGACCAAGAGGCAACTGCAGAGCTCCCCAGACAACTCGCCTGAAGTGCCTGCCAAGGAGGCAGATGCTGCTGCTGGAAGAATATCTTCCACAGTTGGGCATCTGGGTTCAGTGCTTTCCACGTAAGGGAGAGTGATGGTTGCATCAGGCTGGCCCCGTCTTCCCGTTTAATTATTTCCACATCCATTTTATACTTTTGTAAATAACATGTATTATCCTGTTCTGTGCAGGAGAATAATAAGCAAGGCGAGGGCTTTTGCCTGCAGTGCATCCCTTTGCAGAGGTGCCCACATGGATGTGTAAGGGCAGTCTCCAGCTTGGCTGCCCTGTGCTCCAGCCTGGTCAGATGTGAGACAGCTCGGGCCTGGGAGCCGCAGAGCTGCCTCGTGGTGGCACGGAGCTCAACCTAATAAGCAGAGCAGGCTGAGATTCATTAATTTAACATTAATAAGCACAGCTTATTAGCTCAGGCACAGCACTGTGTAATGCAGGCACACAGCTCCTGGAGCAGAGCTGCGGCCAGTGCGCCAGCTCGGAGCACAGCTCACGGGGCTCAGCCAGGCGCCCGCAGCCACCACCTCCCCTCACGCATCTTGCACTGGGGGAGAGAAGGTCTGGGGCTCTCTGCAGAGGATTCCATGCAAAAAAAAAAAAAACCAAAAAACCCAACCTTCTCTAGGCTTTTCAGTTATACTGCTGGTTTATGCAGAGTCTTTAAGTCTTTTAAGCTCCTAGCGTCTCCTAAGAGGTGTGTGATAGCTGTTGTAAAAATGGGTTAGGTGCTGATCATAGAATGCTGTGAGATCTTTAAAGAGGGAAAAGTCCTTCTGACTCAACTGAATTATAGTTATGAGAATAAATTATCGCTGACAATATTGTCCTATTGGGCAGGGATGGATTGTTCTCTGTTCACATCTGTGCACAGAGACACTGCAAGGTTTTTGCATCATCCCATGCCCTGTGTATGCCTGCAAAATAGGAGCAGAATGGTCTGTCACTTTTATCTGGTAGCTGTGGTTAGCTCACTCTGTCTGGGAGTAAAAACCACTTGTAAATAAGTACTGGGGAAGAGCTGAGTCCTGAGGAAATGTGACTGTTTCACAAATGTATAGAACATAAACATATGGCCTGTATACTCAGGTAAAGACTCCAAGCATTCTCAAATAGAACAGGCTGCTTTATGTTGCCCTTATTTGAAAAAATGCTTACTCTTTTTATTATTATTATTATCATTATTATTAGTTTACTTTCTTCTTTCATGTATTTTGTAATGTTGGATTTGGTCATCTTCAGGAAGAGGTCATAAAAACCTAATAGTAGCTGGACTCAATTATTTTCAGCATGAATCCTAACAAAGCAGTTTGTTATATTAGACTGGAAAGAGCCATACAATAAATCTGTTCAGCTCCGTATTTTCTCTTCTGTTTATATGACTGGCGGTATACATTTCATGCAAAAATGAATAGCAGACTTTTTTTCATCAAATTCAAAATACTCAGAAGAACAGGTACTGCAACTACAAGCATTTAATCCTTCTCCTGGCTTCATATATTACACTGTGGCTTCTTGCAACTTCTGAAGGCATGGCTTAAGAAATATATATGCTACTGATGTTAATCCCTGCTGCCAGGCCTTTCTCTTACTCTCTCATCAGTTGCTTTGTCTGGGTTTCTAAAGAAAGATCCACCTGAAGTGCATTTACATGTGCTTAATCTGGACTGCTTCTGCAGACTGAAGCACTGCAGAATGGGACCATAGTGCATCCTTGTTGTAATCTGCAATTTAGGATAAACACAGCATTCTGGGCTAAAGTTGATTTCTCATGCTGAACACCCACTTGCCACAGAAACAGCGTTAACTCAGGTCCTTCATCTGCTCCCATGAGAAACCCCTTGAAGATGAGTTCCACCTTCGGCAAGAACTACTGTCTGCACAAGCAAATATAGAGACTGCAGTAACATGCCTCAAATTAAACAAGTTTACTTAGTTTTTTCAAATATTTGGCAACTAGAACTTCCTCTGATTTAATAATATAAACAACTTGCCACTAATAGTAATGCACGTATGTTTCTATATTCCCATTTATGGAGCCATGGGGCCATTGTGACTTGTCTTTCTTAATTATTAATTCAAGGGAACATTTTAGCTTTTCCCTATTTTTTTATATTTAGAATATCTATTCTGCTACTACTGACAGGGAAGAGTCCTCTTCTTCCCTGGGGATGTGTTTGTGTGGCATAGGAGACTGGCCTCCTTCAGAGAGACTTAGGAGATCCCACCCATAATGCTCTGATGGCTTAAATACTACATCTTTCTACCCTACATCACTGTGTGACTATACTGCATTGGCAAACCTTTGTGTTCACCATGCTTTCTGCAGTGATACTTGGATAAGAACGTGTGCTTATTTATGCAGTACATCCACGAATCCACACTCCCATCAGCAGTCAAACCAGATATTGTGAATATATGCATGATGAAATATTGGTAATTCATTATCTCAGTTACAAGAAGTATCTTGTTTCCTGCCCTAGCCCCAAGGGAAAAAAAAAAAAAAAGAAGAAAAACAACAACAACAAAAAAACCCATGCCAAACAACAGCAAAAGCCCAATACACCAATCTTGGTCCAGTTTTGCCAGTTATTCTATACATACACAGTTAGAGAAAATTGCTGTCCCTCATAGATAATGTTTTAAAAAGCCAATATAGACAAATGAAGCATTATCATCATTTTGTAAACAAGGAGCCAAGGCACAGAGAGATTAAATGATTTACCCAAGGTCACACCAAATATCCTCTCAAAGCCAAGAACTGAACCCAGGTCTCCAGAGTATCAATCAAGTGATTTAACTGTAAGATCAAAGACTTGTTGTGTATACCTGATATCTTTCCCCTAAAACATAGTAACAAAACTTTCTTCATGTAAGGATAGATGCCACGTTTGATGCTGTAAATTTTGTATATGGTATAGGTCCAGTGACAGCCTGTACCCACTTCTTGCTCACAGGCTTTTCCCAAGAAATGATTTTCCATATTAGTCCTCCATTGACAGTAATAAATTATCATTTTTCTCCAAATAACCCTCAAAAGGAGAGAATATGTGCACAGGCTACTGCAGATGAATACACAGAAAACGTTTTTCGGCAAGGGCAAACTAAGTCCTTCTATGGCCTGTTTAAAATTTTTCCATCCCTAATTAAATAGGGACATTCCCACAGCTATATGGACTTCATTTTGCCTGTTCAGCTGGATGCTACACGACAAGTTAAAGGATCTTTAATATATACGTGTCAGGAGAATGCAACAGAAATGGTCGGCATAAAGGCATCATTCATTTTAAGCTTGGAGTAGTCTTTTATTTGCAGTCATTCATTCATTTTGTCAATCCTGGCATGAAATGCTTCTCTGTGTACAGAGACTGCACTGGTCCCTCAATCCTGCCTAGTCCCTTCGATTTTAAGGGTTGTTTGGCTAAAAAGTAACTGTGCCAAAATGGCACTAGTTAGTCCTAAATACCGGACAGCCAAGAGGGAAGGAACAGCATCATGTCCTTCATATGCTTATAGGACCACAAGACCCCCTCTTGTGGTCTGCCATTTCTGCACAGTCATTCATCACGTAAAACAGCTGCAGGTCTGTTTCCACAAGAGCATGTGGTCTATATTCATTTTTACTGTTAACGCTGCAAAACATGAAAATCAAACCCAAGGTGAACATGAGATCACGAGTAGACTTCGTGGGCTGAAACCTCTTAAAAACTGAACTCAGTAAGTGTGGAAACTGCAGAGGAATCACAAGGAGGAGCCTCACAGTATAATTTCTTTGCCTCTTGTCATATCTCAGCAACATTAGTAGAGGAAAGGTGTACTTCCGAGTCACTCTTCACTACTTCTTAGACATTCTGTGCTGTTACAAGATTCTTCAGGTAATACAAGAGCTCATAGCATATTTTTTTTAGGAAGTATTTTTCTGTTAATGCATGCCTCAGCATATCATGAGTGCTAGAAAGCAAACTGAACATCAAGGACTGGATGATGAAAATATGTTGATCCAAAAGCAATTCCAACTGCAGTTGGAGTAAGTCAGACTTGCACACTGGAACATGGTGAATTTGCCCAATTCAGCATTCATGAGTAATTCTGATCTATCTAACTGCACCAAGGGAGGAAAAACTGCAGCTTCTGCTTAGACATACCAATGTATTGAGCAGAAATAGGATATACGTAGGTACCATAAATCATGTTTCGTTTTGCCAAAGAACGTAATTATCTTTTGTATTTTGGACGACATTTCCAATAAGATTTGGACACCACACAGAGATTCCTTTTAAAATTATCAATTATTTTGTACTACAGTTCTACTTACTTCTTTAGATGCTCAAAGAGGACTTCCATGGTGTCATAGTTTGGCCTAGGGAGCTTTTTTACCAGGGTCTTTACGGCTTTTATGCGTGTGGCGTTGTCTTGGATTTCTAAGAGGAAAGAAAAGAGAAAAAATATTTTGAGTGCCATTTAGGATAGTACTTTGCCTAATACTGCATCTGGTATCTTAACAAGAAAAGCCATAATTAATATGTGGTTAAAAACAGAATGTATCATACCTTCCATGTTCTTAATTGAGAGCAAGAGTAATTTACAATGATTAAAAGCCCTCTACATCTAAAGGATGGTTTGCAGAATTACATTTTTATGCTTTTATTAGACTATTAAACTGTCAGTGTAAGTTTAATATCTCCTAGTAGTAGTAAGAGACCCACAACTTAAGTGAAATTTCACTTTGGAATTACATTCATCCAGTGATCCAAATTCTGCAGTGGACACTCTTCTAATGTAGTCCTTGTTTCCTTTATTCTCATCATAATTAACCCAGCTGTATTTATGAATTTCTATCACTAGCATTACACCTTATTGTGTTTGGAAATATCAAATATTTTGCTATTCATTTTACTCATACTTTCTTCATTCATACACATACAAAAGAATTTATCAATTCTTTTGAGAAACTATTCCGCTGCAACTTTTCAATAAAAACTCATTTTTATTTTACTCTATTTTACCTTTCGCTGAGGAAAGCTTAACGGATTTCAATGGGATCAAAACACTGGGACTGGGACAAAATTCACAAGGATACACTCACAATTTGTTCGTACAGAATATGTGTGAGGAAATTTAGTATGGTAAGAGCTTATTACGCTCTTTTTAAGCAAGTGTCTGCGCTCTCTGTGCTGATTAAGAAAGATATCAGGTTAGTTACCAACTTCCCTACAGATTCTCGTAAGATTTAATTGCAAAATGAATAATAAATAAAAACCAATGTCATTAAAACAAAGACAGTATTCCGTGAGATTTACAAAGATATATAACTTCATTTTACATCTCACTGTACCAATGCCGTAGGTATTGCCATAGAGGAAAAGAGAGATTTAGCTCTGCACTGAAGAACAGAATACGTAGAAATCATACAAAAAATCATTTTGCAAATCAGCCTATTTGTTAATTGTTAGCCTATTTTAAAAGAAGAAAAACAGGCAACATGTGGTAACTTTAGTCAGCATTTCTGAACCGAGAATGATAAACACCTCTGCCTGGCTCTGGCATTTATCAGTACTGAGATATTATTACCACGTAGAGTCACAGCATGGTTACTGTTATCATCAAATAAAAAAAAGAGCCAGCTAATCTTAATGGTTTGTAAAGCCGTTACCTGCACTGGTCTGACATTTATCATGATCATTTTACCACATGAGTCCTACATTGCAAAGGTATTTTATCTGGAAGGGACATCACTATGAATTATTATTTGCAGCTAGGTAGAAAATTGTATGTTGTAGATACCTTTTCTCATTATAAATCACAGTCACATTTCAACATTTCCCACACAAAGCTGCTGAGCCCAGGCTTTTTGCCATAACACTTATTCTCACTCCCTTTTATAGTTCCACGAAAATACTGAGTACTCTTTCATTAAAATGGTTGATACTTTTTGTTTGTTTGTTTTTAGATGCTATATACACTTTTTATCTTTATTTATTTATTTTTTTTAGTATAAAATAATTTCTTTTTCCACATGAGAAAGTGAAGAGGACAAACTGTTCTTTTTATCCCTTTTTTTTTAGTTATTCTTTCTTATTTTTTTTCATTAAAGCTTACTCTCACTTCAGTTTAATGGCTGAGCTTGTCTTTACTCTTGACCTTGTTGATGGAATATTTAACAGATCAGATGCAAGATCTTATGTTTCAGTTTCAATACCTATGCAGTTGCTTTACTTCTATAAAGCCCCAGTTTCATAGAAATTTTCCCCATTCAGTTCCCTAAGTAGGAAGGTGGAAAGTGATTTTTTTTTTGGGGGGGGGAGGGGGGGGAAGAAAAGAGGGGGAGAGCTGTTTCTTTACCATTCTCAAATGGAGGGGGTAAATCTTTAAACATGGATTAGTATAAATAGCCATGGAGAAGGCTTTGCCCTCTGTGCTATGCCATGAAACCTAGAAATACGTCGTGCAAAGGCAGGAAAACACTCTGAACAGCTGCTAAATTCTCCAGCTAAGTCTAGGAAATGAAACAGACCAGTTTTGATAAAGTGAAATGCTATCTTTCATTATACTCTATTATTGTGAAAATTGATGAAATTCTGGGGAAGATTCCCATTTATGGAAGTTAGACTCTTTGTGAAGATTTCAGAAGGAAAATTGTAGTCACGATCACTTTTGTAAAATCAAGAATGAGAGGACACATTCTTTTTTGCATTTCTTTTAGAAATTTGTAGGAAATTTGTAGGTGATAATTACAGCAGATACTCTACAGTGAACACAGATGGCATTCTATGTAATATTTTCATAGAACGTATATTTAGAATTTAGGTTACTGTCTTTAAAAATAGGGCTGGCTTCATTTAACAGAGCAACACAGTGGAGATGCTCTCTTGTTTATATTTAAATAAAGAATGCATTGAAAGAACACTTAATATTATATAAGCTCTTTTGCAAATGAGCTTTGGATAAACATTTGAGCATAGAAGAAAACACGATGTGTCTGTAACATTAACAGTGGCTGGTTAAAAATGAATGAAGAAAGTAACCTCTAGCACTCGTGTCCATAAAGAATACTTAAGGAAATCCCCCAGAATCTTTCTTTTAATCATTAATTTTAAATGGACATAGATGTTTACAACAAGCCACTTTGTTTCAGAACAGGAAGTCCAGGGTTTATCTCCAATAACTCACGTTTGCTAGGAAGGGATGTATGTCTCTAACCTGACATGCATTCATTATTTTGTAAGGTACTGGAGTCTGACCCATGACCCTCCTCAGACCTGCTGCATTATTCATGTCTGATTTACTTTGTATAGTTTTACCCATTTCCCTTTACCAGGCATTTCAGTTGCTCGTGCATGTTTAATGTTAAATGGCATTTATGGCTCACATTAATGCCTAATTTTATCACGAGCCATGGTTTCTTTTTATGCTCTCAAGCCTCACATCTGAACTGCTGGAAAAAACAATGATTTACGATTCTGCATAAAATATCAAACTATTGATTTGTCATCCAATCTTTTTTTTTCTTTTCTTTTTTTTTTTTTTTTTGTCTTTTCAGTAGCATGCTTTTCTTGTTTTCTTCCAGGGCTCTTCTCACCTTGCTTCGTTTTTTTGGAAAAGACTTCTACTGCAGTTAAAACGTCATACACTGTTGCTACAGCAAAATCTGCCAGCCAAGAGTTTTTTCCAACATTTTGTGACTGATTCAGCTGCTGAGAGAAAGACAGACCTTGTTTGGGGCTTTTTTGATTTGTTTCTTTATTTCTTTCTTCTCTCTCTTTTTTTTTTTTTTTTTTTAATCGGGACTGAGTGGCTTAGGTGGATTTTTGAGTGCTAATGAAATTGTGAGACTTATGGCGCTGGCTACAGCCAGCCATAGTGTGGGCAGACGCTCTGTGAGCTTCCCCACTGTGCTGCTGTGCAAGCATCCCCGCTGTTCTGTTTGCTATAGTTTTAATGTCTGTGAAAAATTCCTGATGCAACTAAATTATGTTCTGCCCTCTTGTTTGTATAAATAAACACCCGACTTAGCCAATTCATCTCGCTCTTGCCCATTTTAAAAGCTGGCCCTGACACACTATGCTTAACCCCAGTCCTTGATAGCTTTGGTGTTATCAGGGAGTGAATATTTGCTTAAAAGACAGTGTAGTTTTGGCTTGATGTTTTTTTCAGGGATGTCAACTGGCCCAAACTCTTCCTTCAGTGGGTAAATCTTCATATTCTGCAAGTCACGCTGGGTAAAATATACAGACATGTATGTATATATATCTCTATATAAAAATTATTTGTAATACTTTCAGTGCCAGGATTTTTTAATATTACTCTATGCAGCATAAAATTCCCAGTTTTAATCTCGTGTCATACACTGAGGCAATTGTCTCATTGAGAGATACAGAGATACACTGTAAAATATTTTCTTGCTTTAAAAAAAAATCTATAAAAAGTGTTTGAACTAACTAATGTTTGCTATAAGGAAAATAACCAATTTGTGATCTGAATTGATTTTACTTTTTATTAATGCCTCAGAAATAGATGTTGCAAAAGAAAATGAGAATTGCGTGAAACCTCTCTGTATGGGAAACTGATAAATTCATCCTATGTGATATAAAGTGGAGTTTACAATGAATATTCATATAACTTTTGCAATCCATTAGCAAAACCCAGGACAATGAGTTTGCAACTCAGTCCCATTTAACAAAAATATATGTGGAATTAATGGGAGAAAAACAGCACTTACAAAAGTTAAACTTTAATGTATCAAACTCCAGGTGCCAGAGTTTGAGGGAAATAACCAATAACAGTCATTTTTTACATATTTGATGGGACTGATTATGCAATGTGCAACTCTAAATGGCTTATAGCACATTGTAGCATGGTTCCATCCCATTGGCTACAGTAGGGTGCAGGCAGATGGATGACAGTGACAAGGAGAGAAGTGCTTTTGCTTAGCCGTGCGTTAAGATGCCATCCAGAAGCTCTGTGCACTGCAGACACTTCATTAGGATGCCAGGATAATGGTAAACTACCACTCAGAGTGACACCCCATTTCCTGCTTACTGAGCTCTCCAACCTCGGCAGATGTCAACAATCTCACAGTGCTACAGAGCAGACCTAACTTTCCAGGCACTTTGACTCCAATTTTTTTCCCTTAACAGTGCCATACATTACATGCAATATGTAACAGCAAGTACCAAACAGAAAACAAAATTTGCTGCCCTAATTATAACAAAGCGGCATCTGACTTAGGTACTGCATGCCCAGCGTACATATAACCGGTTAGGCAGCGTAGAAGAGGAATGATCTTTGTCAGTCAATTTTGGGGGTTAATTAGACTTAGGACTTTGATAGCTAATGGTTTGTCTGATCCCAACTGGAACAGTCGTGCTTTGCTGCTAACTTCTACCAAGCGTCGGGAAAATGTGCCGAGCGCTTTCCTGGTATTTCGCCTTGCACGGGCTTTTCTGCACAGAAAGAGCAGACTTGAGCATCTGGCCGGTGTGATATTTTCTCTGCAAATGCACAACTCGAGGCCGTCACGCACCTCCCCAACAGCAGTTAGAGCCAGCAGAGAGACAGCGCTGCGACGCTTAACCTGCGCTCCTTCCCAGAGAAACACAAATCGTTGCTCATGCTTCCAAAAAATGACTTTCAGATACAGAAACAGCATCTGTAAGATCACAAATTCTAATTTAATTTAATTTCTTGAACCTATCAGTATGTGC
>NW_024884844.1:10673132-10885632 GCF_019232065.1 Centrocercus urophasianus | reverse complement strand
CAAGTTTGGATATGGCAGCTGCAGCTCATCAGGGACAGCAGCTGGAGAGGCAGCACCTAGGCCTGCTGGGCACACAGCACCAGCAAGGGGATGTGACTTGATGAAGAGCTCAAGCTAAAGCTAGTAGACCTCGTGAGCATCCTAGCGATAGTTGCAGTGGGATTCAGGCATCTGTCATTAGAGAGCCCCACTTGTAGCAGCCTATCCTCCAATTGTGACAACAAGCACAGTGTCTGGGATGCTTTAAGGCACATAAAATAGCACTAAATGCATTGTGGTTTGGTACACATATGTACTTGACGTGTATTAGCACTCACTCATCTACTTATCTATTTAGATTTTGTATTTGCATATTTCTAATCCACCTCACTAACTTTCGCCCTCAGAGATGGGTCATGAAGACTTCAGTAGATATTCCTATTGAAGAGCTGGAGAAAGAGAGTGAAAATTTGGTTCACATAGGGGATAACATCCCATCCCATCACAATAAAACTTCTCACTACAGAAATATTTTTTTCTGTAGCTGTAGGTCTCTTGAGCTGTAGGATACAGATCACTAATGGCTTGTTTTGGACATGAACCAGTGCCATGTTGTAAAGCCAGATAAACTGTCATTTTGTGTGTACATAGCTTTGCCCCATTGATTTTACTGTAAGATTTTTCAAGGGAAGAATCCCTTTGTAAAAATGGTTCCTGTCCTGTGTTTAGCCCTGGTAAGGATTTGTGGAAAGCTTTGATCATTGGCTACCTGTGAATACCCAGAAACTAAAGAGTCTTCTACAACCACAGGGGACCGTACATAATTATTATCATTTTTTATTTTTCATAAACCTACAATTCACAATAATTTATGGAAAGTCTTGAATTTATAAAATTTTAAGGCTCTGCCAAATATTTCAACTATCCTTCCATGGCAAATTGTCTTTAAATACTGGCATTTTTTTTTCTTTTTAACATTTACTTGTGGACCAGAAACACTTGCAGTCTATTGCCCCTGGCCTTCTGTGAGAATGTTAGTTAGCAATGCTCATAAAAACTCAATTCATCAATGTGAACATAATTTGCTATGAACAGAAAGCTCACAAAAGGGTGAATTTGTCAGATAGACAGGTGGCCTGAGATCTCTCCCTGATACTGAACGATATGAATAATAGATTCTGGTAAATGTATGCCAAGACTTGAGCTGTAAACACAGCTGCCTCCATTCCCTTCCAGAATAACAGCTTCGAGAACGAAAGCACAGGAACCACAGTTCCACCTGAGGACTAAGCCTGTGCACGTACACACACACACAAACACACACACACAAATGCAATGTACTTGCAGAATCACAAAGAAAACAACCCCCAGAAAAAGGACGTAGCCCTTTCCAGCTCCTTTTGCAGACCCTTGCTATGAATGGATTTTAACATGTGTGGAGAGCAGAAGGAGAGAATAATAGAAAACATTTAAAATATATTTTAAAATATCTGCAGTCACAGAAATAAATCTTTCCATGATCCAAAAGGGGAAGAAAATCATAGTCGGCTTTTGTAGGTAAAGGATCCAAACATAATGTGAAAAAAGTCATAATGTCACAATTGAGAATGTATCAACTAAAACTATAGGTTTGGGTTTTTTTTCTTTCTCTGATATTACTTACAAAAATTAGTTAATTTTAATGATTCTAGCTAGATCTGCACAATGATTTTTGTTGTTGCAGGCTATTGATATTTACTCATGCTGCATTTTGTTTTGGCTTTTTTTTTTTTTTTTTTTTAGTTTTATATCATTAATTACTGTCCACAGACTAAGTTAAAAAGACATTATGCATGAGAAAAAAAAAAAAAGATCTTTAGGATTTTCTTTTGGGTTTTTACTTAACATAATTTCATAGTAGGCTGTGAGCTGGTCCAGGCAATCCCAATGACCACCAGTACACAATGGCCAACCTAGCTTTTACGGACCATGGGGAAGGACCTAATCTTAAGTCAGGCATCCTGAGCAGAAGCAGATAGCTGGGGGAAAAAGGGACAATGATTTTGTACTGCTCAGTAAAACCAAACATGTCCTAAAATGGACTCAGTTGTGGCCAGCCATGTTCATGTTTGAGAGCGCACTGACAGTGTGGTACAAACGTTTTGATGCAGTTGACTTAAGGGCAGAAGTGTAATGTGTTGCATGGGAGAATAGCTGGCTGGAGTGCTTGTTGTGGTCCATCAGATGCTTTTATTTTTGCAGTTTTAGCTGAGGACTGAGATCACCAGATCTGTTCTTTGCATGATCAGAGTTTAATTTGCTTTCCCTGTTATACATATAAAACAAAAGCCTTTTCCCACACTAGCATGCCTTATTTTAGGGATAAGGCAAACTCCTTATTTGATCCTTCTTTGGCAGTGATATAGCCCAGGAAATGAACTGGGAATTGTATCATTTGAAGTTCATACATGTATGTTAATATTTGTTATTTAGGGAGGATGCTTCTCTGTAATGAGTTGGCTAAGGTGAGAGACATGTAGCACTGAATGCAGACCCAACACATCCTAAAGCTCCCAAAATGTGACCGCATATGAGATATTAAAGGCAAAATGGAAGTTCTGAACAAATGAAATCACTGTCAGAATAATAAAAGAGAAATGAGCTATGATCTAATCTGTTTTCTAGCAGTGTCACAGAGGAGCTATAATAAAAGCTATTTGCAAAGTTCAGAATCATTTCCCGTGCAAAGCCATTCACATGCTATACGACTCTGGACAAATGGAGGGGGTCTTGGTTTTGCCAAAAAATTGTATGTGGATAGTTTACTATTAGTTTTAAGTTTGTGCACCCAAATTACCCAGTTGGCTGCAATTTTAGCTCCCTCCCTATTTGAGATGGCACAGGAATTTGTGCACCTGGCTTTCTCCCTCTATTTTTGATGTATCATCTTCACCCCTCTCTGTTTACAGACCACAAGTGTAAAGGACAAACAGAAAAAGAATAAAGTCACATCATTGCTTTTGCACCATGTATGCTATAAATGAGGGTACAGCAAAAGATGCATTGTGTCCTCATTGGAAATGCTCACTCTGTTCTTCTCCTTGGAACAATGCATGATCTGCAGTTCCAGTTACAGTGTTCCTCCATTTCTGTGGAATCAACTCTGTAAATAGTGTAACCACTGTGTGAGGAAGAGACAGAAAAAAGGACTACAAAGGAGGATCAAGTACATAAATATCTGTTTCCTCCCTGGTTTTCACAGTGAATGTATGTGAAGTGGTAAGATGATGGGGGTGTACTTGGAGCTTTACACAGGGTTAAGGAAGCAACTCATCTACCTTCTCCTCCTTCTAAAGGAAAAAAAAAAAAAAAACCCCAACAAAAAAACCACCAAAACCAAACCAAGCCAAAACAAAACAAAAAACTTAAGACTAAGCAAAATAATGATAATTTCCCTCTTTATTTTTGGATTTTAAAAGAGATATAAGTTGGGCGGCCGGACATGGCACTCAACCAAAAGGAAGAAAATGTAGAGCTGAACTGAGCTGTCCTAAACATCTAAAAGGGAGAACATGAAAGAAAAAACTCCCAGCTCATCTGAAGCCTGTGTGTGAAATGGCAGTTCTGGCTCTCCACTGATTTCTGCATGGTGGAATAAGAGAAACCAAGCTCTTTAAATGTTCTAGTTTCAATTCAGTGATTTTTTACCGTAAGTAGACAAAGACACTGCAGAAAGAAAGAGAAAAAGGGAGAACACTCTTTCTGTAATCTGATATCCACTGATTTCAAACCTGTGGATATCTGCAGTAGAGATTTAAGAGCAATATGGACCCATGTATATTTATAAAGACTCCCTGTTGATCAACGGACTGATGACCCAGAGGTCTCCTAGTCATGTGGAAAGAAATGAACTGATTAGCATCAATGGGAAGAGAAGCAGTGACAGCTAGCTGTGGGACCTCCCCAGCTTCCTGATGTCTGATGGCATGGCTGGGAGGTTTCCCACTAGATGCTTTGGTTTGCCCTTATAAGTTAGCTCCTGTCCAGAATGGCATCTATTGGAACTGCAGTTTGATACCCTGGCTATACAAATATGGTCCTTTTTTAGCGATGAATTGGTGACAAGCTTCAGTAAAGCACCTCCTGGAGTTCATGAAGCACTGTCCTCAGTGAAAATACATACTTAGGACTCATGTATGCAACATTCACGCAAGTCTCAGAACGGAAAAGAAGTCAAATCACTTCTTTGCACCCACATCTTTTGGTTGTCTTTGCACAAATCTCTCCCCAGCCCCTCAGTCCTCTGGTTGAGATATTAATGGTATACTCCACTGTTTATTGCATTTTATCTCATTAACTTTACTAGTTTTTCCTCTCTGTCCTCCTGTTCTTGCACCCAGTCTGTCGCCTCTTACAAGCTTCCCATTGATCCCATCTTCCTTGTCTCACTTTCCTTTTTGCTTGTCATTCTCCCTCTTTCCATCAAATAAGCATCATACTCCAAAGCGAAGAAGAAATTTAAAAAAAAAAAAAAAATCACAAAGAAATATTTATTCAGTAGCAATAAATCTATTATCTGGTATATGAATAAGATGAAAAATATTATTCCTTTTGTATTTTATAGGACATGGGAATTATGAGGAAAAGTGTAAAAATAATTTTGCTGCCTGAAAAAGCATCACCATGCAGCCACTGTGAGTCACCACAAAAAAAGCAAAAGAAGTAAAAGAAGACAAATAAATGCATCATGTATTGCTTCTATGTGGGGAGACCTAATGTGTGAAGACAAATATTGAAGTCTCTGCTGGAAGGCAGTTTTGCTATACCAGTAGAGATGACTGCATAACAAGCTATAAAGAGGAGATTTCATTTAACATTATGTTATCTTCCTGTGGCAAGAAATGACATGGGGTTTAACTCCAAACTCTTTTCTGGACTTAGCACAGGGTCTAGAGGCTACAGATATGGAGGAAAGGCTGGGGGTTGGACTCGATGATCTCTGGAGGTCCCTTCCAACCCCTACAATTCTGTGATTCTGTGATCTCATATATTAGTATGTGTCCTTTTTGGGTTGGGAAGGTAGGCAAGCACTCTAACTGTGATTGTGTCTAGCTGGAGTTTGAAAAGACTAGGATATTTCCTTTCTATTTTTTCTTTTTTTCTCATGTAAGTATAATACAAATAAATTAAAAAGAGTTCAAAGCACTAGTCCTTTAAAAGACGATTAGCGAAGAAGAAAGTCCTTTCTAACGTGAGAAGTAATGGCCTTAAGTTGCACCAGGGGAGGTTCAGGTTGGATATGAGGAACATATCCTTTCTTCTCAGAAAGAGCAGACAGGCACTGGAACAGTCTGCCCAGGGAGGTGATGGAGTCACCATCCAAGGAGGGTTTCAAGACAAGGGTAGACGTGGCCTGAGGAACATAGTTCAGCAGGCATGGTGGGGATGGGTCAACAGTTGGACTAGGTGATCTTACTGATCTTGTCCAAAGTTAATTATTCTAGGGTTCTATGGTTCTACTTCAGGTTAGCATGGAAGTACCCAGGACTGGGAAGGCAGAAGTTAGAAGAAGAGGAAGAGAAGAACTTGAGATTGCTAAACCCTTAACATTTAGCTTCAGAATTTGAGCCATCAGTGATATCAAAATAACGGAAGATTTTAACTGGATGTAACATATGCGGGGTTTTAGTTTAATTTGTTTTGTTTATAGTCTTCATGATTGTCAAAGAAAACTTGAACACATCCACAGTTAGGTGGACTGATGATATTGTGAATTGAAGTATGGGAACTCACCATATTTCAAGCAGTTGCCTGGTGGACTGCACTGAGCCATTTTGGTTGGTACTTCCTGACATAGTGAAGAAGAAAGCTAAATGGGCAGCATAAAAATAGAAAGTGTAATTGAATCTTCCCCTCAACCCTCCTATTGTAATGCTGGTGATATTTGTTCATATACTGAAAAAAAAAAAAGCAGAACACGTAACTTTTACTGTTGTTTTTTTTTTTTTTCAAGTGCTTCAGTTTCAAATTGACTTATGATAGAGCATAAGATCAGACTGCTGCAGAAAATATGTGACTATCTATGCATCTAAGCAAATCTATTCTGGAAAAGAAAGTTGATTTATGGTACCTAATTTTGATATTATTGAAATCTACCTCTGCCTAGATTCCAGGTACCCAATCTCAACAATAATTGACTACAAAGCCTTCTATTATACTTGTATTAGAAATTGTCTGTCAGAACTGTACATAGCCTTCCTCTCTGATACAACTTCTCCTTTCCACCTCCACCCTGCTACATGATATTCTAATATCTAGTTATTACTCTGCCATAAGCGATAACAACAACAACAACAACAAAAAGATTCAGTCAGGTAAGCTTGCCATGTTATCTGTGCATGAGGCACAACGTACCCTTTCATTCCCATTGCAAAAGAAAAGAGTGGTATGTGATGAACAGATTTTTACAAGCAAGCAGATGCATTATTATTTATGAAACTGCACATACTACGTAGCTCACAAATTGATCAAGAGATAGGACACATACACAGATTTTCTGATCTTTTGCCTGTTCCCAGAAGTCCCAGTAAAACTACATGGCTCTACAAGTAAGAAATGACCTTCAAGCCACAGGAGAATCCCCATGCTTAGGGATGCTCTTTGGTGACTTCCAACTGCCACGCTGATTCTTCTGAAGTTATGAGTTGGAGCTGGCCCAGCTAGACCTCAGCTTTTTGTCCATAAACAAAGAAGATAGACATGTCACAATATCCAAGGTCTAATTAGGCACAAACATCCAGTAGAGTGTTAATAAGAGCCATAAAATAAAACAAAAAACAAATATACTGTTCTATTTTACTGGGAAAGGGGATTCCAGGAAATTAAAAAGTGCACTATATATTGGGCTAAGAAAAAAAAAAATCAACCATAAAACAACAAAAGACCAACATTCCTCACAAGGATATGTAACCAACCTGCTGGAAAACACACTTTGATTGCCTGTGTAGAAGAGGTAGGGGGAGCACCAGGGGAGTGCAGAGTGGCAGCCTCACTCTGGACTGGCAGCACAGTTTGCTAACACGCGATAAAGCTCTCAGGAAAGCTTCTGTGCTTCTGGACAAAGCATTCCCATGTTACTTCTGCAGCATGTTGTCTTCAAGTAAAGCCTCCTTATGTGGGGCAACACATTGCAAGCACACAGCTGGGGTAGGGGAATCAGAAAGCAGAAACTGGCAGCTTCTCTCAGGTCACAGTCCCTAAAACTACTTCTGTGCTATTTGAAGGTGGCCTTGGCCTGATATGAATACATTTTTTTAGTGGAAAATTTATATCAGCTCTGTGTACACAAGTTATAAGTGACACAAATAAAAGGGGACAAAGGGATACACCATTAACTCTTTATTTCTTGTCTACATACCCAACATTATTCCTAATAAAAAAAAAAAAAAAAAAACCATCAAACCTAACCTAAAATACTCCTCTTCTCCCCACCAAGCCCCAGCAGTTCAGCATTCTTTGAAATTCCTACAGCTCATTCCTATACCTAGCGCCCTGCTAAGCACACAGCTCCACTTGAACTCTTGCACTAAGCACAGAGATGGCCCCTTCTTCTCTCAACTGTTCCAGCCCACAAGCTGGATGTGTCAGCAGTACAGCAGATGGGGAAAATGTATACAAGTATATTAATTGTGTGGCCTAGATTTATGCAGAATACATATCTGCACAGATTTCATATAGGATATGAAATTTTGGTTTTAACCCTTCAGAGGTAGATGTGAAGCTTGGAAAGCAAAAATACAGCAAAAGGGAATGGGAACACTGTGTTTGCAAGGGCGGCTGCTGTCCCTGCTTGCTTTGGGAATTAATTTACACAAGCCAGTCCATGTTCCTCAGTTTACTCACTGTGAAATATTTATACTAATGCTGGTGATCTCACTGTGACTTTGCAAAGCTTAGTTAATTAGCTCATAATTAATTAGGATCTTCAAGCCTCCTGAATGACAGCAGAGCTGTGTGAAGAAAGCCAAAAAAAAAAAAAAAAAGTATATTGCATATGCTTTTTTTTTCCCAAAGAAATGCTGATGTGCCTGCATGTTCACAGCCAGTCAGCATTCAGGTGAGCATTTTCCTTGGGTCAAAATCTCTTGAAGACAAAAGCGCTGTGCCTGCCAGTGTGCAGAAGTATTTCTGAGAACATTCATACCAGATGTGTGCTCATGACCATCCTGAAAAACTCTTTTCATTGTTTGCACAATGATTTGTCAGCGCATTATAACTGTTCATGAATTATTTGCCAAAGGAAAAATAAATTCCCTAATGGCTTCGCATGGTCTATACACACTTTTCCAACTGCTTTAACTGCAGCCATTTAGGATCGAGCACAGCCCCATTGCTGCGGCACCCTGCTGTGTCCAGTGATGTACCCGCATCTCGGATGGGGCTACCCCATTAATTTTTACTGTGGTCTGCTGTGAAGCTCTAATAAGGGCTGAAAATCTGCATGGAGGGGTGATTTTTTGGGTAAAACTTTGAGGCGTTGCTGGGGTTGGCAGCAATGCGTGGCCCCAGCTGGGCTGGTTGTGCCGGCATCGCCTCAGCAGCTGGGCTTGGAATGGCTGCTGTGGGGAACAGCCACGTGCAGGATGGCTCTGCTCTGGAAGCTGTCTTGGGGCCTCTCCCCTCGGCAAGGTGACCTTGTCTTCTCTGCAGGACGCAGACATGGTAGCACCCCATCCCACCCATTGCCTTCTGTATGCTGCAGCACTGGGTATAAATGAGGTTGCCATGAGGCTTGTATTATGAATATTGCTTTAATGCTATTACAAAGTAAAGTAGAGAGTATTATACACAGATATTAACTTTTGCAAAGCTTCTTGGTATACTCTAAAGATGACCTCAGACTCTTTCTGTGCTAAAATTTAAGGCACCTTAAGGATGAGTACCTGGAAAACGTTCATCTCCTTCTGAAGTTTCCCCACATATATTAAGTTTATATCACAGAATCACAGAATGGTCAGGGTTGGAAGGGACCTCAAGGATCATGAATTTCCAACCCCCCTGCCACATGCAGGGCCACCAACCTCCACGTTCAATGCTAAACCAGGCTGCCCAGGGCCCCATCCAACCTGGCGTTGAACACTTCCAGGGACGGGGCTTCCACAACCTCTCTGGCAGCCTGTTCCAGTACCTCACCACTCTCTGGTGAGGTATATATATATCAGACTGATCCTCACTGATCACTTTGTGTGTAAATTTACCTTTATGTTACTACACACGCTCACATTTTGAGGTGATACCCTTCTTACTCAAACCAACAGAGAAAGATAATGCCTTTAAATCACCTCTTAAATTTAATTCATCCCCACAGCATGGTGGGACTTAGTGACTGACACACAGTAGAATCATAGGATCACTGAGGTTGGAAAAGACCACAAAGATCATCTTGTCTAGAAGTGATAGACAGACCCCAATAGAAAACCTGCTAGCTTGCATGCCCAGAAGTTAACCTAAACATTTTCAGTGAATTCATTTTGTCTGGCTTTGTGAAAATGGCTCAGTTCGTAAGGTGAATAACTTTAAGTGAAACTTTACTGTAGTTTTCATGTAAGTAATGCACAAATGGCCTAAGTCAGCTGTAAAAGTATTATCTGCAGTCAATTTGACAAGCTTAAGAAAAAAAAAAAAAGTTGCATCAACTGAAAAGCTTGCATTTACGTAGTACCTTATTCAATAACTCAGAAGAACACACAGTATGCTATCTGCAGGATAGATTTTTTTTTTCCTCCAGATGTCTCTTTTTTCCTTCCAGAAGTTGCAGAGCATTGGACAAGCAGTAACAGATGATGAACACATGCATAACTACAAATGGGCAAGCTGATTGTTTTCAGAATTGGTATAAACATTTGCTCTTGGATTGAGATTTAGCCCATAGCAAATCTTTACATTCTCGTTATAAACCTCTGACAAAAAGAGCTTCTAATGAAAATGCTGACAGTGTGAAAACGTGGTTATGGTCAGGAAAACAAATGGATAAAAAGTGGCATTTTGTACTTCCATATGTATATTTCATCAGGGAGAGCCGGGCTTCGGCTTTGCTAAGTTTACATTTCAAAGCAAAAGCTTGATAACTGCTTCTCCTACCCTTTCTATTTAGGGCTCCCAAACCTACTACTATTACTGCTGTCTACTACGCTAGCATTTAAAAACAAAACAAAACAAAACAGCAGCTCAGAGTCTGGAATATGAACTTCTCAGAGCTTAGCAAGAGAACCAGCAGCTGGATTTTTTAGCATCTATTTTTGACTATATACATAGTAGTAGAGACCAACAGCCTGAAATGGGATGTGGCCTCACTGCAGTAGGGTGTTAAAGGCAGAAAGAAAAAAAAAAAGCACATGTGGAGAAGGACTGCATTGCCTGAGTTTGCACAGGGGCAAAATGGGAGGCAGGGAGCAGGAAGAGAAGGAGGAAAGGCTCAACAGCATAGGAGCAGTGAATTAGGTAGTTAGAGAAGGCTTCCCAAAAGCTGCTGCTTCTTGGGAGGTATAGAAAGAGATCCTTGGCCTTCTCTTGTCCAAGAAGCAGGCTGTATGAGAGGCTACAGCCTTTCTTCCACAGTCAGACTTGTTGTCATTTTGAGATACTTAGGTGAAACACCAATATGGGAAATGAGAATGATCACAGCTGTAGGGGAATGTTTTAGTGCCGCACTACAAGGAAACAAAAATGCCAAAAGAAAAAAATGCTTTATGATATATAAGACCAGACATATGCAGAACTCATAAATGAGTATAGGACTGGGAAAGCATACCCACCAACAGAGCTTGGTGGGAATGGCCATTCCATGGTGCCCAAAGTAGCATAGCAGAAGGAGCAGATGCATATGAAGACTGATGAATATTTTTGTCTTCATCAAAGCATCAGGACAGCTCATAAGAGTAGGAGATACCTAAAATGTGGATCTATGTGCTCTGGCACTCTGAATGTTTTCGTGGTCAAACCACTGAATTAGGTGCTCTTTGACAGAACAGTTAACACTGCAAGGACTCACTAGGCATGCTTTAAACTAGGAACTAGGGAATAATGGAAAAAAAGAAAATATAAGATAAAATAATAACGATAATCAGAAACCCAAGTTCTTAGGAATGTCGAACAATCATTGGACTTAAAAGCATGAGAAAATCAAAGTGACCTTGCAGATGGTAAAATCTGGAAGGACTCTGACAGGCAGGAAGCATTATCCTCTCCTTCATGGCTGATGTTTCTGTCTGATTTTGGGGCCCATTATTCTGACAAAGAAAGTGAAAACAGCCAGGACACTCAGGCAACCCCCCAAAAATGAAAACTAAGCCCCACAGAATAGAGCTTGAATACTGTATTAAAAGCTATGATGAACGTGGTTAGATGACAAGGAGCTAAACAAGCTCAATTAAATTATGAGCGAGGATGCTAAAGAAATGGCAAAGAATGATTAGCACATAAGACTGTGTGTCCTCTACAGCCAGCAGGGGTTGTGTTGGTGACATCAGAGTGACCCAAATCCTACTGCAAGGAGACAGTAAACATGCTCAGCAACAGGAGAATGCTGCAAGTAACTTTTTTGCATAAAGCAAATTCAAGTATAGAGGGATTTCAGGAAGACTTCCTGACAAAAAGGCTGGAGTAGAAAATCCTTGCACTACCACAGACAGTAAACAAATACACAAAGTAGAAAGATTACATGGGCTGGTGGCATGATAAACAAAGAATTATATCACTGCAACAAAATGCGCCCACTGAATTTGACTCCACTTAAAGAGATGAGAGCTCTTAAGTAGAGATGTTGAAAACAATTTAATTGAACCTGGCTAATTAGAATATAACAAGTAGTTAAAAATTATGCAATGCTTTAAAAATCTTTTAATTAGTTTGGATTTCTGATGGCAAGTTAGTAAATTTGTGTCAGTACATTCCTGTGCTGGACTCAATACATAGAAAAAAAATAAGGTATATTTTGTCAATAAGGACACTTTGAGCAAACATACACAAGTAGAAAATAATAATGTAGAGTAAGGAATAATTAATTAATTTGAGCTTCCAGATAAGATCACTGTGTCCTGCTGCCCCTACATGTTAATCAGCTGATTGATTAATTGCTACAATCATAATAATTATAGGATGTAAATCTAAATACATTTAATGATAGTTTGCACTTAGAATAAAAATGTCTTTTATGTCTGCTTATCTTCTTCATTTCTTGAAGGCCAGTCATATTTTCTGTTTGCCATAAATAAACCTGGTGCCTCTTTAGATGCTATCTTTGTGATGAGGTGGTTTTATACTTTGTTCATCTCATCAGCAGTGATTTTTCTTCTTTGGTGGCCTTCACCTCTTGTCTAATGAAAAATATGTTCCTAGACGAGAAACAATTGATTATGTGCAATAACCAATACAGCTTCATCAAATGCTCATCCCTAAATGAAGACAAAGGGGCACACCAGTAGGCCTATTGTATAGTTACAGACTGCCTTTACGAGAAAAGCTTCATGCACTGAATGCTTCTTTCACCACACAAACTCAGAGTGGGGTGACACAGCAAAGAAGATCAGCAACACTGAAAAATATTAAAAAAACAAGCCAAAAAAAAGAAAGAATTCCTCTGCTGATTTCCTACTTATGGGCAGAGTGGAAGATCTTGACATCGACACCATCTTTGAGTTTGTGCTGTTTCTTATTAAACCTAATTAAGCTTTATGAGAGCGACTGCACTGAAAGAAAGATACCAGCCTCTGTGTCAACCAGCATCTAACTGGCATCGCTAAAATCCATCTAGTAAAATGTGCAAGAAAGGAATGAACAAAGGTTCCTCAGTTAAATCTGCCGAGCATTGTTAAAATGCACTGTTGAAAACCAAATCTTCAGTTACAGAGGTGTTAGTGAGTCAGTAATAAGGTGTTTTTGTAGGTAGGAGTTGTAGTCTTTGGTATTCTACACATACTACATTTGAGAAAAAATCATCTGTTTTTAGCAGTTGACCACCCAGTTAACAAGTCCTACATGGTTGATCCTGATTTCTACTTAGATTACGGCTCCTTTGAGTTTCTCTTGAAATGGAAAGCACCTGAGGTAAAATTTTCATTTGCTTCCACAGCAAAACACTTTGGTGACTCAAGGATCAAATTCCCGCTTTTAATAAAAAAACATTTCTAATTGAGAAAATTATGAGCTTCATTTTATTCTCATTTTTGCTTTGTGAAGTGTTTGAAAGCTTAAATAAGTGTGTGACGTATTTCTGAAAAGTGTTTCCTTCTGTCAGCTAATATATGGACATTCACACCAGATTCCCCAACAATTTTCAATTTGGAAATTTGGAAGGTTGGCAGATTTGGAAATTCTGGATTCCTCTTTTACAGAGCTGGTTTCCATACATTGCTTTGCAACTCTTGTTTTGTAGTGATATTTGTTAAATAAATAATGCTGTGTTAGAAATCATAATATAAATATTTTAAGGAGCCACTAAAGCATGTTCAAAGGAAAACCAAAGCAAATTCCACCAAGTGAATGAACTTTTGCAGCCTTCAGAGGGTTACCTGACCTTCTACTTTTGCAGCTTGCTTGACTCAAAGTTACAGCATTGGAGGAGATAACAGTCAAATTGTACTATAAAAATAAATTACTAGCATGAATATTAAGCAACAAGGATATAATAAACATGACTGCTTACATGATTCTGATTTATTGATACTGATTTGCTAGTAAATTATCACACAAAGTCCTTGTTTGAGTTGTTCAGGAACATGTGCAAAATAAAGCTTGGTGGACACTTCCCAAAGACCCTGACATCTGTCACTTTGGGATTCTCAATGCCTGTTTTTCTGGTACATTATACAGCACCATAGTTACTTCCCTTTTCCAGATACTTTTCTGTTTTTTTCTTTCCTTTGCTCTCTGGTTTCTTTAAAGTCTGTTTTTCAGTCCTGCACAGTTTTTAAAACTACTACCATAGAAGTTCAGCTCTGACACAGTGGAACAAATCCAGCTGCAAAATCTCCTACAGGCTGTTCATGCTTGTTCTGTTAAATAGTGCTCACTTTGAGTCAAGAGGTTTCATTACTATATTTATGAACCTCTTGGCACCAGGAGTTGGGATTTCCCAGTGCTAAGCATTAATGCATTTTGCATCACTCTTAAGCACTGGGAACTAAGGACCACCGATGCTGAGGGGTTAAAGATGGTAAAATGCAGATCTTTATTTCCAGATACAAATCTTTAGTGCATGCTTGCTGTTTGCGTGTGTGTGAATAGTCTGAGCAACTATCAGATAACAGAGGGAGATAGCAGGCTGCCACAGTCACTAAAAGCTACCAGGAACTGCAGATTTGAAGGGATCTCAGCAGTAACAGCATGCTGCCTATATTCTGCATCAGATATTTGTTATCCAAATTGATGGAAAGTATCCCATCTAAAATAGGATTATTCTCCTTTAAATTTAAAGCCTCCTTCGTGCTTATGTGGCTTATATCACTTCATGACATGGTGTGTTATGTCAAACCTAAGATTATTTTTGGAGATTTCTGAGACAGAATCTACTTCATTTTGCCTGTCATCAGCCTAAAGCATGTGCCAAAAGACCCCTTTTTTGAGGCAGTGATTCACAAATACCATCTGAATTAAAGGACAGCTACAGCTTCAAAGCAAAACACGTATCTTGGATCAAATTCTACTAACATCTCAGACAGTGCTCTCAGTTTTGATACTTCCTTTCAGAAGATTTATATCCACACAGTGAGCTATTTCTTATTTAAAAAAAAAAAAAAAGTTGGTACACTTCAGCTTGCAAGCAGGAATACAGTTCATCAGGTGCCCTGGTCTGTGATGTAAAGAAAAACAAGCAACGAACCCAGCTGCAGAGAGCATAGGTTTGTTAAAGCTGCATGTGAACATGCAGATGCAAATCAAACAAGAGTCAAGGGAGAGGCTGTTCTAAAAGTGGCACTTCATAGCCCAGGGTGGGAACTGCAGAAGCGTATATAAACCTGCCTGCCAGGCAGTCCTTCCTGCTTCTCCATGTTGGTTCTTGTTGGAAAAAGAAGAGAGAAAGGAGAAAGGAAAAAAAAAGGAGAAAGAAAAAAAAGGAAGAAAGAAAAAAAAGGGGAGAAAAAAAGGGGGAGAAAAAAAGGGAGAAAAAAAAGGGGAGAAAAAAGTTAAAGAGGAAAAAGGAAAAAAAAAAAGGGGGTGGGGGGAAAGGAGAAAAAAATGGAAAGGAAAAAAAAAAAAAAAAAAAGGAAAGAAAAAAAAGAAAACGAAAAAAAAAAAAAGGGGAAAAAAATTAAAAAAAGGAAATTGCTGCAACTTTCACCATTTCCCTTATTTGCTTCCTATGCAGACACTTCCTCCCTGTCCCTCTTACTTCCATACACCCATTGTGATGTGGGCAAGATGCACAGTGCAGCAAGATTGGGTTATGGCCCTGGTCCCCTCAGGTTACTCTGTGCATCACCCTTACCATGACACTGTAGCAGCACCAGCCTAGAAAAAGCTTCCCTTGATCACTGAGTTGTCCTGACACGAGTTCCAAACATCAGGTATTTCACAAGAGCTGAAGCAGATCTCCACTTCTCAGTTCCATTTTTTTAAGTATCCTACCTTCACATCTTAATTTTTTTTTCCGACTGACAAATAATGAAGCTTGCTTTTCTCATCACCCAAGTATACCCCTACAAGGATGTTTTGTTGCTAAATAGCTTCTTTTTTTTTCTCCCCAGTGCAACGCTATCACTCAGAAGTGCTTACCAGTGAATGAGTCAGCCCAAGAGCTGATGGTGAATTAGATTGTGCTCCTGATCTTCGTGAGATTACCTGTGTGATATACTACCTTCCCAGGCAATTAAGGCATTAGTGCTCTGGCCAAAATGTAGCAAAATTCTGCCCGAGTCAAATGGGCTACCAGGCTAATGAATTTTATATAGAAGGGAGTCAAAGGGAGCAGTTTGACTCTTCAAGAACTGAAAGAAATTACTTTCTATTTTAAAGTTGTGGGTATTTCAAATCCGATACCTGCACTACAAAAGCACAGGGCAGTGGGTTGTAGAAATATTTCTCCATCCAGGGAAGCTTCCTTAAAGATGAAAGTTTTGTTCACCAAGTTATTCTGCAATAGATTGCTCCAGTGCTGCACCCTCCCTGATACCATTTTTGGGGGAGGCTGTGGAGCACTTCTCTCTTCCATTCCCACACTGTTTCTTACTTTGCGTGACCCCTCTTTTTAGCTGTTATCTGGTACAGCTGGTGGAGTACAGCTGCTAAAGACACTTTTCCACAGCCACATTACCCAGTTTTCCAGTCTTTTGCCAGTCCTACTTTTTCACAATTTGTGTCCCTCAAGAGACATTATAAATCATATTAACTTTGAACTCTGGCCCAGCCTTGGTAAGAACACCAGCCTACCCTCGCATTTAGACATCGTTACTTTTCCAGAGTGCTTCAATTGCAGCTGTATTTCCCATGGCAGACACAGCTCCTCCATACTGGTGAGGTTGGGAAGCCAAAGCTGTATGAAGGTCATGATTTCAGGGATGCGGAAATCAGAAAATCCCATGCCTAATTTTAACACATAACTTATCATTTCTCTCTCATCCTCTGTCTTCAGGATGAGTTCTATATATGGTCCTATTGCTACTCTGCTAGTCTCAACATTTTATCTTATCACACACCCTTTATCAACACAGCACTT
Source organism: Centrocercus urophasianus (assembly GCF_019232065.1). Taxonomy (NCBI): domain Eukaryota; kingdom Metazoa; phylum Chordata; class Aves; order Galliformes; family Phasianidae; genus Centrocercus; species Centrocercus urophasianus. Next base: position 10,868,963 of record NW_024884844.1, on the reverse strand, counting down.
TTCCAACACTGTATATACGTCCCATTGGCTACTGAGGCAAACTGGAAGGATACTACTTTGAACATTCATGACTCACTTCTGCAGAATTTTTAGAACATTTGATTTAAATTTACTTCTCTAAGCCATTTTCAGACCATTTGTAGAATAACATTTCCAGAGAGAATGAGCAGTGGTAACTCCTTTCTGGCCAATTACTGCTTTCAAGTAGCAAACATGCGGTTAGAGCAGGTGTATATTACCCAGCTGTACAAGACTTGTACCCAAGTATTTGTCCTGGTCCTAAATGCAAAGGTCAAAATGATGTATTTTCTTCTAGTTTGCTTAATACATTATCAGGAGCTTTCTCTAAAGTTGCAAAGTCTTCCCTGATGCCATGTTGCCATCAACACTCTTAACCATTATAAAAGACCAGTTTGTAAAACTGCATAGAATGGGTCCACGCTAAGGCATGTTTCATGGCTTGTTTTTGCCTGCCAGAACTTGAAGACCCCAGGAGGTTGCACTGTCTGGAGGAGAAATTTCCCAAACGAAGGCTCTGATATCAGCACTTAGGCAGTGAGGTCAGAGCATGCTGGAGCTGGAGAGCCCTAAGGGAGGTAACAATCCCTTCAAGCGACTAAAAGGTGTAAATGAACACAACTTAAATTTTTAGATTGATCTAGACTGATTTAATTTTTTAGATTTTCCATAGTCTAACACACATTATCACAGTAATCACCATTTTCAGTTATTCCTGCTGCAGGGGAAACACACTTGCCTTCAGCTAATTCTTCAAATATCTGCATAATAAGGACTGAGGAACAACTCAGTTACCATCAAGATTTGATCATGCATGCCTGCTTCTCCGCTGGTTGAAATCCACTGTGCCAGCACACAGATGTACGGTGTCAATCTTACTTGAGGAAGACAGCAAAGCAACTTTTGGATAGTAAAAAATCATATGAAGAGAGGAAGAAGACACAGCACTGGAGGTGATGACTTTCAGCATCTCCTCTTGCTCTAGAAGGCTCCTTTCACTCCCTTCCTGGTCTTCTCTTTCCACTTTCCCCTCCCCCCTTTTCTTCCATTTTTGCACTTCTGAAATTGTGTAACTGGGGCATTATAGGCTGTTTCTCCTTCTGTTATTACTTTCCCTGAGTGGAAGCTTCACTCACAAGCCTGATGAAACATTTTTCCCCTCAAACCCAGCGTGCCAATTCTCACTTTGTCAAGAGCTCCAGATAACCTCCATGAGAAGTTCTTCTCCCCCTGCCTCCCGCAAATGCTCCAGGTTACAAAGATCTTGTCACAGCTACTAAATAGCTCCTTTTCTCTCCCTTTTTTTCTCCTCCTTTCTGCCTGAAGTGTGTTATTGCTTGGATTTCTCAATTTCTCTTTGTCTTCTCTTCCACTGTTCTCTCCCTCTTGGTTTTCTCTATGAGCTTCTCCTATGCTAACCTACATATGGACCCTTCAGTTGACTTGTTTTTTGCTACTGTCCTTTCTTTACCATATGAAAACATTATCTTAACCACAGATCAAATTTATATTACACCAATACACAGTTTTCTGTGGCCTAAGAGTAAGTTAAAGATGAGCAAACTGAAACTCATGTGTTTTCTGTTTGCAATTTTTCGGTTCTGCACTCCATCAACAGCAGTCGATATAAAGCCAATAGTCTCAGAGCCTCGATGATCAATCTGGCTATCATTTACACATATAAACAACTGTTTTTTGGTGAACTGAAGTGAGCTACGTTGCTTCCCAGATGTCATTTACACCAAGTCTCTGCCAGTTATCGAAATAACTACTAATCCCTATCTCATGGCAGGTAGAACTCCAAAAAAACTTTCAGCCTTGTTAGCATTGTGCTATTTAAGATAAGCCACAGTTTGGAGACAATGCTGCCTCATAAGTGTTATTTGCAAGTACTGGCTTCAAAGCACTGTGCTGGACCTACCATGTACAGCAAAGTTCTTACAAAAGGTTCTCACTGAGCAGATTAACTACAGATTCAGATCCAATAATTTATTGTGTAAGCATTAAGCCATTCATATCACTAACACCTGTGCAAGCCAGTTGGCCTAGTCAATTCTTGTTTAACATTTAATTATGAATATAATTAGCATGAGTTAAGAGACAGGCCAGGCATCCGCAATAAAATTTCCAGTATGCTAAAAAAATTATAACTATAATAACAAAAAAGATTAAATTGCAGAGAATATGTCCCTGCTGTGCAAACTTCGCATGACAGCAATACTCAAGTACAAATTCTTTTAAAATTCGTTCATTTGCTTTGATGAGCATTGTAAACTCTTGCCATATTTTTAAGACACCACTTTTTTCAGTTCTTTTAATTTTAAGGCAATTTTTAACACTGATGCAACCCTTTCAGCAAGGTTACTCAGGTTTTCCACTTTTCCTTGAAAGTTAAATTAATTGGTTTGGTAGTGTGACTTGAACACTGTCTTAAGTAAAGCATATATAAGAGTATTGCTATATGCTCTTTGTAGTACATCAAAATTGCAGGAGAAGAAGATTAGTGAATATTACGGTATGCGTCTTTTATCGGTAGATTCTTCTGTTTAAAGAAAAAAAAATAACAAAACAACCAGACAGCAAAATCAGCCTATGGTCAGTTACCTAAAGACGAGTTATATGGGCCTTCATAACAAAACAAAGCCATTCAGAGGAGCTAAATCATCATACGTAGATTTTATTTTCATTCTCTTTCAAATAACTTAGAGCTATCTACATGGGAATAAAAAATAATAAATGTCCTACTCCCTTATTTTCTACCCTTTTTTTGGGCAATTTTCCACCTCAGAAGACAAATGTATTCATATGCATGCCTTCTAATTCTTTCTTGTAAAACAGTTGCATTCAGAGCTGGAAAGATCTATTTAAAAGTGCCGCTGAGTAGAAACTGTTTGCAACTGTGAATGGAAAGTCACCAATAGAGACCAGGAGGTTACTGGGGCATATTGTTCCTTGACACCTCTTGGGAACAAAAAGCCTGGAATGAACCACTCCTGTTACCAGTCTGCTGCTGTTACAAATATGTCAGCCCCCATTTACATCTTAATTGCAGGTGGGCTTTCTTTATGCCTCAAGTGTGAGTGAAGACTATAACTATGCTAGCTGTAATGGGTGTGATGGTACAGCTGAAATATATTGGTAGCCAGGTTATACATCTCTCTACATGGAGATATTTATATATTTCCATGAATGAAATATATTTCCCTGAGAATGCATTATCCACAAAATCATTCCTTTTTAAGAGAAATCTGTACTGTGTCTCAACTTTTGGATACTTCTTTTTACTGTGCAATTTTTGTTCTGTTTGCATTTAGGTTCTGGACTTCTATTGTCTTCTGATGTTTAGATTCAACCTGAGACGTATTAATATGCCTTATTATGTGAGATATATTGTGGTGACCTTGGGTTTGTTTACAAATTACTGTGTTCACATGAAATTGAGGCTTTCTGATGCCATGCCAAGCCCCAAAACTTCCTTGGACAAGTAAAAGAAGGATAGGAAAACAGTTTCAATAGGAGGCTCGCCAACTGCGAAGCTGAAGGCAGTTTGATTAGGACTCGAAGCCCACAGATTGAGATTATGACAGAAATTTGCATAATGCCAGAGACTGATAAGATTTTGTTTCTCAGGAACCTATTACGTGATGATGTTAAGAGACTGTCATGGATTTATTACAGTGCAATATGCTGACTTGTCTTTCCAAGACGAGTTGGCCTTGAGCCTTGTTCTTTGTAAGCCTCGAGTGAGGCTTCTATAGTTGTCTTTTGAAAATTTCTTTAGACATCTTTTGTAACTTTTCACCAAGATGATATAAGAATGTTATGACTGTCAGAATAAATGAATGTATTTACTTCTTTTCCCTTTCCTAGCTACTATTTTCATAACACTGCATAGTGGTTCAGAGCAGGTCCTGGCTATGCTGCATTTTCAACCAGTGCAGCTCTGTTCTTTGATCATGATTATGTATCGATGACTAGACTTGTTGATTGCCTCCTGATACATCTTTTTGCCTAATTTTGATAAGGGCTACTTCCAGGCAAAGCTCCACACGACAGCTGTGTTATTCAGTGCAAACTATGCTATGGCCTGCAGAAGACTGAACTGTGTTTGTTGCCTACACAGACATGAGTTTCTGCAGCATGTTGCCCCTGGCTGTGCACACAGCACATTTGAAAGGAGAACCTTATGAAGCAAGATTGGAGCCTGGGCTGGAAGTAAACGTTTTTCCTGATGCCATCCTCCATGGAGATAAAGAAAAGGAGCTGACATGAAATGATCTGATTTCTCCTGATAGCAATATAGATAGCTTTTGTGGGTTAAAAACAGTCTACTGCTATAATGAAATAAGAGTTTATTCCTTTGCTATGTTACCACTCAGTTTAGTAAGACCATGACTTCATTGACTTTGTTGGATGAGACCAGTGAAAACCAGTAACTAATACTAACAAAACAGCTAGAAACGTTCTAACTTCTTTCAGTAAACCACAGAATTACAGAATGGCCAGGGTTGGAAGTGACCTCAAGGATCATGAATCTCCAAACCCCCTGCCACATACAGGGCCACCAAACTTCACATTCAATTCTAGACCAGGCTGCCCAGGGCCCCATCCAATCTGGTCTTGAACATTTCCAGGGACAGGGCATCCACAGCCTCTCTGGGCAGCTGTTGCAGCACCTCACCACTCTCTCTGTAAAGAATTTCCCCCTAATATCCAACCTAAATCTCCCCTCCCTCAACTTAAAACTATTTCCCCTTGTCCTGCTGTTATCTACCCTTTCAAAGAGTTGACTCCCCTCCTGTTTGTAGGCTCCCTTTAGGTACTGAAGGCTGCAATGAGTTCACTCTGCAGCCTTCTCTTCTCCAGGCTGAACAAGCCCAGCTCCCTCAGCCTGTCTTCATAGGGGAGGTGCTCTAGTCCCCCAATCATCTTTTTGGCTCTCCTCTGGACCCTCTGCAACAGCTCCCTGTCTTTCTTCTACTGGGGGATCCAGACCTGGACAGAGTACTCCAGATGGGGCCTCACAAGAGCAGAGTAGAGGGGCACAATCACCTCCCTGTCCCTGCTTACCACCCCTCTTTTGATGGAGCCCAGGATACCATTTGCCTTCTGAGCTGCAAGAGCACACTGCTGGCTCATGTTAAGTTTTTCATCTATCAAGACCCCCAAGTCCTTCTCTGCAGGGCAGCTCTCAAGGACCACTCCCTTCCAGTCTGTATGGATGCCTGGGATTCCTCTGGCCCAAGTGCAGAACTTTGCACTTTGCCATGTTGAACCTCATCAGGTTCACTTGGGCCCACCTTTCTAACCTGTCGAGATCCCTCTGAATGCCATCCCTTCCTTCTACTGTGTCATAAACCAAAGAGTTTTAAAATTCTATCATACGTCAGATAACAAACAATCATCTTACTCAGTCTCTATATAAGAGGGTAACACAAGACATTATAGGATTGATGAGAATGACATTGTGAATTTTGTTTAGCATTCACCAAGAGACTTTAATTGATATATCGAAAAGATATGTGTGAAATCAGTTGAAAAAAGTGTTAATGGTCCATCAGAGAAACCAAATAAAAAACACAACACAAAAACAACCAAACAAAAAAAATAAAAATGATATGAGTATCTAATGTGAGCATTTTGTAGTTTCTATGCACTTTATCATTATGATTCTGAAAACTTTATTCATCTGCCATCTAACCCCCAACGTGCTGCAACTGTGGCCTTATAGGACCTGGAGGTGACTAGGGCTCTACTGCTCCCTCTGTAGACAAATGTTTTATTTTCTGCTAAGACCAAAAATCTTGAGCTTCAGAGATGGAGGATTTCTGTGCTGAAGTTTCTAAGGAGGGCTGGGCCTGTGTTGGCAGGACCTAAATTGTGTTAGCTAAGCAGATCTGTGCCCTTTTCCCCCAGTAACTTGGTGGCTCACATGGATACCGTGTTTTCTGTTCCTCATCCTGGGACCTGAGGTACTTCCTATTAAGTTGTGGGTCCCATTTGGAAGCCTGCAAGTCACATTAGCAACACTTCCTTTGTATTATTCTCACTTTTGTGTTCATCTGCCCTAGAGAGGAACGGCACAGCAGCAACAGATACCTTCCTTCATAAAATTCGCTATGAAAGAATCATCATTTTGGCAAAAAGACTTCTGTTCAGAGCATATGCACGCATTTAATTTGTGTGCATGTGCCCTTTAAAAGATAAATCACCTGTTTATCTACAGTAGTTAGGTGACACCTATTAAATTCATATTACAGATAAGGAATTGAAATGATGGCACAATCACTTAACCTCATGGAAAAAAAATCTTTCCAACATAGTAACATTTCCAACCTGTGGCAGACAAAATCAAAGATTTGAACCCAGCCTTTCCAAACCAGAGATAGATGCTGTAGCTTTGTGAACTTGGTGGAATTTTCCTTTGTGGGGTATCAGGTTTTTTTATTATTATTATTTTTGTCTTGTAACTGCATTTGAACAGATGCACTGTCTATAGAAATGCACCACCTATACAGCTTTCCCCAGGTGAGGAAATCTGGAATGACTAGACAGCATTTCCCATGTTGAATTTTCCCATTTATTTTATTCTATGCCTACCAGTCATAACTGCAGAGGAAATCATAGTAGACAAATTTTTTTTTTTCCCCCATGCATTCTGCCTGAGACTTTTCAATAAAATTTGTTCAATTAAACTAAATATTTGTAAGCAATTAACACATTTACCTGCTGATGTTTTTAACAGCTTTTGGGGGTACTTTTTTTTAGTTTCAGTGTATGAAACAAATTCTGTAAGAAGATCGCATGGACATACAGATTGAATTCTGCAAATAAGGTGAGTAAATGTTTCAGTTATTGGCACTTCTACCACCTTACTCACATAAAGTACAATTTTACTTGCAGACAATCTGTTGAACCATGTCTGTTGATCTTGCAGAAAATCAATAGAACTATTTGCGGTGCTAAGTAATTTAAGTGTGGCTGAACCTGACTTCATAGCAGCATTTGGGCACACTTCAGAAGTGCATATTTCATCCAAAATACCACAAAATGACTTGCCAGCACTATATCAGACAAAGTCCTTGAAAAACTTGCTTTCCAAATCCTAAGCAACAAAATTAGTATTAGGTCAGAGGTCTTGTGGCCTTCCATTTGTCATTTATAAATTCTCTGATATAAGCTACGTGGACAGTAATTAAGCAGCTTCAGCCTGGCAAACCAAATTCAGAGATTCTGTAGTGCCCTGAATTATCTCCTAATGTTACAGCCATATCTAAATTGTTCCAATATTATGGCCGTATCTAAACCTACTTATAGGGGAAATTGAAGGTGGAGAGAAAAGCACTTTGCCTAATACACAGGACTATAATATTTTGTTCCTGTGCACATAAATTAAAATGGCCTCAACCAGGAAAAATAATTCTAAGCTTGCTTTGGAATTCTTCACACAATCTTAAAAATAGCTTCAGCATAAAGAGCCTGGGGCACCTCTTGGGTGCTTATCCCTCCAGAGACTTCAAACTAAGTGGATAAGCAACCAAGAAATGTTAGAGATAACTTGTTACCAACCATAAATTGTTTTTTACACAACTTCATCTTACTAACAATATATTACTAACAATTACTAACAATATGGCTTTGATGGAGGTGCTCTCAGTGCTGGAGGAAGGATGCTGGAGCAGCAATAACATCTTCATGTTATTGTGGGAATGCGTCCTAATTACCCTTTTCCTTGCAGTCTTCAGGTTGGTTTATTTCTGATAGTAAATGCTCTTTCTATATGTACTGCATGCCTGTGCACTGGGTGCTAGTAACACCAGTTTTGGAAGAACGGACAGAAAAGACAGAGACACTATAGTCTCTTTTTTATAACATCCTGAAGCAAAAGGAAATTTTCTAGCAGTTCAGCACAGACCAATTTTCTAGCAGCTAAGGCAGAGCAATTAGCACAAACTAGCCAAAGACTCAACTACTATGGAAATGATATTGAAGACAAGAGATATTTTGCTTTGCCTTAGGACTATTAGCATGTAGAGCTCAAAAACTGCTGGAAACACCTAATTGTTGTTTATAGATGTTTTTAAGAAGAGATGGTAAGAATACAGATTTGTAGATAGGTTGGCAGTAAAAGCCAAATAAAGAGAAGATTGATTGGAAATCGTAGATTATATTGGACACTTGGATTAGGTAGAAATCACCCTAATGTGCTGTAAAGAAAGCAACAAGAATTAGGGATTTGAAATAGCACAAGGAATGTCTTAGAGTGCTAGTATTTTCTTCCTAGGAACAAACTGCTTTAAAATCCCACTATAAATGACTGTTCATTAGTCTATCAATGTGTATAATGGCTCTCAAAATCATAATAAGAATTAATAATAGCTCAAAAAGCAGAAAGGGATGTTAATTTCTCACTCATGAATATTGATGCAGTAGAGAAGAGTCTCATCCTGACATACTTTTGAAGTCCATTTCACAAGTCTATTATTGGTTACCTGTTATTTTTACTATAAAAATCCTCCCACTGAGCTTCCAAAAGACTTCCTATCATCTGGAGTTGAATGCTAGCATGAAAGTGAGAACAGAAGATAGCATGATCATGGTGTCACGATGAGGGTCTTCAAGACACAACAGCATTGGCTGAGCCACAGCGTACACCAAAGGGCAGTGAGAATGAATGAGAAGAGGGCAGGAAGACTATTTAGCTGCAGAAAACCAGTGTGATGGTGGACTATCTGGAACAGGGAGTAAAAAGGCAGAGTACACAAAATAAATGCAGAACGTGCTTAAGAGACCTTGTTCATGTACCTCATGTACCACATCCACTAGGGGCACTGCTTCTTCTTTCCAAAGAGGTAGTGGATGGAGAACGACCTGAATGCTATGTTCAATGGTTATGTTTCAAAAGAGCATCCTGTCCTAACATGCCACAGAAATGAGCTGAGCAGTAAGCAGTTCTTTTCTTATTTCGCCCTTCTGTTAGCACTTTGGAGACTACACAATGGGAACGTAAGTTGGAGACAGTTCCTTCTCTGTCTACTTACAGTATGCCTTGAAGAAAGAAGTGCACTGTCAAGAGCAAACTTCCAGGTAACGTATTTCCTTACCTTGCATTAACTGCACTGCTTCTTTCTATAACCGAGAAGGGACGGATCTTATGAGATACATTTAACCTCATTATATCTGATACTGGGTCTTGAAAAGCTTTAGTTGAACTAAAGACTCTTATGAATATAAAATCAAAGTGAGCTGTACATTAAGGACTTCATGCTCTCTGACAGCTGCGCATGTGTGCACGCAGCTCTCATTAACAGTAATGACAAATATGCATGCCCATCATTCAGAAAACAGATCTCTAAGTACATTATTGTTGTTGTTTTTCCTGAAGATTTTTCTCTGTTGGACCTTTAATTAAGCTCCTAGGGGGCTTTTCCCCCTTAAGCTATCTTGTCCCAGCCCCCAGTTTTCAAGGAGTAAAGCCCCAAATAACTCTGTTTTTGAATTAAATTTTTCCAAGCTGCTACAGTTTCAGAAAATGCACCTGCAGATATTAAATACAGAGAGGGATTGCAGCACACAAACCAAAGACACATAACAAAATAAATGCCTTGAACTTTGACAATACTTTCGCTGCCTGCTGCCTTATATTTAAGAAAAACAATCCCACAAATGTAGATATGAAAATGAGAACGAATGTTTCTGCATTCTTTTTGTGATCACTGTAAGGCAAGAGTCTGCAACCTTGTGAAACAAAACACATGCATTTCACTCAGATTAACATAAAGACAGCCCCTTCTAACATGATTCACCATTATTACTCCCTCTCTTGTGTTTGGGGATATATGGATTATCAGCCTTGCATATTTTGAATACGTACACGTTTTAATTCCTTTCCTAAACCATTTTAGGCACTGAAGTTAAACTGCATTTATGAAATTTATAGATTAATAATTTGTTGTTTTGCTTTGTTTTTTTTTCTTTTCTCTAGCTAAATAACTACATGCCATAGGAGGCAAAACGCAAGCAAAAACAATAAAAAGACAGGATCATGGATCACGGAAGGTAAGCCAGATTTGAGATGCCTCTGTACTTCAATTTTTAAGTTCATTATTATTTTTATATAACAGGCTATTTCACTAGCTTCTACTGTATCTGATGTACTTACTTATCGCCTCCACAAACTGTTCAAAGAAGCAGTATGGGAACAGCGGCTCAGGCAGCTCTCTGAAAAACATCTTGAGTGCTCCGGTGACAACGTGGATGTCCTCCCACTGGCTGTCGTCCAAATTCAGCTTCTCTTCTGGGAAAACACGAGGAGAAATGGAACAACTGGTTTTAATGAAACAATTACAAGACACTAATTATTATGTTAATGTTTGCCTACTATCATCAGCAACCGTTAACAGCCTTCTGCACCTAGAGGTTTGGTGCTGTGCATGTTTTTTTTTTTTCCCCCTTTTTTTTTTTCTGTAGGAAGAGAACATTTTCAATGGAATACCATCTGTAGGAATGCAGCTAACAAAAAAACAAGAGACACAAAGAGACAGTACCATTGACACAGTATGTCAGATACGTTTATTCCCATAATGCATCGGTATGAAAATTAGCATCACCGCTCAACATGATTCAAAGCTATTTGGTTTTGAGGCCGAGGGGCTAAGAGTTGCCAATGATGGCCGGCTCAAGGGACCGGCCTAAAGGCCTTGCTGAGCCAACAGGAGACATATGCTAAACATGGCAATAGAAAATGAGTTATTGCTTTACATGTGTTAGCCTTGCTATGTACAAGGGAATAATGGGGAAACGCTTTTCTCCTTTTTTTTTGCCTGAATGTAATGTCAGCAAGGAATAGAGTACTGTGAGAGAAAGGATATTAATTCCTTCTTACTGCTTCAAAAATATTTTGTTTGGTTTTCATCTCTGGGAGGAAGATTTGCCCAGCAACAATATTAGACAGACCCCTGTTGGCCTACCTAGGCTATGCAAAGCTGTCAGAAATGATAACACACTAAAGACAAACCACAAGTGCTTACAAAACTGTTTTACAAACAAAAAAAAAAATGTTTTCTTTTGAAGCTTGGCTGAGCTAAAGAATTTAAATATTAAAGAACCTAAATGCTAAAATAGTTTCTAATAAGAAATAAAAGATTGAATGATTATTCTATTTTCTCTCCTCTTTCTTTTTCTTCTAGTGGAGTGATACTATTAGAACAGAATAAACAATGAGATGATAATCCACATAAAACTCACAGAAAGTGTAAATCCTTATTAGATCAAATTAAAATGACATACACTTTCTTCCAGTCCTGCTACTCCAAAAATGGAGTTTGCTTTTTATATATGTGCTGTGATTCTCATTTTTAGAAAATTTCTTTCTGAATGCAAATCAAGGGCCAACTACTGCACAAATTTAATTTGAAGCAACAGAATCCTGAAATGTTTTACTGAATGTCACTGAATTTTCATGTTTAGCAATTCAGTTGGCTTCGAGAGCAGCCTCTTTAGTGAACTGTTGTTAAACAAAATGGTACAATTATTGGAGACACATGGACACCCACAACTCCAGATCCCTGGTACTTCAGTGCAATAGTTTTTCTCACTATAGAGCTCGCTTTTGGACAGAAAAATCTCATTCAGAACGGAGTCATCTTTCGACTTTTGTGTAATAAACATTATTTAATGCTCTTTAAATTTCTCCATTTGGGAAAAGTTTGCAAATAAAGAAATGGACTCAATTCCTTAATTTGGAGAAATGCGAGACAAAAGAGGAACAAAGGCACGCTTGTGCACTTTATTTAGTAGTCTTGGTTTCAGGCCCTTTTTTCTTTTTCTCCGTTGCATTACCTCCATCATAAAAGTAATGATTTGATCTCAAGTGAGTTATCAGAGGGGATCTTCTTTAGACTCTGAGATCATATTTGATTGATCGTATTTCAACAATTAGCCTTTTCTTTTGCCCACACACTATTGAACTAGATCGACAGCAACTTAGCAGGCCAGCTTTAAACAGTCAACTGTTAACAATAGCATCAAAAAGAGAGACCTGATGGGGTTTACTGTCACTTTAAAGAACAGGGTGGGTTTTCACATTGTTGAAATCTGTCAGATATTTTGAAATGTCCCTCTCACTATGGTGCCACACCCCCTGCGTGCCCTTATAATAAAATTGGTTTTACTCCTGATTAAATCATTTTCTCCCTACCCACTACCATACTTCTCATAATGGACCTGTGTGCTCTACAGCTGGTGTTCTTCCCATGGTACCAATTCTTACTTTATCTTTTAAGCACTTTGCTGCTAAGATCTCATGCAGAGTGCTTATGTTTTGTTAAGAGCTTCATTCTTAGAGAAATAGCTTAACACATGTTCTAAAAATGTTGTACAACTTATTGCTTAAAACACATTTAGAAAATGTATAAGTACTGTAGCTTTGGCACAGAACTTTAAGTAGAAACCTTTAAAAAAAAAAAAAAGCACTTGTTTTTGCCATGCATTTGTCTTAAATGTCTAAAGTGGAATGCTTGACTTCTAAGGCTTTGCAAAGACTTATCTTACCAGATTTTTGCACCATTTCCAGCTCTTCAAGGAAACGTGTTAGGAATGTATCATCGTGAAAGCAAAGGGTGTCAATTTTCCCTCTAGCAATAAGAGAGTTTTTAAAAATGTTTGCTAGGAGGAACAAATGCCAAGTCAAAAATAAATAAAAAAAAAAAAAAAGGAGAGAAAAATAGAAGTCCATTCAGTCTAAGACTCATTTGGTTCCCACTGGTTGGGATCGCTCACATACCATGGCAATAGGGCCATAAGCACACACACATATTTCAGGCTAGGTTTAAGAGGAGGACCTGACTTCTTGGCTTTACTCAGACATATTTCTTATTGGGGTGTTTTGCTTACACAAAGATTAAGTCTCAAATCTGGTATTTAAACTTGACAGTCAAGGACTGCTTTCAGTCAGGAGATACTGTATCTGGGAAGACGCTCAAAATCTCACAGTCCTAAAAATTTGCTTTAACTTGTCAGTAGTATTTGATTAGTTCAACCATCACTGCCAGTTGATATCATATATCTTAGATACAGACACAAATATGCCCAGAAAATCCCGTAAAATTTATGCTAATACTTTGGATGAAAATTTAAAGACCACACTAAGGAAAAAAAAAAAAAAAAATAGTGGGGGCCCCTTATAAGGTTTTTAATTTAAAAAAAAAAAAAAAAAAAATCAATATACATTTGTGAAGAGAGCATGGGTTTTAGTATGCTATTATTTTTAGTAAATCAGTCTTTTCAGCAGTCCATGTTTTTAATGGCAATTGTAACATCTGCCGTAGTACCAAGAAAGATTTCACCTCTGGGTTATGCATGCCACCATACAAAGTTGTCCTCATGCAAAAAGGAAGAAGATAATCCATGGAAGGATTGACTGAAAGCAAAACAAAATGCAAAAAAAACAAGGCAAGCATTGTAGAAAGGTCAATTTTAGAAGAAAATGGATGCGGTTCCTTTAAACATACGTCCTGCCCTGTATGGAGACCTGTATCCAAGAGCAAAGCATAATCACCTGAGAACACCACTGAATTTTACTTATTTATTCATTTTTCCTTTAATATGATTGATACAAGTACGTCCCAGGCATATACTGCCATTTGCTCACGCTGCCATTAAATCCCAGAGCACCACATTCAGGAGTTCTGTATTTTCCTGCATGTGTTCTCACACCAAACCACACAGAAAGTAATCTGCAAACACTGGAATGGGCACCCAGACACAACATCCACTGCCTCTGCACTCCCCCATTTTGGCATGTGGGGACCAGCCCCAGTGGATGAAGCCTCAGAGCACTGGAGTCTCCATCCCAGGAGTGGTGTATATTCTGGCTGAGATCTCCCCAAGAGAAAGCCCTGCACAGCACTGTTCAGCAATTCACAAAGTTCTTCTCACTTCAAAGCCTTTGCAGAAGAGCTCTGGGTGTGCACAATGCATTCCCAGTTGGCTGAAAGCTTGGGAAACTGGCTGGGCTCATTCATCCCGACAGCGTATTACTGGTGGGAGCTCAGAACCAGAGTCCTATGGCTGAGGGAGGATAAGTCCTTTTTCACCACACCAGGGAAAGATAAACTGTCCAGAGTCATTCCTCTTCCCCTTGAGATTTAAATACCACTTTTTTCCCTCTTTTAATGGGCATATTTTTCATTAATTTGCTGCTTACTCATGTTCTTCCATATCCAAGAAAAGAACATACTCAAGGAGATCTGATACAGTTGCATAAATGATCAGCACACTACTTCAGCACTAAGTCCTCATGTGAGGGCTGTTCTCATGACTGACAACACAAACACTAATTCATGCACTGAAAGGTATTTGCGTTTGCAGCTGTACCTGCATATTATAAGCCAGAACCTCTCTGGTCACTAGTTCAGGGACATAGCAGACTTCTGCAACAACGCACCTTAAAATTTTTGTCACAGAGGTGCAAACAGCTCCTTTCAAGGTGATGGGCACTCCATTCAGGGCAGCAGCAGAGCAAAGAGATGTCTGGAGACACAGCAGATAGACAGCTGAGGGGTGGAGAAGGCTCCCACCCATCACATGGCAAGGAACTCACCCCTTGGCGCTGCAGCACATGATGCTTCACTTCCCCCTCCAGTAAATCCTGGATTGACACTGCATGTTATACACACACTCCAAAGTACATACACTCCCTTGAAATTTGATTAAATAGTACAGCAAAAGCCTCAGTTCATACAGAATAACACTTCCCTCATTCAGCCTGGATTCTGGGAGCTCTCTCACAGCTAAGCAGCTCCTCGTCTCTCCCTTGCTAGGTTTCAGAGGTCACTGTCCTGCCTGCAGTCAAGGTATGGTGCTTTGTTTCCAAGAGTGTCTTAACAAAACAAAGAAATTGACAAATAAGCAAATTACTATATATACAATGCACTTCTGAGTAGTTCTGGTGCATCCACCCAAAGATACCAAATTATCAAGGATATAGCCAGCAAAACAAAACTCTCACATATTCCTCTTTCTGTGGCGGAAGAAAATGGAACACCCTTTTAAACAGAAAATGTATGCCATGAGGTTATAATGCCTAAGCACTTAGTTAATATCAGAGTGCCCATTTGCATGGTGCCAAGGCGCAGATTACTGAGCAACTTCAGCTAGAAAGCAGAACATCTCTATGAGCACCTCGAGTGCTGTTTACTCCAGCTCACAGCAGTGACAGTTCACTGCCCTGGGGGCATGCTGGAACAACCCAGTACTGCTAACTTAAATCCCAGCCTGTGCCAGAAAAATAAAAGATTTCTGTACTCGGGTACACTGGCTCATATTCATCCTTGCATAATTCCAACAGAAGTCCACAATGTAAGAGAGGGATGAACTATCTCATTGTTTCTGTGAAAAATATCCAGTTCAGCAATAGTACACCACGAAGGCATGCGGAGCAATTCTAATGTTTAGAAACATGGTCAGAGGGCGACTTGTTGCGTCTGGAAAGCTTTTGCACTGTTTGCAACTGCAGGCGTAAAACCAGAGTGGAACTGCAAGGAGCAGAATCCATTTGGCGGCCAGAAACAGATATTAGCATCATGCTCCTGCACATAATTCATTGCCAATACCTGCTACAGGGGCAGATGACAACATTATTAGTGTAACTTCGGATTTTCAATCACTGTGATTTGAAGCAATAATTCCTGAAATAAGATTATAATTGCAAATACTTTTAAAATTCATCAAGTTCAACTGAATCAACTATTCTGTATGGGAAAAAGATTGATTTTAAATATAGAATATTTCCTGAAAGCTCCCTAAGAACAAATAGACCACCTGTCAGAATTCCAACATCCTTCACAAGTCGCTTGGAGGTAGCTGGTTAACCATATGCACCCCAAGCAACCAGGGCCCAAATCATCCTTCCATTGAGGCTAGAGAGAGAGCTTTGTTATTGTATGGTAACTTATGTGCTAGTAGGCAAAGTGCACTTTTTTTCTGTTTTTCTTTCTGTCCTTTTCTCTCATTATTCTCTCATTCTTCTTCATCAACTAAAGGCTTTATTCCATTTTGTAAATGAATGTTTCAACAAAACAGAAATATCAAATACTATCTTAGATAAGGAACTTACTTTTCACGATACATTTTACTACTGAAAGGTAAAAGTTCATTTTGTGCTCTGCTTTCCACTGCTTCAATAAATGTATGTATACACATATATTAGTCAAAGTAAATATTTTTTATTGTGTAACTGCTCTCCAATAAGCTTTTCTGCAGTCTAATCTTAGATTTTTGCTGTTTGTTTTTTCCCATAGACACTCAGGTCTTTTATCAGAATTGTATGCATCTGCATTCACAAATCTACATCTAAAATAGATTGAAAGCTCTCAGGATCTAAAACAGGGACTGACTGGACAATGACTCTCTGTCCCATTTTCATACTCCAAAAATATGGTCATATTCCTATCTTTTTAATTGTACTATTAAGTCAGAGTGCTTTAAGATTCTGACATATAGCTCTTCTGTTCTTCCTGGTCTCAGCTTCTAACACTGCCTCTATTTCCATTCTTGTCAAAAGCCTTTTCATAGTGCAAAAATCTGTACACAATGTTTTGTAATATTTGGCAGACTTATCTGAAACCTAATTCACTGCCTTCTTGTGATTCATGGGTCATAAATTATTTTATATGTAATGTACCCCAAAGGGTAAAAAATTCTTTGTATTAAATTTCAACCAAACAATTTAAGGGGGAAAAAAAAAAAAAAAGAAAAGGAAGAAAAAGTATTTTTGAGACACCAAAAAGATCTGACCTCAATATGCGGTCTAGAGCGTTGCCTCCCACAAATGGTATCTCAATATCTTCTGGCAAATAGGAGATTTCAACAGGCTACAAGTGAAAACACTTTTGCCGTAACTCGGACTTACTGTAGACAACTTTAAAGGAAACGAGAAATACAAATAGCGTGGCACTGGATCAGACTGCTGATCCTCTAAATCAGCCCTGTCTCCAGTGACTGTTAAACCGAAAGGGTCTGTATGAAAACAGTTCCGAAAGCAGGCATACCACCCAACCCTTACTTATTGCTTATAGCCAAATGCTTTACTGGGACTGACCCCAATAACAGTAAGCTGGTGCCTTATTTCAGTGAGTTTCAACAACCAAGGGGAAAAAAATTAACAAAACAATAAAGATATGATTTCCTTTATGTAAATGACTTCCAAATGTAAAGAGATCAAAGCCTGAGCAAAAATTAAGCAATTCCCCCAGTTCACTTACAATACTAAAAAGGAACATGCACACATATGTGCTTGTTTGCAGTCATAAAGATTATCGATGAATTATTGCTTTATTGCTTTATGGGGAAAATAGAAATCCAAACTTGATTCTCAAGACATTGCTCATCTATTTCTTACATTAGTAATCACATGAATTTTAATGGCATTGTTTGCAAGAATAAACACCACTCGTACACGTAAACAACTGTATTTCTGTATTTGAAAAAGTTCATAGCTGATCCAGAGAATAAATTCTGGATATATTTCTAATGAAAGGGCTCTTTGAAATTAGCCAGCTGAAAGAAGTGTTCTTATACAGAGTCAGGTATACAGAAGCTCTGCAAATGTCAAGGACAAAACACTTTATTTTGTGTGGAATTTATCTTCCAGTTTGCTAAAGTCAGAACACTTCTGTTCATCGGAACTTTTATAAAGGACTGTTTCATAATATGAATCCATTTGGATTATCTGACCAGAGATAAGACTTCAATGGATTTACTATATCATTCACCACTGTACCAGTGTCACAAAAGGGAATTACAATTAATTGGATTATGTTGGTCTCCACCCGCTGATTGTAGAAGAGAAAGTCTGAAACTGTAACTATTTCAAACAGACCGTATCTCTGATCAACCATGGGATTTGGGCTTTAATTTACCAATAAAGCTTAATTTCTTCTCTATATTCTCTTTTGGTTAGGAAGAGGTCATTTAGACTTTATTCAAGTTGCTTAAAAAGGAAGGACAGTTTTGTTAAATACTTTCAAGCTGGCACTTCAGTTCTTGCACCTTACCTCTTAAACATCACTTATTTTCTCTTCTAGCAGTAAAGTGACTTGTCTTGACAAACAAAAGGCAGGGAAGCAGACTTGTGTCTGGGTCATAAGAATAATTTTTGCTTAATATTCCCTAGTTTAGTTCATGGAATTTTGGCTGAAAGTGTTGCCATAAAGTGACAATTTGCCTTCAAATAGATGATGTGTGACACCAGATAGCACAGAGCACTGCCATTTCATGTGGAGTCCTGCACAGAGGTATTGCAGTAAGAAAGAGCTTTTGGCAGTTAGGCTTAGCTTTATCTGTATGAAGAAGGCACAGGCACAACTATCGGTGTGAAATCCTCATTAGCTTGCAAATAGCCAAATTCTACAATACAAACAACTTCATTTCTTTCAGTAAATGAATTCCATGCTAAATAACAATACTATTCTTATTCCAGCTGCCCATATATAGCATTAGATATAACCAATAATATATTTATGTAATGGGTAAATGATGAAGATTTTCAGTACTAAATATAGCTTAAGACTGGAAGGAAAAACAGGCACGAAACCACCAACCACGCTAAGATCGGGATCATGAAATGCACACAGAGATAAATACAATATCACACAGGCTATGGACTTTGGGAGTTCAGTTCTGCAGGCAGCCACGTTGCTGCCTCTGTTGCTGATGGCTCCAAGAGCTGTTTGGATTTATTTCCCTCTGCTAACTGGAAGGTTATTTCAGTGCCTAATTCCTTCTAGCTAACAGCCTGAAACACTCAACTTCATAGTTTCTTAATAACTATTAATATCAGTAATACTTGCTTTGATTTGTGTGTGTGTGTGTGTGTGTGTGTGTGTGTCAAACTTTTGCAGTCAGTCAGAGAAATAAAAAAATCCTCAGTCAACTTACTTCAAAACCACATTTCTTAATTCACATTTGCATTACTTTTTGCTAATATCTGAAGCTCTAATTCCATTCCCTGGATATTACCAGGACTAGCTATGCTGTTAAAGATAGGAATGCTTCTAAGTGCTTACTGAATCAGGGCATATGAGATGATAATTGCATGTGTTTAAAACAAAACTTTAAACAGGAGGGGATTATGTAAGTTGGTAAAACAAATATATCTTCAAGTGCACTGAAGGGCTTTCAAATGTTAACAAAATGTCCTTTGATAATAATAGTGCTAATAATGACACGAATTTTCATATATTTTGATGCATCTGGAGAATCACCCTGAATGGGGAAGATTCTCAGGAAGTGCAATTTTGGGGGCTTGGGGGAAATCCATCATCGTCTCCAGAGCTACATCCCCTCTGCACCAGCAAGGATCCGATGCTGAAAGTGCCCTGCTCCAGGCTAGGGCATGCTGTGCACTGCAGCTTCTGCTTGCAGAACTCCACATTTTTCTAGCAATGTAAAAAGTCTTCATCAGATGCACATTACACTTTCAAATCATTAAACATCTAAGTTTATGAGCAAAGCTGCCCACAAAACACATCAGATCACAGGACAGAGCTACAGAGAAGTTGAGCATTTGACTCCCATAACTCTACACCAAAGTCTGTGAGGTCTTTTTAACCAAAAACCTGAAATTTCAAGTCAGCGAGGACTTCAGAACAGGACAGAATATATATCTATCCCCCTTTCTATCATACAGTCACAGAATCATTAAGGCTCATTAAGGATCATTAGGATCCCCAAATTCAACCCATCCCCATTCCACCATGCCCACCTGACCACATACCTCAGTGCAGACTGGATACCCTAATTTCTGCTTATTGTTCTCTTTTGGAGGGTTTATCTCCCTGTCTGTTCTAATTCTAATATTCTCAGTTCTTCCCCCCCCCACCTAAAATTACAGGCATATCTATTTCAGGAGAGAAAATGTATGCTTTGATGCAATTTTAATACTTTATAATGCTTTTTTTTTTTCCTGTTCTTCAAATTAGTCTTGCAAATAGACTCATAATAACATGACAGTTCTAAATAAAAAGAAGAGATTTTCATGACTTTGAGATGCATGTAGGTCCCTCCCACAAGTAATATATTAAAATATTGATTAGATTAGGGCACTGTTTCAAATAAATGGAGATTTATACTTCCTTTTGGATGCAATATCTTATAAAAAGTTTCAAGGCAACACACAACAAAGCAGTTGACAAGAAAGATAGCATCTGCTTTCCTGGCTATTCAAGCTGAAGTTTTTCATTCTCAATGCAAGCAATGTTTCCAAAGTTAACATAATTAACTCACGACAATCCTGAAACATCATAATATAAGATACAGATGGAAATTCAAAGCTTTAAAAATGTCATGCAACTGCGAGAGGATTATCATTTTTTAATCGTGCCAATCTGAATACTAATTAAAACAGGTGTTTCTATTTCAAATGCTGTTGCACACTGTGACATTAGTGGGAGAGTTATTTATGTATTAGTCTACGAGGAGGCATATATTGCTCAAAAAATGGGATGTGTGATAATAACAAAGTTCCGAGATAAAAGAACGACACTGCGTACTGCTTCCTGCAACAATAAAAGACCAGTAGTTCAATTAGTTAGTAATTTCCGTGTGACTATTTGACAGATTCTACTAATTGTTAAGCTCCCACTAACTATTACTTTACATAATTAATTATATTCAAACGCCAGCTACAAAGACATGTGGGCCAGTTGCCCTTTTGACAATGTTTTTCGCAAACTGATCTGCTTACCAAAAATATTTTTAGAACAAAAAGATCCTAATCTTGAGTAGAAATACACATCAAAACGGTTCAAGCGGCTCTGAGTTTTACCACGGTTGTGAGAGAAAATTTGGATTGTTTAACGTATCGTTTATGCCGCATGCATAATAGCTGAAGTCTTCTAGCAGAGATCTTTCATATTAATTTAGCATTGCATAAAATTCATAGTAACAGGTCCAGGGGTCAAGCATCATTCATCATTAGTTGAAGTGACATTTGCAACCCTTCATATAGCAGCTGCTTGAAAGGGGAAAAAAAGGTATTCTTTGGAAGAATGGGGGGTAGCACACAATCCTCGCTCTATCCGCGGAAGGGAAAACAAGGTGCCACTATGTCAGCATGGTAATGTGTTTAAATTCGGTGATGTCATTCTCCATAACCCCCACGAGTCACAAGGCACAAGGCAGCTGCATTCCTGAACTTAGTAGTTCGGGTGGAGATAAGTAATAACTAGATGTAAATGAATTACATTACTGTGGTTGTGAACACAGCTCTGTGCATCTAAATTATGATTTATATCAGGATCCTATCTTGTTTTTGAGAGTTTTCTACTTGTTAACAAGGCAGCCCTTGTTCTCGTGGCATCCTCCAGGCATAATAGTTTCTGGGAAGCCAAATAAGATCACTTTTGAAACTGCAAGACAGCATTCCAAGACTTTGCAGCAGAACACATTGGCCAAATTAGGACTTCTGAAGACTGTTAACTAACAAATAAAATCTTTTTTTTTTTTTTTTCTTTTTCTTTGTGGCATGTCTTGTCTACTATAAAACATTGAGATCAGAACGGGAAATGTGAGCAATTAAAATGAAAATGTAATCATCTGCAAGAAAAGATAAATTTGTATTAAATGGCTAATACTTCACAGTCCTTTTGATATTACAAGTACTTTTTAAGGAAAATATATATTTTATGTCACAGTAATTTTTATTATGTGAAACATGTGATCTCTTTGGAATTATGCACATTTTTAAATCGTAGTCATTGAAACAGCACACAACACAAAGTACTTAGATTTTGGAGCTTTGCTAATATTTGGAGAATTTCCTCAACTTTCCTATTATACCTGAAATGTACTTAATTTGTCCATGTCTGTAATTATCCACTGGTACTTAAAGCACTGTGACTGAGACTACTACTACTTCCTTCAAAAGTTTAATGATTTTTGCAAGGAGAACCAATGCTGCTTGAAGAGTCACTTAGAGGCGTATGAAAAACGTTCAAGGACACTGGTTAATACACAGTGCCATTCTACAAGCTGATGGAAAGTCAATTCCCACCCAACACACTTCTAGCAGGGAGAAGCTGGCTGCATGCTTGCTGCCTGTGCATGGCACACAGTGCAATCCAGCTGCAGGAATTCTGCAGCAAGGTCATCAATAACCCATGGCAGCACTGGGTCCTGTGCTGCATGGCAGCTATCTATTCCCAAACCAGATAAAAACAGTTTCCACAATGGACTGCAGCTACCACTCCATTAATCTTTTGGCCTCTCACCTTGCCATAGATTTTAATTGCTGCGCAGACAGTGGGCTTGTATGTAAGGATGTTATAGATACAGGAAAGGCAGAATGGCTGCAAAAGGAATAGAACAGCAGAGGCAAGATGACTGGCAGATAGGGTTGCCACATCCCCCTTAAAGAGACTGCTCCTTTTCCACACCTTATGTCTCTTGTACCATAAAAATATGCATAGATGTATGTGGGAGCATCATAGCAGATTTCTTGGGATGCGTGCCATGCATCTGAGCTTCGAAGCTGGCTCAACGTTGTCACCATTAAGTCGCAGTGTACACAGCAACACTTCAATCTAATTTCAATTAGGGAAAAGTTACACAGAAACTTCTTGGAGAGCACACATGACCCCGTGCATAAATACCAATTAAATTCAGTATCATCGGTGTCTTTGCAGTGAACATTGATACCACTGAGAGGAAGGAATTTGAAATGAGGGAGCGCTTTATGACATTGCCTCCATCTACAAATTCTGTCTGTGTTAACTAGTACGTCAATGATTAGTGAAGCAGTTGGATTCATCTGTGAAGAAATGGGGTGGAGAAAAGCATTCCCATGATAATTTCAGTGCAGACAGCTTTTATGCGACATAAGGTAGAATACTGCATTATCATGCAACAAAATGCTACCTGGTAAGCAAGGGAAAAAAAAAAAAAAAAAAAAAAGCTTGATCTGCTGAGCAGCCACAAATACCAGGAGCAGTTTTGATGAAGATAACAGGAGAACCCACTTAAACTGCATCACATGTCACCCAGAAATGGTCAGTTCATGTGCTGAACTACTCATCTGTTCTGAGCCTTGGTTTGCACATGAAGGGAATTTCTGTACCACTGAGTAGGATGGGTGAGACCATGCCTATTTTCCTGTGGATGCACAGAGTACACAGGCACTTCGCTTTGTGCTGTTCCACTTTCTTTTGTCTGCCTGGTCTTTTATTTCAAAACAATGGAACAACAGCACTAAGTTAGGGCTTTAGCTCTTGACAACCACTTTTTCACTCAAAATTTCAGAGATTCTTCTAGAAATGCAGATTATGCGAGGGAGACTTGAATGTGCCCTTTGAGTGCAAGGAATAGATGGGAAACAACACCGCAACCCAACACCTCCAATCTAACAGCCCCGAACCTGGGAGAGAACCAGGAGGTGCAATCCTCCTCACGGCTCCCATCAGGCCATCACTCTCTGGTAACTGTGGACTTTTTACAGTCTTTCAAATCTTCCTTCAATCACAACATGCCTAAAAAGGGACAGAAGGTCTTAAAATGTGCTCTCCATCTCCCCAGTTGAGAAAGATACATTGGAGGGGGAGGGAGCAGGGAGTGGAGCTGCAACACAAAAAGCATTAATGCAAAGAACAGTGGGGTCTCTCCCTAATTTGACTTTCTCTACAGGTGGTCTGCAGCTGCATCCAAACAGGTTACACCACCGCCTTCCCATGGGTATTGCAACAAAGTAGTATCTGTATTCACAAGAATACATTTGCTAGCATGGGCTGATTCAGGTCTAAAAATAAGAAAAAAGCATTTTTTCAGAATAGCCCGAGGTAACACTCCACGCCAGCAGAAGACAGTAGCACTCTTGTTTCGCTGGCTGTGCATGATGATAAAGGATATCAGAAAACCTACTTCACATGACTCATTGGGGCCCGCAGTCAGC
This sequence comes from Centrocercus urophasianus, assembly GCF_019232065.1. Lineage (NCBI taxonomy): Eukaryota > Metazoa > Chordata > Aves > Galliformes > Phasianidae > Centrocercus > Centrocercus urophasianus. Next base: position 10,845,001 of record NW_024884844.1, on the reverse strand, counting down.
TTCCAATTGATTCATTTTATTTGTATCAGTTTGTTCTCCATTGATTACACGACAGGCCAGACCCAATCAATAAGCAATATTCCTTTTTCTATAAACTCAGGGGTGATTCGTGTTTGGTCCTGCGACTGCAACAGATTATTTTTGAGTTCTGGGTAGCATCATGGAAACAGTGGGACTCAAGGACAGCTTAGCACTGAAAGAAATGGAAAAGGATTGCCAAATTGAGGCAAGATATTGGCTTTTAAGCCATTCCAGCTCCATAGCAAGGCAGGAGCAAGATGCACTGCAGCACAGTATGTCGTGCAATGCTCCTGCAAGGGATGCAGGAGGCATTTCCATGGGCCTGAGCAGGGAGAAAGCTACAAATATAATGAAAGCAAAAAGGATATGTGCCTTTTGGAATACATAGGAAGGATCTGTGGAGAAGGTGGGCCCATCAGCTTACATGTATTCCACTGCAGTGATGCTAAAACACACCATCTCCAAAGTTTTGTCTTTCGTCAGTAAAAACTACTAAACAGATGCCTCCAAATATCCAATACTTCATCTTTTCAAAATATATATATATATTTTCCCTTTCTGTTTTTCAGATTACTTCTTGCGGTGGCTGAGTGGAAAGGGGAGGTTTTACCCCCAACTGCCCCACACCTCTTCCACACCAACTTGCTGACATGCTCAGTAGAAGAACCACACAGCTTTTGTTACCCCTCCATAAATGAAGACCCAGACCGCATTATAATAAGCTGCATCTTCTTCACATTTGTGAATACTCACTCTGCCCAGACCTCATATACATTGAGCTGCTGCGCTGTGCCTTACCCAAAGCAGTAATCTGGCTTTCCAGTTGCTCTGATAACGCAAAGTTTGCTACCAGAGACAGAAATAACTTGCTGGATGCTGAGGAGAAGGAATGGATGTAAGGGTTGGCAGAATATGGCCCAGTGTGTTCTTCCAATCAAATACACTTGACAAACTTTAATGATAAGTCTTCTCTACTTCCTACTAACAGATGTTTCCAATTTTTTCTCTCTCAGCACTTTAAACCACCATCTTTAGTTTTCATGTCTAAGAGACATTATTATAGGATACATCATAATGATATACTGTACATTCATATACAGTATCCCATACAATGACTGGTTGATTTATAATTCAGATCCAATAAAGGGAAAAATTGATTTAACTGATGACTGGTGAAATACTAAATGCTTTACAATATTTGAAAAGAACATCCTTTTCTTGCAACACTAGTGACATAATAAAATTAAATATGGATATAAGATAATGCCCATTATTATTAGGCAAGCGGAATCAAAGGGACCAGGAAGAAAAGCAATCTCTAGGGATCAAGGAATGCCTAAACTTCCTCTTCAAATCTAAAGAAACACGAACACCCATGAAAAGGTCACAAATAAAGAAAATCCAAGCAATCTTAAGTGACAGTATAAAGTCAATTTTCCGTAAACAAGTTTCGGTCTACCAGGACTCTCAGTAGCATTGCTGCATTTCAGTTCTATATGGGGGAATAACTGTGTGAATTCCACGTGTCACCAAATTTTTTTTTTTTTTTTTTCAGGTCTGTAATAGATTCTTATTTCCTCAGTATCCCTACACTTCTATAGCATACCAAGGACACAATTTACTGTCCCATTCATGAACGTCATATGCCAGCTCCCTCCACCACATCAACTGCCAACATTGTGCCCAACACCCTAAAGGCTTATCCCTTCTCACTTCATCCTTCAAGCCCAGAAAAGCTCTGCTGAAACTCACCTGTTCACATACAGCCTGCTCTCCCAGAATAATTACATGCTTAGCCTCAGAGGTGATTCAGCTCATTGAGAAAGCTCTGAATGCTGCTCTGCCCCAGTACACCGCCAAGGTGATAGGTGAGAGCATCTGCAAGTAGGGAGCAGGAAGCCAAGGGGCCTTCCACAATTTCTTTTCCCTTTGAAAAATTCAGTAGGAGTTCAGTTTTCAACTTTCTTTAAGCATCTGGGAGAAGTCACCCACAGAAACATTCGTGAATATCTTTGTTCTTCCAGATGGGTAAATCGCTTCTGATACAAAATAAATTCTATTCAGCAGCGGCTATGATTGCTCACACAGGCTTAGATGGATGGTCAATTTTTATAATCCTGTTGAGCAGTTTTTCCTTTAGGAACGTGCATTTCACTGTTGGAGAAGCAGTGGCAGGCAGTAATGGCTCCAGAGTCAGAGCCCATCGTTTATTGCCTTGAAAGACTCATCTAGTTGTAATAACAAAAATAGCATCCAAATATACAGGCACTGAACTACAACTCATTTTACTGCTGTAACTTTTAAAAAGAGTTAAGAAAACTCAGATATTTACAGAGAAGTTATTATTGTCCTTAAAAGCCTTCAAGAATTTTAACCTACATGCTAGAATTTAAGGAAATATTACTAACCAGCTTGCACAAATGCAGAATCTGTGGGTCAGCTAATTTGGGCTTAAACACCTACATTTGCACATGCAAAACTGGGTAATTATGGTCTTAAGTGCCCATTCATGTGTACAGATGGGTGCACCCACACATTTTTGTGGAATAATTTTTGGAAGTCTATAGAAATATGGTCCTTAAAGATTTTAATAAGGTTGGCAAAACACGCTTTCTTTGCATAAAATTATGTAGTTCCCAAGTCTAAAATTACTTTGATTTAAAAAATGAAAATTGGCAAGGGATTAATCCATAATATGGTCTAATTACTTTTTTTTTTTTCCCTTAAAAATTAAACGGTCAAGATCTTAACTCAGAATAGCAGTTACTGTTCATGGACTGAAACTAAGAAAAAAAACTAAAGAAGGAATTTTATTAGGTGCCTAAATACACTGTTAGCTAATAGAATCTTCTTATATAATAGGAATGACAGGTATAATAATTGGCTGAATAACAGGTAAAAGTTCAGAAAGCATATTTCATTTATACATCTGAATCCTAAAGCTCTACTAATTATATTCTTATGAGATTGAAATGCAAACTGGCCGAAGTCTGAAAATAAGAAGCGGAAGTGACTTCCTACCATTAACTTGGAAAAAACACACCCTCAAACCAACCAGGAAGGAGAGAACTGCAGACAGACAGACAGAGGGATTGCTGAAAGCAGATAATTAACACATATTTTGGTTCTTGCACTTACTGTTGCCAGCTTTTATTTAACCTTCGAGTTGTTTAAGATGCTGAAAATGAATTTTTTTTTTTTTTTACACAGATCAGCAGCACTTGAAGGGTGTTTGCAGCATGCAACAATGCTCAGATTAGATTTTCCGTGAGGAGGGAATTTTCTCTGTCACATTCAGTGGGAAAAAGATATATTAAAAGAAAGATACTTCTCCTTGCACTCTGATATTTAGCTATTTCTTTGTTTGCAGAGGTTACTTATAGCAGTAAGTAAATCTCTCTGTGAATTTCTCTTTGTCCTTCATCAATCAAAGCCGGTCAATTATAAGACTAGTGCAACTAGATCAAAACTCCAGGCTGTGCAGTCATATTACCACTCATATTATTACTAAAAGCGCATCTATATTCCAAACTGGGATACCATAACCCCTTTGTCATTTTCCAATAAAAAAGACCATACCAAATAGGCAGAGCACACCGTAATTAGCAGCTGGCAGAGAAAGCCGTAAATCTGTATGAGTTCTGAACGATTTGCTTACATTGTTGCTTTGTTGACAAATGATGCTGTACATGTTAATGTTCCTGAAATGTCCCCATTGCACCTGACGTGCCAATAAATGCCAGCCAGCTGTATGAATTATGGAAATAAGATTTTTGTTTATGAAGGTATCCCAGACATTTATTTTACTGCATGCCTCTTGACAGATTTAATGTCTGGAGATACATTGAGAAGATATTTGCTACCTGACATAATGGATAATGGAAACTTTAAAGGCTTTTTTTAATGATGAGACTAATATATTTTTTTAATTTTACCTTGTGGCTACACATTTACTCTCCATATAAAGCCTGCCTATTTTAAATGAAACGATACTAAATTCTTCCTGATGTACAATGAGTTGGGTAAAGCCTATGCTGCAGCACATGAGAAAACAGAAAAGTATCTGAGCTACCAGAGCATGAGAGCTACGTGCAAGTTCACCTACTTTCCCTTAGTTTATCTTCTGTGTGTGATTACTAATGATTACTACTATCATTAAGGTAAAATGCAAAGGTAGATGTTAAGGACTGGGCGCTTCAAAGTAGTATAAAAGTCTTGCAACAGATGTGTTTATAGCAGGATCCATTACAAGCTCATTCTATGTGCTCAGGCAAGACAGAGAACATACATATTTATATCTACCAGTGATAATTATTCACTGGATACAGAACCAAAATATACGTCACTGTGCTCTGCATGAAAACCAAGAAAGCGGACGGCCTTAAGAACAATTAAAAAAAAAAAAGAAAAGAAATTAAGAATGAGATAAATGAAAAACTTTTATCTTAATGCTGCTTGCAGCGAGCACCCCGATACCACCCTGATTCTGGCTAAGGGGAGAGCAGCTGGGTGGCCTCTCTCTGCATCTCTTAGCTAAGCTGTACCATCGGAGGTGTTTTGTGGGTCACACTTGGGATTCCTTGGGGCTGCGATGCTCAGCAGGTGCCCGTTCACAGCCCTGGGCTGCACTCCTGCCCTGCAAGCAGGAACCTGACTGCAGCTCCAGTGGAAAAATTCATCCTGGCAGAAGGGATGATGCTACGCAAGCTCCTCAATTCTTCCCCTATTAGCACATGTTAGTGTATTGTCAAGAGGAACAATAGCAACCCCACAAACTATTTATTCCATCAAGAACAATTTATTGTCTTTTGTAAGTTCGTTTCCAGCTTCTGAAGCTCAAGAGGGAAAAATCTGCTGCTTCTTTAAAACTTCAGATGTGAGGGACTATTTGTAGTCATCATATAAATGGGGGTGGTAACCAAATTAACCAAATTCATTTTGTAACCACAAATCATTCCCATTAAAATGCTCCTTTCTCACCCCACCTCAAAAGAAGAATAAGAAAAAAAAAAAAAAAAAAAGAGTCCAGATGGTTAAAATTATTTTAAAGCAAATATTTAGTGGTTACAGTTGAATTCTTCTGGCACACATTCTCCACTACAAAAATGACACCCCACATTCACTGTGTTAACCATTTTCCAATGTGCCAGCCAAATGAATGCCTCAGAGAACACACACACACACACACTATGGAAGCATTATCAGCAAAGCTACAAGGCTCCTTTGCAGTTGGGGCAGGAAGAAGGGCTATTTTACACCAAGCAACATGCTGTAGTCTCCAGATACGACACACAACTCCTTCACAAACAACGGAGTTTCCTAAAGCTTGCCCTTTCTAGAAGCAGAAATATTTGTGAGCAGATTTCCTTCCCGCTAATATCACTGTGAGCTCTATTTGGGGATTGGGGTGGAAGAAAGGCTGGTGACTAAAAATTCACAGTTTGGTAATGTTTCACTGCAATGCAAAAAGCGCATTCCACTGTTTTCCGTATCCTGATTTAGGCTGCACAAGAAAATCTCCCTTTATCTTTGGGACAGTTCCTTCAGCTTCCCACTGTGCTTTCTGGGGTTTGCTCACCCCTCGACCTGTGCTGCTGGGAGCACTCCAATACCCTATCCTGGCACTGCCCCAGAGCCTGCAGCAAGCACCCCACATGCAAGCGCTGCAAACAGCAGCCCTGGGTGCAGAGCAGAGCCCGGTGGGTAGGAGTGAGAGCACTGGCACCAGTGCAGGGTTGGCTGGGAAGGGGTCCCCTGGGCAGCTCTGCACACTGGTTGCTCCAGTCTGGCATCCCAGGAGGCTTGCCAGATGGAGAAACCTACTCTGCAGCAGAACTGCAAGCTGTGCTTCTCAGGAAACTCGAGGCTGTAACCCTTTCCCTCTTCCTCCACATGCCCTGTTGCTACCAGATTTCTTCCGATGCCTATGTAGAAACAACGGAGACAAAACCTTAATTCTCAGGGACACACAAACTTAACTTGGTTCTAATCCTTTTTCCAGCAAATTAACCCTAGATAACTTAACATTGTACGTATAGCTTTGGGAATAGAAGTTAATTCATTCTAGGTCAGAGTAAAGCTGTGCATGTGATTCGCATGAAATGGATGCGTGTATTGTGGTTGCTTGCATTTCTTAAGCAGAAGAAATGTTTGTTGTGAAGTTGCAGTGCCTAGATATCATGCTGCCTGGCTGGTCAGACTGATTTTTGTGCGGATGTTAAGGTTGGTTCCCATGCCATACTCTTTATCTACAGCTACAACAGCTTTTTACCTATAGATATGGCAAAAATGCTAGCAAAAACCCTGATGGAAACAGCAAATGAAAGTAAATAAATGCATATTTTTTAAGAGGTTATGGTCTGAATTATACATGTTTGTTAAATGTAAGGAAATATGTTTTTTTCATGTACATACGTGCATATGCACACCTGTTTTACATTGGTGTAACTTCTCTGATCTCAGCATTTTACATCACCATACCGAAAGGTAAATCTGACCCATACCATCGATTCTCCGAAGAAATAGCTCCCATTATTTTTGTTAAAAATGACTCAGCGAAAGATTAAAGCTAATGTATAGCAGAAAAGCAATGTAAAGAATCCCACGGCAAGTCTCCATCCCCATCGTATCGAGGCAGCGGGTGATTCAGGAACTCAGGCTCCGCTATCCATTTTCTCTTTCACGTGCATGGAATTCATTGAAAGTAATGGGGAGGAAATTACAGGAGTCTCATAGGTCCCCAACAAGAGATCACTGTGTGGAAAAATGTGACTTGTCAAGAGCTACTTTCTCTGTATTGTTTCATGAGCAAATACGCCATAAAGAATAGCTGCATTCCTGCTTCCAGTATTAAATCAAACCAGATATTGGTAAAAAGCTCAGTTTTACTGGAGACACACCAAAAGGTGATAATATTCCTATTGACTGGGGCCTAGCAGTTGTCATAAAACACATACTCCAACTCTGGTAAATTATTCCATAAATATCTGCATTTTCCCTCTGCAGTTCACAATTAAAGTAGTCTGTTTACAGGAAAAAAAAAAAACAAACGAACATCAAATAAACAAATATCTAATTAAAAGCTAAATTTACTCACTTTGGGGGAGCAATTACTCTCAAGTTTTCCTGTTCTTTCCTAGTCTAGGTAGATATTCATTACCAAGGAAGAATTCCTTAGACAAACACACTGTGAACTTTCACACCTATAGGCATGCCTACAGAATGGAGGCTTTGAACAGCAATCAGCTCCAGCTCTTGATCTAAAAAAACCAAAGCAGAGCAAACAATCGTAACTGAAGAGGACTGCTGGTAGTCAACAGGTCATTAGACAGCAAGGGGAAATGGCAGAACTCACAATCCCCATGTTTGGACCATGTTTTGGACCATTTATGCTTCAAAAGATCCCCCAGCAAATACCTCTGGCACTCCTTGGAGTGATGCTTGGCTGTGCATCTCTCCATAGCCCTGGGGCTGGCAAAGGAATATCATGCAGCCCCCAGCCCTGCTCTGCCATTATCTTGTTGTAAAAAACATTACCTGCTGCACATCCTATTACTTATGTTCTGCGTGGAAGAGTGGCACAGTGATTAATTACTACTCTAAAGTGCTTATAAAGCACCAGTCCCAGGCAGGTTTACTAGGTTGGGGCCTCCCACGATTTATTGACTAAAAAAGAAAAAAGCAAAGGCCATTTGTGAAGAAACATTTTCTTTAGAGAAAAAAAAAAAAAAAGTAATTCAAATTACCCATCCTCTGCTCCCCCAAATTAAAATGTCTAACCTTGAAGAACAAAGCTAATGAATTTGTCTGAAATTTATGCAAAAAAAAAAAAAACCAACCAAACAAACAAAAAAACAGCAGAGTTTTGCTCAATTCTTTTTAAGGGACAAATGTTAACATAAGAAATAACCCAAATCTACTGGTAAGAAAGGTCTGAGATGTTCTCTGTTGTTGATGAGGGACATTGATTAGAAAATATTAAAGTAATTAGAGCACCTTTTGTTTTTTGACGCCATTATTGGAAAGGCAGAAGAAAAAGCAAAGCACAAACACTCAGATACACACAGGCATACCCACAGGAAGGATTCATTTGGTTTTAGTTCATCTCTGTCACTGCTTTACTACTTTTCTTTTTACCAGTAGTAAACTGGCACTTTGGGTTTTCTGCGCTTCACTTGCTGAAGCCTTTCAATGCCATGTAGTGGAGGAATGTGAGAGGGAAAGATTCCCTTATGACAGAGATCCTTTGATATTATTACTTCAACCAAAACTTTGAAGTGCAGTAGCTGGTTTTGTGCGTAGCGTATGACAATTCTTCCTCAAGTTTAATAAACTTGGATTTACCACTGATGTAACTCAGAGAAAGAAAGCATGAAGAGACCATGAGAGGAAAATAGCTGTCACAGGATTATTTGGTACAATAATTAGTGTAGCGAGTATAGGAAGTCAACACAAAAATACTGGTATCAAAGACAAAAAGTAAGAAGATAATGTCAAATACTTCCAATAATTTCAGTACTGTTTTAATACATTATTATGCAGGTTTTCTAATAAAATTTATTTCTGTGTAGTAGACTAGGAAGGAGAGGGGGAAAAAAAAAGGGATATAATTCTGCTCTTGCAGATGGTAATGTGACAACTTGCACTGAATTCAAGGGGACCTTTCACCTGAGGAGCTCACACTTATTACCATATCTTCTGTATTAACCTGGCGTAGCACCCTGCTTGCACTGCTTTGCAGCATCTTGCTGAATGAGAACACTGCAACTTCTCAAAGCAGCGTGACTGAGGGTGGCTAACTTTCTCCTGGCAAAACAGTAGATGGCAGAGAACCTTTTAAATATAAAACCAAAGCACCTCATAGTGAACACACACACTTCCTGCTGTTCATACCTACCATGTAAACACAACCTACACCACAGCAGAGGTTGAAGATCTGAGAGCCTCAAGGATCTCCTTCTAAATTGCAAGTGGGATTGTTAAGTCTTAAAAGAAATAAAGTTTCCCCTGGGTGAAACAAAAGTGACTTGTGAATTTCCTCCCATCACCGTTGGTCTGCACATCCCATCTCTGAAGCTGACTTAAGAGGACTCTATAAACAGCTCAGAGAAAGGTTCCAAAAATATGCAGCTGGGATCCAAGCCCATTGCCTATAAGCACATTGGGTTCCATAGGGGAAACTCGTTTGACCCAGAGATGATGCAAACCAGTCATCATACACCCAACATTTGAAAGTCTCCTGATGAGGAGTCTTGCCCTTAGCTTGCATGTTCTGCTAGGGGAAAATAAATTATCTCTTACCTACTTTATATAGTAGTTTACCTATATGTAAAATGAAGACAGTACTTGACCTCAACAGGTATAGAAAAGCTTAATTAAACAAGAGATCCTTAGCCATAATCAGACTTCTCTCATTTGCTAAGTACATGAGAAATCCTTCAGTTTGGGAACAAATCTAACACCATGACAAACAAATCAACCTCCTTACATAATTTGCCACTGGGAATTATTTTTCTTGAGAATAGATATTTATGAAGCTGTAAAATACAATTTTTATCACTGCTGATATTTCTCCTTCATACTAAATGCTACCTGCAGGATTTATTTTTTAATTTTTTTTTTTTTTTTTTATTTGTCAGAGATCCTACCTTTGGGAATTTGATCCATACTTTCTCTAAACCCACAAAATATGGCAGACTGAAAAGTGATTATTTAATTCCAGCAAAAGAGCAAGGATGTGAACAACAGATGATGTGAGGGGCGTGTAAGTGAGCTGTGACATGTAAAGAGAAGGCCTCCCTCATTCCATCTCATTTCTCAACCCCAACCCCTTCCCTCTGAGGAAACAAGACCTTGGAACAAGAGGAATGCCATCACCACGAGCTCAGCCTCTTGTCAGAAAAAAAAAGCAAGCACTGGCCTTGTCAGATGCTGGATATCCTTGATGACTGGCATGCAGTGCCTTCTATACATCAATGTACTTGAATGCAATTTGAGAAGATCAAAGTTTACAGGTGGCACCTAAGATCACATTTGTTTTAAAGCCAGGAGGTTTAACTGGGAGTTAGTAAAGGCAGGTAAGATAATTTCAAAGTAGAATCTCAGTGATATCACCAAAACATTATCTATTTGTGAAATAAAATTGATGGAGAGCCAAATAATTCTAAGTATTTAAATTTCATCTTCCTTGTCCCACTCACAGAAATCAGCTTCAAAGAGAAATGCCAAATTAATACAAGAGAGTTCTCACGGTATCTCCTGCCAGCATAAGAAGGTACAGAGAACACCCTGAGAAACTCTGTTCTTAAAAATATTAAGTCCAGTTTGCAAATTATTAAGGGTCCACAAAATTAAAAGAAATATGCAATGTTTTGGTGTCTTACTTAAATAAAGTTTGAACTCTGACCCTCTGAGAGTAAATCACTGCTATGAAAATGAAATGTTTTTCTTCCTCCTGAGCAGAGCAGATAAAGCAGAGGCAAAGCAGTTTTAACAGAGCACGTTTCCTTCTTTTTACTGATGGATGCTTTGGGCCAGTTTCCTCTGCTCCAGCACCTGTCTGCTGGAAGATCACTGGCAGGTGCATCAAGCCAAATGAATCTAGGCCAAGTTTATCCCAGGTTTCTCAACCATTATGTCCGCCATGCCCTCCCATCCCCACTCCTCCTTCCCCATCATCCCTCTTTGGTTTGAGGCTGAGAAGTACCAGGAACCAACCTTTCCCAGGGTGTTCCATGGAGCTTTAAGCTGGTGAGATCTGGCCAACAGGACTGAAATAAAGCTTAACGCAGGAATTCCATCGCTATTTTACCCTTCCCAGACACAGCCCATACTATTTTCAGCCTCTGTTCTATGCTACGCCTGCCAGTTGCCTTGCCTGTCCCCAAGCAGGGAGGAACAATTCCAATTAGCAGTCAACAAGATGCTGCCTTTAGTGCCCAAAGTCTGCTAGAAGTCTCCCAGGCAGCCCTGCCTGCACACTGCGGCTTGCCACACTGCACATCACCCTCCCCAGCATTGCACCCACGCAAGAGTTTGCAAGGCTGTGTTGAAAACTGGGTCACTGAGCCGATCTAGGTTTAAAATATCCTAGATATTCCTTAATGAAGTGTCAACAACTATTCTCAAGCTGAAGAGTGACTGGAATACCTCCTATTAATAATGCTTACATACGCAAAAAAATACGCCCTAATCTCAAATGTATTTATAATATAAAATGGAGTTCAACGTTTGACCTGAGCACATCCCACACTGACACAGAGACAAAGGAAATAAAAATGCGTTGCTGCAATTTCCTTGACAGCAAAACAAAACCCAAAACAAACAAGAAACCTCACACATATATGTCTAGGCCAATATATATGGTAATGTGAAACAATGAGTTAGATTTTTCATGGCCACGCTGAAATTCATATTGTTAGTTCTAAAACAACAACACATAAATGTGATTATTTCCTTAAAATATCAAAATCTAAATAAATACAGCCATCCTCAAAACTTACTTGTATGGAAAGTCACTAGAAGTTTTCATCGAGTTTGGAATAAGGAGGCTTCACACCCACAGCCATGAGCACTCTTAGTAGGAAAAACAGCATAATGATGATTATTACTGTTTCTACTGGTGGTAGTAATAATAATTATATGATTGTTATTAATAGCGTTAGTATCACCAGCTGGATTATTATAACCACTGCAATGACATGATGCCCTAATCAGATCCATGCCCCACAGCATCATTCATGATAAAAAAAATCACAGAGAAAAAACTTTATAATCTAAGCAACTAGGGCAGACAAAAGGTGCAGTGGGAAGGAGGGCACAAAGAAATGCACTGACACTAAGCCTCAGATACCCAGAGTTAGCATCTACTTCAACAGAGTGGTTTGTCTATATAAACATGTAGTTTATTAATATTGATGCACATCATATTATCCAGCATGCAAAGTGCATGCAAGGATTAAAAGGACAAGAAATCTGGGTTGTTTTCTGTATTTTTGTATTATTTCTTCCCTTAAGTGAAAGATATCTTAAGATCGGACAGACTACAGGCAGTGCTAACACAAGAATCAATTTGCTGGTGACTAAATTTGGTCTAAGCAGTGCTCAAACCACAATGCATTAAAAAAATGGATATATTATTATGAGAATAACTGTTTGAAGGATCAGATCCTGATTCCAACAAGCAATGGCAATGTACTTCCTAGTGAGATGTGGACAGCAGGGAACTCGGTGGCATTCCAGCCGAAGAAGATTCAGGGTGATAGCAGGCAGACGGAGCACATTCTCTAGCACAGAGCTTGCAGCTCCTGCAAGCAATCATTGTGTGCCCAGGCTCACAAAGCCCCTCCTGAATTTGGCATATTAAATAGCTATAAAATTTAAAAAAAAAAAAAAAAAAAAAGAAGTTATCCTGTATTACTATTTTCCTAGTCCAGTTGTTTTGATTTGTGTTGTGATTTAAATACTTCAGATAGTTGGCATTAATTACTTCACATCATAGGTGCCTTACAAAGATTATTGCTATTACTATTTTACAGCTTCTATTATTACAATTCTTACATATATATATATATATATATATATATACATATATATATATATTAAGATGTGCCCAGGTTTAAATAGGTGAGATATTTCAAACTCATTTGAAGATGTGACCGTGCTCAAAATATTTCAGCAGCTTAAACTTTTTTTCCTTCTGTTTGTTAAATTGAAACAGCGAATGTTTGTAAGCTACTTTTTGCTTCGGAATTATTCAGAGTCTCAGCTTATCATTTGGTTACACAACAAGTAACCTAGAGTTCAGGTTCACATGTGACAATTAGTGATTTTAAACTCCAGACGAGAAGAATTCGAAATTAAGCTTTACACCGCATCAAAAAGCGCTATTTTTTAATCCTTGGAAAACAACCTAGTGCGAAGTGCTGGGAGATTTTTTAGCAAAGAAGTTATTGTTATAGCGTCCAGCTCAAATTCATCACAACAAAGGCATGAGATGACATTGAGCTGCGAGAGCACATTGCTGCAAAGGAGAACCGTACGCTCCACGCAGCCCCCGCTATCCAGCGCCGTATCTGAGCTTTAAATTCCGCTCCCCAATTTGAATAGACTGCAGAGCTGGCGGTGTTGCTGAGGAGCAATATCAAAATATGTGCCTCCTGGGTCTCAAAACCACAAGTTATTTCGGCTTCTGCTCAGAATTGAGGGATTTTTTAAAAGCTGAGTGCAGTAACTACATAAATAAATACATTATCTACCTTCGTGACCTTTCTTTTCCTGCGAGCAAACAGCGTCCATCACTTGTAACTTGACTTTCCATAAAAGTAACAGTTCATAAAAATCTGTGAAACTACTACCGGGAACAAACAAATTAAACAATGACAATGTAATAAAATCAAACTGCTGTTATACTCCTAGAGTAAAAGGACTGCTCCTTCGCTGGGATTAATACATCTTGCAGAAAACAATTTTAAATAATGCATAACATATGGATTCCATTTTTATTATTCTGCTAAAAGAAGACAATTATATTTATGTGATAAACTGTTCAGCATTAGCAGCATTATGTTTATATTACTGGCCACTTAAATAGTCCTTGGTGTAGTTTTATAAGGAACAGCAGCCTCCAGAACTTTGGAAATCCATCTTACAAAGTAAGCCCTGCCTGTTACTGGAATGCAACTGTCTTCAGTAGTTTTTAATCGCTGGAATAAACACATTGCAGGTAGTCTCGTTGCTAAAATGCATGAGTGAAAGACTTCCTGATGCTCTAGCTGCTATTCATGTGGCATCGGAGGGCTTTCTGTCGGGAAGAAGAGGGAGGAAAAACAAGCAGCTTTCATTTTAAGTTTCAGGAAACCAGTGATTGTGATATTGCTTTCTACCATAAAGTTCTTCAAGGTGGGTTGGTGAATCTGCTCACTGTTACGAGCGGCCAGCTCTTGCTTCCTATTTATTTCACTGGGAGAGTACATTTAAGAAAAGAGAGACTTTCGGGCAGTTTTCAAGAAGCTGTTTTTGTCCCCATTATATCCCAGATAATTTTCAAACATTACACAGAAACCGTACAAGTATTTATCTCGATATTTTCCAGTGCTTCCGAGTCTGAACTGCATGCATTTCAAAAGGGAATAGGAATGTGTTACCCAATAAATATTTTCTGTTGCTGCTGCATACATAGATTTCACTGAGAGTGCTGCCGGCAGCAGTCTCTCTGCAGCACTGGGCTCTGCTCTCCACATGTCATCCAGATAACACCATCGTTAAGAAAAATCACACACGATGAGTGAATGGATTTATTCATTAAAAATAAAAGGAAGGGAAAAAAGAAATAGCATCAGTTTGGGGAACGTTATTATCCTCTTTTTTTTCCCCCCACTCCTTAAGTATAAGTTTGGTGGTTTTAGTTCTCCACTCCTCAATTGCTTTAAAAGTTGAGGTTGTTAACAAGTGAAGGGTGTGCCAACATAAAGAGTGGAACCTAATGGAAGAGAAATCTGCATATTCAGTTAATTCGGGATTTATTATCCTAGTAACTCGACTTGCAACTGTTCTAAAACTGTTGACTGAAGACTTGAGAACAGTACAGAGGATGGCTGCCCCCACCCCCATTCTTAAAAGAAAACCTGTGCCTGCTGCTTCCAATTTAGTGCAATCATGCCTCTTACTGGCCAATACAAGATGCAGCATTAGCTGTCACATGCAAATGAGTATTCATGGGGACTTTGAAATGTGCAATAAAGAATAAAGACGTGCATTCTGTGAATAATTGTTTTCTTTTATAAAACTGGATCCAAAAGGGAGTGCCATTTCACCCAGAGTCTATAGCTTTTCTATGGTTACAATCTGCTGTTGAAGCCAGATATTAGAAATGAAGTGTGGATAAATGGATAGAAAAGAAATGTGGATAAATGGAGGACTCCAGTTTCCCGTGCTGTCAATCTTTCACAGTACTACATTTGCTTAACAAGAAATAATCCAACACATGTTTGTGCTCCTTGCTATCTTGCTTTCTTCTCCAGCTGGGACTTTTAAACATGCAGGGATGTAAAATAAAGTTGTCCATCTTATATTAGCTTCCTTATACAAAGCACAATCTGAATTCGTCATTTTCAGCCACAGAGATACAGAAAATTACATGGAAGTACAAGATACGCTTCAAACTTAAAGTCTTCCAAATAGTTCTGGTAGCACTGACCAGGATGAGAGGGAAATAATAGTTTGAATGTAGAGCCTTTTTAAGACACAGAATGAGGAGGAAAAAAAAAAAAAAAACAGCACAGCAAGCTGCATGCAGATGTGTACATGTCTGTAGGCTCTGACCAGGTAATGTTTGTTAGACACACACACACGCTTATTCACTGAAACTGCGCTTAGAAAGGCTGCTAGCAAACAGACTCAACTTCTTTCATAAAATCTTAAAATCAAAGCATGACGTGACCCTGCCTTCTGTTAGCAGAACCCCACTTGCAAAGCCCATTAAGTGGAAGTGGATAATCCAATGCTTTAACTTGGGGTAGGGGGACTGCAGGAAATATCTCAGTAAGTTCAGACTTGTCCAGGATGGGGCTGGAAGCATTTAGCCAGAGGGAAGAACAAGTACTAAGGACAAACGCTGCCTGGGGGGTCAGTTTGGGGTGGTGTGGGCATGCCTGTGGGCTCAGCACTGGGAGATGCTTTTAATGCAGAGCAATTCCATGCAAAGGGTTATGATTATTAATCTGTAGGTGAGGGGTCTCACCCTGAGGCAGAGCTGCTCAGCAGGCAGGATGCAGCCCTGCGGGAGTCCCAGGAAGGCAAGCACAGGGCTGGAAGGCATTACGACTTGCCACAGATCTAAAACACCTTGTTGCCCCACTTCCTGCATACCGTTGCTCAGCAAAGGCAGTCTCTCGAATTACAGGCACACACATACCAATGCACCGAAGAAAGGAATCACCACTTACCATTACAGCTGATACAATTGAGGCAAACAGGCACAAACGGGGGGTATCCAAAGGCATTTGCCTCTTGCTGGGACTGATGCCCACCTACAAGGGCTGAGCACAAGGACCACAGCCATCTTTTAGCTGCCTGCAATTCGACGTAACAGAAAGACCTTTGGACCTTTTGGTGTGTATTGTGCCTCCTAAAGGAGCTGCACAGAGGGTGACCTGGGATTGGGATAAGGGATTTGGAACAACGGGATTTGGTTTGCATCCCTGAATCATCACAAACTTCCCTATGTGTGTTACTCAGCCACTCTGCTCCTCGTTTCCCCACTTACCAAAAAAAGCTAGTAATATTTTGGTATCTCAGAGACGTTTGCTCTCCAACATACATATCTGCTCCTATGTTTTAAAAGCGTTTACAAAACATTCAGTGAAAACACGAGCTCCACGAGGCTTAGTCATGCAAAATGCAGTCGGCAGGGGCCACTGAAAAGAAATTCAAGATCTCATTCACATGTAAAACCTCCTGCTCCTTAAGGACTCCATTTCCTCCGCGTACCCAGAGCAGAGAAATTTAAATCTCATTTGTGGCACTTTGTGCCACCTCCACTGCACCGGTGGCCCTGCACCTGCAGAGCCATCGTGGCAGAACTGCATGGGAAGGTCTAATTTGGCTTTGCATCCTTCTGAGCCCCAGATCTGTGTTTCAGAGGGTGACTGCAGCCTTATCTGCAATAAGGACTTGGCAAATGGAGTTTGGTGAAATGGCACAGCACACCACATTAGGAGACTGACTATAAATCAACAGATTTTGGCTCCACTCCTGGCTCCGTCACTGATTTGCCATGGAAACTTGGGCAAATCTTTTACTCTCCCTATCGTTCATTTTTCTGTCCCCATAATGTAAAGATAATGATGCTGCTTTGCAAGCTCTTTTGAGATCTTGAGATGTTAAGTGCTAAGTGCATTTTATTAACATTAATAGCACCCAACCGAGAGGATGCTGCATAGCACTAGCCCGGCTGTCCCCAGAAAACAGATTGGTGTGGGGAAAGTGTGCATTTGTTAAGCAGCTTAGGCATTGCTCATTCCCATAATACTTCCACAGTATGCAGGAACAAGATCTGACCTACTAAAACAAAAAGCAAAAGCGCCATAAGGAGAAAATTTCTAATGTGACCTGTCTGTCATCTTATTTCGAGCCCAGGAAAACTTTGGGATTTGCTGGGGATTATCAGCAATTCTGCGTGTGGTTATTATGCTCAGCCACAACCACACCACTCACAACTTGCGGTGGAGACCACTTCCATTAGCAGGCATTAATCACCATTTGATACACTCCAGTCCGGCTATCACTGAAAAGGTATTTAGTAGATGGACTTAGTTATTTCCTATCACACTTCCTATGTTACTCAATTTTAAAATAAGTTAATTGTACTCAGTGATATTTCAGCTCTTGTATTTGCAGGATCACAGTATACTTCCATATATTTATTTTTTAAATTCCATCTAACTTATTTTACGCTTCAGTTTCTAATATTCCTGCTCGAAGATGTATCACAACATACACAGTCGAAAGAGTTATGAAAAAATTATTATTAATGCATGTTTTTTTCCTCTGCTGGAGATAGAAGAACTTTGTTATGCATGTTATAAAATGTTAAATATTAGAATTATTTAAAGTTAATAGGATGCCAAAGAAAATGACTAATAATACATTATACAATTAGATGCCTTTCATATTAGTGAATCCATTAACAAAATAAAATACATTCAAACAGAAGAGTTCTGATTTGCAATTTTTAGCAAGGATTGCCCATGTGTAAAGCTAAATTATTTATTCTTTTTAAAAAAAAAAAAACTACTGGATACATCAGTCTGCAATTATTTGCATTATGTTTGAATGCTTTATCATGTGGCTCTGATTCAAAAATACATATCTCTAACTTGCTTTAGCATCTTCATTTGCACAAATCGTTAAACACAGGGAAAAACAACAACAAATGGAACAGTGCCTTCCTCCAGATTCAGCAGGACAGCCGATAAGACCACCACAAGACCTTGGTGTTGCTCTGTCAGCTCTTTCAGTTGTCTGTCATCACTCTTTAACCCAGATGTCCTCAGAGTTTCACATCTCTGCTGAAACCCCAACTGCGCTCTTTTTTCCTAGATAGGGTCAATTCTCCCCTTTTCCACCCATATGGGTCTGAAGTACACAATCACCAAGCTTCATCTAATGTTACCCAAATGCCATTGTGCACTGTTTTTCTGAGCAACTGCCACAAGTTAGCAACTCATTATCTCAGCTCCTCAGCTGATATCATCATTATCATCCTCGAACTAAGTTAGCAAACAACGAGCTTCTCTTACAATAAGAAAAAGCTTTTAGCATCCAAGTGAAAAGATCCGTTTTCCTCTTCTCTTTGCATCACTCCACTGTCTAGGAAGGCATCTGACACCAACAAACTTACACCAAGAAGAAACAATTTCCTCCTACTCACATCCATCTCCTCTTCACTGCCGCTACCTACTTACGTCACTGTCCATCTTCTCTATCATAAGCACGTAATGTTGGTTGATAGAAATGTGTTTTGAAAACTGTTTGTTTTCTAGTTATCTTATTACAGAAGGAAAAGAGATTTTTACAGCAAGAAGCAAGAGCCTGGCTAAAAGCACAATTTTTTCAAGATATTATTCTGGCCCTCTCACAGCCCACCCAGTCCAGACTTCACATCTCGTGGGATTTTAAAAATGTGATAAATCCAATTGTGTTCAAAGTCTGGTTACACCATTTTAAAATTCTTTTCAGGTCAGAGATGCCTTTTACTACGATTTTTGCTCAGCTTACATGAGGTAAGGAATGCTCTGAGCTGGTTGGGGTTTGTAAGGATTTTGGCATAATCTAACTCCAGGCTACTAGCAACCTAAAATATCTTCTGTCCATATATCTCACAACATCAGCCCAGACTACATCTCAGAGATAAGCCAGATCTCATGTTATACCAGCTAGTAATAGAGAGAAGAAAAGGAACATTCAAGGAATTATAAACAGATCTTGGGTACATCTTGGTCACTGCTTGTGGTGGAGGAAGGCAAAATAATTATAGAACATTTGCCCAATTATATTTGACACTGCATATATTTACCATAAAACAATTTACTACAGTTGAATTATATTAAAAATACCAGAAATTATACAAAGTAAGAACAATGCACACAGAATCACGGAGGGATTTCCAAAAGCATCATTACCAGCTCACCATTTGTCCACACCAAGAGGTCAACGTATTACCATAGAAATCTGGGACAAGAAATGAAGCTAATAAAAAAAAAAAAAAAACACTAAAAAAAAACACAACACTTTGATCTTAAAAGATCTGAACAATCTTTGTTACTTTCACTGAGAACAGACACACTGCAGACTGAACAGTGTTAACATTCAGACGAGAGCTGAAAACTCAAGCAAGAGCAATGCAACGTTCTCACTTTCAAGTCTCTGGTACTGTGGCTAACTTTGAAATTAAAATACAGTGTGACTAAGTATTTAAATTAATATATTTAATAAGCCCTACAATAATAAGTCTAAAGTGAAAAATAAGGCTTGGGGGAGAAGGAGAAAGTTTTTAATATTTGTAATACGTGTGTTTACAGAACAGCTGGGTATACTTTTTCTACACCAGGATTTTTAAAAGCTCACTGAAAAACACTTATTTTGCTCACTAGATGTGCATAATAATGTATATGGTACTTTTAAATGAAATAAATCCTATCATCTACTAAGGAAAAAGACAGTGATACTGTCAAGATGATTTGACTCCTTTGCCTAAATTTATTGATCTAATATGTTTTTCTTCATGCTCCAAGACATCCCACCTTGCTTCTAGTTCCCAATCCCAAAAAGCAACACTGCCAGCCTTGTGAAGGTCAATTCAGTACTCAGCCTTCTCTCAAATGGCACTAAATACCAATGATAAGATAACTGGATAAGATAAAGTCCAAGATGTCCAAAGAATGTACTAAGGGAAGATGATTTCTAGGACTGTCATAACTCACTCTTCCAAAAAATTCCAGAGTTGCACAATCACATTTTAAAGAAAAAGAAATATGGAAAAGACAAAAACCATTTCACTTTTAACTCATATAGAATGATGTGATTTGAGAGTTAAAAAAACTAATTTATTTACAGCAGGAATATATTACTAAGAAAGATTTTACCCATCAATAAGACCAAACGAGACAGTCAATAAAAAAAAAGCCTATCCACTAGTGACAGTCAGTAAAAGAGCACAGGTTTCATCTTAAAAAAAAAAAAAAAAAAAAAGATAAAATTGGATTCCAAGGACTTTTTGAAGAGAGACTCCAGTTTTTCTCCTCTTCTTTTTCCCCCTTCCTCCCCTTAATTTTTTTTTTTTACCCTGAAAGTTTTCCAGATTAGTCCTCTGTGTTGCAACCAGCACTCTTAGCTCTCACAGTCACTAAGAGAACTAACAGAGTTCACCAGTGAAACATATGACCAAAGCATGCCCTTGCTGCCTCCCTCCCCCAAATCACTCACTACATGCAACAGTTATACGTACCAAAGCATTTATGATTTTTCCCATTCTCAGCACACAGAAGACCACAAGTAGAAAGTAAAATTCCATTGTGTGGTAGCTTCTCACCCCATGCCACTCTGCATATCCTTATGTAACATCCTCCCACATTCAATATCATACTTTCTGTTGCAAATCCTATTGCAAGTTCATATTTGTCGGCCAGCATTACACACAAACCACAGAATTATAGATAATTATCACATGGGAGAAATATATCCCAAGTATTAGGTCATCCCATGATTTGTAAGACACCACTCACAACCAATTCCAATTAGGAATTATGAAGCTGAGCTTCCAAGGACTTCCATCTCTTCACAGCACAAGATCATCCCCTTGAAAATAATTTTGATGCCCTCTTCAGACAACATAAATATGACTGGCAACACCAGAGATTTTCTGCATTCTAAAAATTGCACAGTCAGTAGATTTTCCTGTCATGAATTCTAAGAAATGGTTAGTTAAAATATTTGCTTTCCCTCTTACTTCTGAGCCCTATGAAATGGCATTTCTCATGTTCTTTTTCCAGCAGCATTGTTATCAGTACAACAAAACCCCATAAAAGTCACTCTTGGCAATAACAGACATCCTCCCCAGCAAAAGCAAACCCTTGATGGAGTGTGCAACAGTACAGTCTTCAATGCTTAAACAGTCCTTCCTGGGGGGTTATCACAAGAAATCCCTCAAACTTATTGAATTAAAACTAAGCATAAAGCTATTGTGACGCAAACAGAGCTGTGGTTAGAAGAGAAAGAAAAACCATGTCTAAAATGCTTGATGGTACAATATATGCCATAAAATCCATGGTATGTCTGTGGGCTGACCACATTAACCAAGTTCACTGTCTCTTCTCCCCCCCTTCTACCAACCTATTCATCACACTGTTGAAAAGAAAGCACGACAGTGCCATTGGGTAGGGGAAACCCTGCTGCATTGGGAAACTTAGACTTGCCAATCCAATTCTCTTCATTTTACACATTGAGAATTAAACAGATTAGACTGGAAGAACAATATTCTACCTCTGCCATGTTTTGTGTATGTGTGCTTTAACCTGATGTATATTATTACCAAAAGAATGCCAACTTTATTTCAAAAATTTGCCTTTCCATTGGGTTAATTTAACTGGCTCACATTTACAAGTCAGTGTTTGGGTACTATTTTTTTTTTTTTTTTAATTATTTCACACCTCTCTGAAAAGAGTAACTTTAGTTGTGGAAACCACACCACCATTGAAAGTAAAAAGAAAATTCTCCATCTTAAAATAGACGTTAAATCACAGAGCAAAAAATGGAAATGGCCCACATCACTTATATGCACATAGCAGTTGGGAAATCAATTAATACAGGCTCAATTATAGTATTTTGTTGTCAGAGTTTTAAAGCTTGAGAGAAAATTAAATAAAAAAATCCTTGGCTACAGCTTGGCATATGCAGGTCTTAACCTAGAAACAATCTGTTTTATAATTATTTCTGAAAATTGCTTCAGCCCATTTTATGTTCTTTGATTGCCTACAAAGTGTGAAAAAGAAAGAAAAAAAAACTATTTTTGACTCAAGGCTCTCAAAACATTTTGGTTCTTGGTGAGCAAATAACCCAGTTTGAGCCCAATATTTCCACTACAAACTCTGGAGCACCATGCTGGCTTTCACACAGAGCCTAGCCACACAAAGAATGCTCACAGAAGCAAGGAAGGCTTCACTGCCTGGGACATGCATGGGCTTGAACACTGAAAAAGGCAGAACATGACTGAGACTTACCAAGGCACAGTCAGACATCTCCCCATGTACATGTTTGCATCTGAAAAATTCAATGCTTAACTTACTAAAACTCCTAAAAATGCAGAATACAGTGAGAAACCTCACTGATGCACACACACAAGAAATTAAGGACTCAAAAACGGAAAATGATTGCAAGAGAGAGCCAATCCCTCCTATTTTTTTTCTCCAGTTTTAAAAATGAAGCATCTAATGATCCCATTGGAGCTTCATGTCCAACAGGACCAGCACTGCCAGCTGCCTTTGAAATAGATGTTGTAACAATTGGACAAATCAATACAAAAGGAAAGGCATTATAACTAAGATACAATAACAGAAGGGCTGGCACAATATAAAGGTGCTATAAAGGAAGAGAAGAAGATTGCTCACCGGTATCAGAATATTCCAAGTCTACAGAGGAAAGCTTCACCAAGAAAGAATCTCCAGAAAGAGAGCCTTCCCCAGCAGCAGTCAGCCCTTAAATGAGGTCTAGGAGAGGTGCAGCAAGGCTGCACCCCCTCTAGTTACACACATCAATTGCCTTCACCTGTGCTCCCAGAGCTGACCAGGTCCTTTCCCCAGGTGCTCAATCAGTGGTTCAGGCTAGGACTCAGCTGTTCGCATACAGATGTACTGGGTCAGTGTGAACAGTTGGGTATTTCCTCACATGGGAGTTTACTTCTTTAAAGTATAATAGTAATAAAAAAAATAGGCTGCAAAAGGGAGCAGCTTCTCTTCCCAAGTCACTTGTACTTTTTTTTTAAATTTTCTTCCTCCCCACTCTCTCTTTTAAATGCTTGCTTCAAACATCCCCAACCCATTTGTGTTGACCCAGCAGGGCTGTTCCAAAGGCAGTTTCAGTCCAGTTCTTGATAATCCAGGCTCAGATGTTTGGTCCCAGCAGGCTCATTTCATCAGTAATACTTTAAATTATAATAATAATTAAAACCCCAACATTTTGTTTCCCTTTTCTCATAGTTCATTGATAAAGAACATAACAGTAAGGTTGAAGAATCCTGCTGGTTAAAGGTATCATCCTTCGCTGTTCATATGGTCTGGGCTCTTACTTGTCAATTAGATTAATCCAAACCATTTTAGAACAATAAATACAAGTACAGATGGAATATAAGCATATTGAAGATTACTGTTTTTGACGGCTGTTGTTTATTAAATAAAAAATAATGTTGCGATGAGCATCTTGTTGATATTTCAAATGGAAAGGAAGAGTAAATAGGAATTAGATACTGCTTCAGAAAGAAAAACCAACAATCCTCCAAAACAGCGCATGTAATAAGAAGACACTGATTTTTACTTAGAATGCCACCTATGAGCTACCTTTAGAAACAGGATATGGCATCTATTAACTCAAAACACTAGACTAGGTATGTTGAAATCCATAAAATTTCCAATTACTGCTTCAGAATTTATCGTGCACATATGGAAAATAATACTTGTAAAAGAGAAAGGGGTTTGTGCCTGGTGCTGTCAATACTGTGAAGGATGGGGTGATTATAAAGCAAATTAACAATACTTTTAAATGTGCATTCACTTATCTTTCCAATTAAATCCTTGTTAAACAACTGCACAGACAGTAATGGTGCTTCTGCAAAGCACTGATCAAGACAGTTTTATTGTAATTTTTACTCTGTAACAATTAATCAAATAGGCATTTTCTTTATTATTAAATTATTTAGTTAATAAATATTCACAATCAATTCACATATTTGTGGTTTACATTTTACTTTTAATTTTTCTTTGGCTGAATTATAGTCTAGGGTAATTTTTATAGGGGGGGAAAAAAAACCCAAAAACCACCAACAAAAAAAAACAGCAGAATTATTTAGTTTTGTCCAAATGTTATTTGTTAACTCAAGGTGATGTCAGGGAGGAGTACACCTCACCTTTTTTCCCCTTCCACATGGTCACAAATTCATACCTTCAGCTGTCCTTTCACATATTCCCTACAAGACGTGCCTCTCTTCAACAACAATCTCTAGGCTCTGTACAAATATATATGCTTTTACCCCTTTGGTACATAAGTACAGTAAGCGAGCAGTAAGAATGTGGTAATTGACCTTTGGATGGCACCCGGTGTTTTGCAGTTAACACATAAGGTATTGCAAATGAAATAACAGAATTCAAAGGTCTTCTGTACTGCAAATACCAAGCATTTTGCAAACAAAGCACAGGATATAAAGACAATTAGGAGCTCTCTTGTATTATGTATGAACCAACACTTGCTGAATGAACCAATAAGTATTGAAATTTGTATTTCTATGGTTAGTTTCCCTGAACATACATGCATTAGGATAGAATCTCAGTGTTTCAGCAACATCTTATGAACCCTTTATAGCTCCATTTTTTTCAGTTAATTTAGTTCTCATGAAAATTGCTTGTTTGACAGTCCTAGAAATTGAGTGCCTTCCCAGCCACCCAGCAGACTGGTGCAGGAGGCAGACAGAGCCAAGGCCATTTTGTGATTCTGTGATTTCCTCAGGTCTCAGAGCTTCAAACAAAGAGGGAAATGGAGAACATGCTGGGACAGAGATGAGGAACAGGATAGGAAGGTCTTAGCTCATTATATAACATGTGCAGCAGTATGACAGAACAGAACAGAGCTGGGAGCACACCACAGCTTCACACTCTTCCATTCTGACACCCTTAGAAATTTGGAGCCTTGTATTTTTTCCTACTTTCCTCAAGCACTTTCTCTATCCCTGTTAACTTTCCTGAGCAGCTCACAAGCTCTCTTTTTGGAATACATCTGCCACCTGGCTCCGCTTTCATGTTGTGCCGCTGTCCTGATTACAGGCTTTCTCCCCAGGGACTTAATGAGCCTTAACACCCCTGAGTAGCCCCACCTGGGCTCAGAGCCTATCTCAGCCCCATCTTTTAGGCCACACCAATTGATAAGGTTAGTGACATTATTCTGCCCTGGAAATGTCACCATGTTCTGCATGGCTTAGCAGATCTATGGGTGGTACCTTATTCATTCTCCTATAGGTGTGAAATAGATGAACAGCCTTATAAACATCTGTGATGTTTACGGCACTTCACTAAAAAATCATCAAAAGTCTTCCAGATTTTACATTAAATCCCCAAGTAATTGCTAAGCAGTACCATATATACATTTCCAAGGTTGCAGTCATTACGTGTATCAATATGAAAAGCATAAGAATGTTTATCTCTGACAATTAAACAAGCCTGTGCCATAGGTTTCCAGCTGGGAATATTAAATGACAGCTAATCTAGTTTCTAAAAACACAGTTCTTTCAGCACTTTGAGACAAAGAAAAGTATGACTGTCTCAATGTCACCAGTGGTCCAAGCAGCTTGTACCGCCTTGATTCACTGATTTGAAAAATGATGACTTAGAGTTTCAAAAGTGCTGAGGGATGTTATAGCCTGGTCCTCTTATGATCAACTGATCTTTTCAGCTCTTAATGGGAAAATAAATCACAGACAAAAGATAATCCTGTTGCACAGAAGCAAAAAAGGTGTGATGTCAAGAGACTTTTATAGAAAAAGAAAACTCCGTGAAAGGGTGAAAGTAAATAAGGTAGTTTGTTCTGCTGATGCTCTTGTTGGCAAGGTCAAAGCCCTTTTCGGGAGCTGCGTACCTCAAGAAATGAGAATGAAACAAACTGCATTCAGAGAATTTTAACAGTGAGCAGTAAAGATGTGAGGCATAGTTTTTCTTACAAACTCCTTCCAGCTCTCAAAAAATGTAGGATTTTAAGGCTTCTTTTAGATTTTTACTGTTCTTATTTCTTCTTTAATGATAAAGCTGTCAGTTGCTAGTTTGTTTTCCTTTCATAATCACCAGTTTTCTCTTAGTTCAGTTTTGATACTGCAAATGACATTAACTAAATAGAAAAAGGAGCCAAATAAAGCTTTGCTATATTCTAATTAATGACTATTCTAATAAAAAGTACTTTGATATCGCAGTCAGCCTAGAGTCACTTCTATGATCTTTAATTTTCAATATGATACATACTATTTATATCCTATAAACGTAGGTGTAACACAATAGCAGCACAAGCAGGAAGAAGACAGCCCATTAAGTATTTGGCCTGCATAAGAACTGATTGCACAGTCAATCTCCGCAATGTAAACAGGCTTTTTTAGAACATTTGTTTGCATTTATAATTAAATTAGACTTGCACTAAAACGAAGATTCTCTATTGGAATGTTAAGCAGAAAATCTGACAAAAAATACCGCTTCCCTCATTACTTTTGTGAGTCCATGAAACACTATTTGAAATTAGTGCTGTCCTCTGCATCAGGTGAGCGCTGGAGAGGGACATTGGGCTGTGCCACCATTGCCCACATTAAGTAAAACACACTCCCCTCATCTCCCCCTGGAGGTACATGTTGCTTCTGAGCAGTATGTAGCTAATCCCCTGGAGGAAAGCTGATTAGATCCCTTCCTCTCTCAGCTCCGTGTCCCTTTGTTGCCTAACCAACTCTCTGCACCTACAACATGCCACTGCTGCCTGATGGACCTCCCAGTTAATCTGTGGATCTGGCCATTCTGAAATCCATTTAGGGATTAGGAAGGACTATGAAGTGGGTATATATCTTCCAGTCAGCAGCCTAGAAGTCAGGGTAATATTAGCAGGATGCTAGCACACACACATCTATGTCTATAGAGCCACACCGTGACTTAATGGGCTGTTCCCTGCCTGCAGCTTCCTACCTAGCAGAGAGAAAGGATGCTATTCAAACAAATGAAACCATGGCCTGTGATTTTAAAGCGATTCTTTGTGCCTGAATTGTTTCTTGAATGTTCTGACTAACAGCTACTGGATTATTCTTTGGGGGCTGCAGTGCTCAACCCTCTCTTTTCCCCACATATGGTGGCCCTGAGGAATGCAAATGTGGCGTTAAAATTTACAGTGGTGCACCTTTGGCATGTCTGCCTGTCTACCTGAAGAAAGGCAAACTGCAGACCTGGCCACATATTTGTATAGCTGAGATTTTAAAGGACGTGTAAGGGAGCTCGGATGGATAATTTCGTTTCCCACTGAAAATCTATTTCATGATGATATAAAATGCATGACTGCCTTGGTTGTATCAACAAAGACTAACAAAAGAAACAATAATTACCACAACAGATAACATGATAAAATAGTGCTCCAGGAGTACTATTTCTCCTTGAATTTTCTTTGGTCACTCAGTAGGTAGATTTACTGCAGTTGCCCTAAGTAGCCTGTGTCAGAGTGGTTTAATGTACCATTAACTTCACCTTTATATATTCATTTCTCACAGTGGTATAAACCAGAAGAAAAAGGTGCCTGGTACTTCTGCACTGCAAAAAGACAGCTTAGGCTTCTGTCTTGCTTTACAGCATCATCCCATCTGTTTTAGGGGAAAATTTGAGTGGTAATGTTAACCTCAAGTACGTTAACCTTTGGATGCCATGAGACATGATAGACAGGACCATTATTTTTATGGCACATTTTTTTCCTGAGCAAAGATCCTGGGGAGTGAAGAAGGATAGAAAATCCTGGGTTTACTTCTCTGTCTCCAAACAAAATAGAGTGCACAATTACTTGGAAGCCAAGGCAGACTTCATTATCGACACACAAATACCCAACAACTATAAATCTAAGGGAGCCCAAGTAACGAGTCAAAACCATGAGGCTGATGATTTATTCAGTCTCACTGAATTTACTGGCATAAATACTGTTTCCTCATAAAGTAGAGTTCGCCTGCCAGTTTGAGCCAAAGACAAGACTGCTCTTGAGCACCTTCATTACAAATGTAAATGCGGGCTTGAAAGTGAAAATCATTAAAATTTTGGGGTCAGAAGTCTTAGTATACGCCTAGTACAAAATTAGTTGAGAAAGTAATTCTCCAACTGTTACCATCTCCCCATGAGAAAACCCCAAAGTACCATCATATATATTGTACAATATTTAGCAGTTCTGGTAAAAGTTTTCAGGGAACAATAAAAGAGTGAAGGAAAGGTAGGAGAAAATGCTGCAGGAGCTTTGCATGTGTACTTGATTAACTCAGTAAGTGCATAAAGTCTTGAATGCAATTTAAGATTTGATTCTTTTCCTAATTTCTGAAAAGCTCCATTTGTTTTTCTCATTAAGTAGGATCAGGAGGTTCACTGTCATCAATGATATTTGCTAAGCTATTAAATGCGAATATGTTTAGTCTTTGCCAAGAAAAGTACACTGTTCAGACAGGTTACGTATTTGTCATGTATCCTAATTACCTACCAATAGCAGCTTCCACACCTGTAACATTATTTATTGATCAATTTTAGATTTATTTAGCTACATCTGTGATAACTGTTCTTTTGTATTTGCAGAAATATGTTCATTACACGTAGAGTCTGGGGCAATGCATTCATTAACTATAACCATAACACAATGGTTAGTTCTAATTTTGGTTCTTCAGTTCCCCAAACATTCATCTTTCCTCTTCTCATTTCCTGGGATCAATTATTTGCCTTATTGAAATCAGAGGTAAATCTTCCACTGACTCTGGCAGAGCTGGGATGCTAGTTTTAGCATTTCCTTTTCAGTTCTTTTCAGCACCTTATTCTCTTTGTCTGTTTTCTTTTGGATCTCTGTTCTATTTTTGGTTTTGTTTAACTTTCAACATGCAAACAATCTGCTATTTTTCCTTTTATTCTTTTTTTTTTTCTCCTCACTTTGATACTTTGGTTTCTACATATGCTTTGTTTTTGCCACCTTATTTCATTTATCCATTTCCTCTTTTTGTTTCTGTTTGTTTCTCATCTACTGTTTAACCAGTATTTTCCTCTGCTTACTACTCTGTTTTTCCTCTCTCCTAACTGACTGATTCCCTCTGTGTAATGTCTTTCTACCTTCCCTTTCCTCTCTTTTCCAAAACACAACTCATCATTCTATGCCACCAATGTATAGCAGATTCTGAAATTCTGTCATCTGAGACAGTTAAATACTAAACAAAACATTACCAGGGTGGAGGAATCACTTACCCTGATTGACAACAAATCGTAACTTCTGTATTGTTGCCAGATTGCCGCTAACTCTGTATATTCCATCAACTTCTAGACCTGAAAGAGAAGCACACATTTCATTTTAAATCATATAAGTATTTTTCTTTGTACGTCTGTCAAGAAGCCAGAAGTGCCCTAACAAGTATGAAGAAGTGCAGAGCAGTAAATGACTGAAAAATAATCCACCTGACAAACACCAAAGTGCCTCCTTGCCTGATTATGACAACAATGAGAAATAAACGCAGTAGATTAGCTTAAGTGAATACAAAATATCTGACTGTAATTATCTTGTAATTCTGTCAGCAGAATACATTTTGCAAAGGTATTTGAGTGTGACAGAAAAGGAAGAGTGGATTAGCTCTTGTGTTCATGGAATATGGTTATTTGGGATACAAATGACAGTGTGTTTGCCCTGCTGAAAAGTGGGGTGCTTCTCTTAATGGTGTATATTAACAGGGGAAGCTGCTCCGTCTGAGGCCTGAGTTTTTCAGATGTGAAGATCTGAGGCTATGACCTTTCTGAAAATTAAGTGCTGCAATGCCCACTCTGAAATCATGACATGTGTAAGACTACACACAACTACAGCTTCTCTATTATATTCGTCATAGCAGATCGGACGGGTTTGAAACTAAAATTAAATATCCCAAATAGCACATGCCCTGGAGTACATTTTTTCATTAATATAAGCCATCCTTTTCAAGGACAACCTGACAGACTTGTTTCTCCCTGCATATCTACTCAAGGTTTATCTTCTAGGTGAAACTAGATGTCATACTCCCCTTTGTGACATATTATCTCCTACAGCAAGCGCTGCTGATATGACTGTTTAAAATAGCACTTCCAGCCCTACTTGCATAGCTGTAGCATTTTAAAGCATGTGGGAACTGCTCTTCTTTCCTTGGAGAATTAGCTATTGTGCAAACAATGGCCGAAATGACTACATGCTTAAGAACTGAAAACACAGAACTCTAAGTTGTCAGTCTACATTTAAGACTTGCAAGTAAACAAGAAGTTAAGAGAACCTATACCAAGCTCAAGGATTTTTTAAGGCTACTCATCACTTACAACAGAAGTTTTAATTAATCTTGGCAAACAATTTCAGAGAAAGCCTTCGTCTCGGAAAACGTTAATTTGTCAAAACAAAATGGTTTCAGGAAATATTTCAGTTCTGACAATGTGTCTAGTGGGAATATTTCCTTTTGCAGTTCAGGGTGAGGAAAAAAGAAAAAATGAAATTATAGGAACAAGTGAAAACAAGTCAAAATGTATCTCAGAAGCCCACTTGTAATTATGCTCAAATATGAGGGAGCTGAGGTTCAAATAATCATTTAAAGACACCTGCAACATGCCTTGGCAGATGAGTGCCGCAGCTTCAATGGACTTCAGTGCTTGGAGATATTCTTCACTGATTGTGAAGGATTTAAAAAAAAATAATAGCAATAGCAATTTTAAAATAAAGCGGTGAACTGTTTGTTTTTTTCTTTTTCTTTTTTTCTTTTTTTTTTTTTTGGGGGGGGGGGGGTGTTTTGGTTTCTGGCTCTTTTTACAAATTAGAGTTTTTATTTTATGTCCATAATACCAAGAGTACCCTGACTTTTTTAATATTTATTTTTCTTTTTTCCTTTTTTTTTTTTTTTTAACAGTAAATAACCTATTTTAAAGAGGAATAGTGATTCCACATTATTCCATTTTTCATATTATGCACTGGTTATCAGTGCCTGTTATTAGACAATTTTCTACTGTGCACCTGTGGATGTCCTACAACATAATACTGAAAGTGATGATTCATTTCAGGAAGATCTCCTTTGGTTACAAAGGGATAAATAAAAAGTGTATTTAAAGGAATTCAAAAGGCATTGCTAAATGAGCAAATTTGGAGGTTATATATTCACTGGGTATATAACATATGACCCATTGGAAATTACTAAAATATTTAAATAATCAACTTTATCCTAAAATGGAAGAGTATGATTGTACCTTAGCAAGGAGAAAATGGGAGAGCAACTCCCATGAGGACTCCTATTGGTAAGGGATTAAGATTTGAAATTGTAAAATTTGTCAATTGTAAAAAAATGTAAATTGAAGTCTAAACCAGAAAGTAAAGAGGAAAAGAAAGTAAATGAACAAGCAAAAAGCCCCAGAACAGAACGCTAACTTTTGCTTGGATCTAACTCAACTTGATTCTCAATCTTCTGGGGTATATGGAAATGAAAGCAATACTTGTCACTGTGTGTGAAATAGCAATGTCTCACATTAATAGCATCAATTTGGAACAGCTCAACCCCCTCAGTATGAAACTACATAAATTATCCAGATCGAGTGAAAATGACAAACTATGTTGTAAATTGGAGGATATTACATCTTGCAAAATGATCTGGAGTATATAAGTGAATTATTATTGTTATAAATTTACTTTGGTCCAGAAATGAGTTCTGATTAGCATTTCATTTGGACAGTATGCAATATGGCAGAAAGAAAAAAATCCAAGAATATCAAACCAATTATAGTGTTCACGTGCCATCAACTTTCTGCTCCAAGAACTTTGAAAGTTAAGCCAAACCAAACCAATGTAAATTGGTGGATTTGGATATCCTTTTCACAACCACATTATCTTAGCTGGATTGTTAACAACTTATTTTGGAAATCCAATTAGGTACAAATAGGAGAGAGAGAGAGAGAGAATAAGAAAGAGAGAGAGATGACTTTAGAGTTCTAATGTCCTGATTCTGTGAGCAAATTTCAAAGAAAATTCACTTTTAAGGACACTTCTATCAAGGACAAAATCATCACTGCTGTCAGCGTTTTTTCATGGTGGGCTATAAATACTTAGGGAACAAGATGAAACAAAATTCTTTCAGAGTTTTCTAACTGGTGTTGGCACTCAAGTATACTGGTAAAGAACGTTTCAGGAAAATTGTTCATTGTAATAAAGTCCAACTTCTTGTTCACTATAAGCTGACCTTCTTATGCTTTGGAGTGGGTTTTATCAGAGATGAATTATTGGATTTTGCCCTCGAGGAGAAGAAATATTTTATTTGCCTTATATCACAAACTCCAACTTTGTTTTTGTTTGTTTTAATGAGGAACCTGAGAATAGCACGGACCCACAATTAGAAATGGCAGCCAAAATCTTGATAAAGACTTCAATATGTCCAGGCATCTAAATCTTATAAAGGTATAAGAAATAAAACTTGTTCAACTTGTTCAAGAATACATCAGCTCGGCTCACTAACTATAGGCAAAGGAAAGCTTTTGTCAAAAGCTCACACAGGTTGTCTTGATGAGAAAGTTAAAAGGCAGCTGAATTCAGGTTTGATTGGAATTCACGAGCACTCAATTTAATATGCACTGAGCAAAACTGCACTGAAGGTCTTAGATGAATCTTTGTTGAGGAACTTTTCTTGCACACCTGTTTTTAGTCAAAGCACAACTATTCACGCAGGTCAACATCAACTCCAATAGCAGCTTGACCAGGCAGTAGAGAAAGAGCACTAAATCCACAAGCAATGTAACAGTTTAGGTGATGCATTTATCTACATACAAGTTTTAAAATGTTTGACTTTGATATTAGTTGAAGTTGTTCTGATATTTTATGAACTGCCTTGGATGAAATACTGTCATTAATTCTCATTTGGTGCAGAGAGTGAATCCCTCACCCAAATCACACTGCACTCTAAGATTAACGTATGTTTGAAAATATCTTAAAATTCAATATAAAAAGTAATTCTATGTGTACATGCAGGTTTTTTTTAATTATTTTTTATTTTTTTTTTCTTTAAATAATAGTTAGACTTTGAAACATATAATCTTAAATGATACTAGGTAACTTCATGCATAGGAATCCACGAAACCTCCCCAATTAATGCATCCTGAGGTAGGTGTGGTCCCCTGGCCTGGTAAGAGTTTTATAAAAGAAACCATCGTGCTGGATTCAACAACAAAGCAAAGTACAAACTTGAAAAAAAGGCATTCTTTAGTTAGTCCTTTCATTTAAAATCAGTTATGTTCAGGGCAAAAATATTGTATTTCAAAGGAGCCTATTATGCCTTCCCATAAACAGAAAGATCATACGTTTTAAAACTAAAGTATCATTATGTAATCAAGCTGTTGTATTATAAACTATTTTGTGGGCTCAGATGCCCAGGGCTATCTTTACAAATATTTCAGAGGTCATTATCAGGGTATGTTCTCTTAAAACTTTAATTCTTTCCTCCTGTTTT
Organism: Centrocercus urophasianus; assembly: GCF_019232065.1. NCBI lineage: Eukaryota > Metazoa > Chordata > Aves > Galliformes > Phasianidae > Centrocercus > Centrocercus urophasianus. The sequence continues at coordinate 10,811,487 of NW_024884844.1, read as the reverse complement.
CATATACATCTTGCCATAAATACCTGATTTATAAACATTTCTCAAAAGTTTACAAAGGGCATAGAAGTGAGGCATTAAGTCAGTTAAAGAGGCAGAAATGCATGAATGCAGCAAATACACCAACGACAAAATAATGTGACTGATGAGAGAATCACCACAAAACAGTGTGCAACAAAAGTAGTTTTATGAAAACATCAATATTCGTGCCATTAGAAGGCAAATCCTGAGGAGTACTAATGAATGAATTCAACATGTTAAAATTCAACCTTGAAAGCGCTGCATCTGGATTAGGTTACAAAAGGTGCCTGAACTTTCAGGTGAGTATAGGAGATAAGAAAAATACTGGTTTTGTCTGACAGAAAGGAAATTGGAGAGGAAAATCATGAGAACAAAACAAATCTAAGTTGCACCACACAGAAGAATACAAAGGCATCAACAACAAACACAGAACACATATAAAGTGAAATGTGATGAAGAGGTGGTATGAGTGGAAGATGTCTTACTCAATAGACCTGGCGTGCAGCTGGAGCCACTCAGGTTGAAACAAGCACTAGCTCTGCTTGAAAATGAGCATTTGTACTCAACATGGCTTTCAGTGGCAGAAGAGTTATTCTGATACTGTAGAAGCAGTAAGTGGGATGCACTCGGAGACTGGCTAGACTGACCTCAGTCCCAGACAGTCTACTTAAATAATTTATTCACAACTCCATGAAGAAATAACTCAGAGCAAAATATAATTAATCATAATTAGCATGGTTTCGTGGAAATCAGGGTCTTGTCTAACAAACTATCATTTTGAAGGATTGGATTTTTGACAGGTCTGAATGACAACAGTATTGAAATAGTATATTTGACTTTCCAAAATGCCTTTGACTCAGCACCACACAGCATTTTGATTAAAGCACTTGCATTTTATGGAATTATCAGGGTATATTTTACATGGATTAAAAACAGGCTCAATGGTAGACCTCAAAATGTTGTAGTTAATAGAATTTATCAGTTAACAATGTCAAAACTGGAAGTTTGGATGAGTGGAGCTCTCAGTCCAGTGCCATCTAATGCCTCTATCAGAGATGTGAGCAAAGATAACGAATTTCTGTTGGCATAGTAAGCAGATGACACAAGGATTAGGAAAGTATTAAATAATGATGAGGACAGGTTAAGTTACAGAAGGTCTGAACAGCAGTCTCACTCCAGTAAAACAAGTTTTCACATGGAAAGATGACTCCTAGCTCTCTGGACAAAGGTTGCAGAGGAGTTGGGAGTTTTTTTTAAATAATTAGTTGAATAGGATCTCCCTCTTCAGTATCTCAGCAAAGAGGGTTAATCTGATCCCTTGAATTACAGAAAGAGGAATATCAAACAGAAGCGGAGAAGAGATTGCACCCCTTCATGCGCTGTAAACAGAATCTCCACTCAAGCACTGCATTTGATATTCAGGTAAATAAAAGAAACATAACATACGTGCATGGTATTAAAGAAAAAGTGGAGAAGTTATTCTCTGTAGGTACTTATCATGTCATTCACAGGTACTGGACTTACAACTATGACTTATGACCTCAACACTGCTCACTGTGGGACCTGTGACAGGCAAGACCAAATTGAAAAGAGCATGAACAAGGCCTTTTACTTCTTATTAGTTCAAGACTGCATCAGACCAGTAAAAAAAACAATGGTAACAGGGGAAAGAAAGGAGGGGAAATACAGACTAGTTCTTAACAAGCTAAGAAATGAGTCTATAAGAGGTGTCTGACATGAGGTTTAGTGAATCTCTTAGGGAAGTTAGCTAACGAGAAATAATCCTATGTTTGACTGCAATAGTATCAAGAAGATGAGGGGCATTCCTACGTAAAAAGAAAACCTCATTTTTTCTTGTGGTAATAAGTTCAAGATGCAATGAAAAAAGAAAAGCTTGACTAAGATCTTATTGTTTTCAAGACCCTGTAGAAGCTGTTTAATGGAAGCAATTACACCACTGCATATGAGCATTATGTACTGAGAGTAAGTAACAAGTGAATATGACTGATGATATACTTTATTCTGTTTTATATCACTTGATGGTAGAATTTCTACGTGGATATTTATATACAGATAAATAAGGGTAGCAGCAGAGCTAAGAAAGTGCAATTTGAAGTAGCACACATTTCACTGCTGTGTGGGGCTGCCTCTTAATGCCTAAATCAAGCTCACTATGACTTCGTCTTCTCCCCTATTGTGTTGCTTTGTCTTTGTCATTCAAGAAGTTTATAACTTAACATTCCCAGGAACAACAAAATGTACTCTGAATGCTCATTGTAATAAGAAATAAAACTAAGCTTGGAAGCTACTCGTTTTGAATGAAACCATCAAACAGGCAGTGCCACTGTTCACTGTAATTTTGCCGTTATCTCCAATATATACTTTTGCCATCCAGATAGTCCCACTTCTTGCAGCTAAACAAAGTGACCTCATTGTTTTCCACTGTATTTTCTTTTAAACATTGGCTGGGATGATTGAGATTCAGGAATGTGGGAAAATGGATTCCCAAGCCACGTCCATCCCCTTTAATTCTGAGCTGTAATTTTTGGCTTGGCTTGAATCACAGTCATCACATTTCAGTCTGAATCTCTCTGTAAAGTGATCTTTCTTAAACATTTCTTTCACTCATCATGGGATCAGAAACAAAGCCATTCTAGTCTTTCAGCGAAACACTTACAAACGTCTCTTTACAGCGACTCAGAAGAGCTGAATTTCCTTTAAAAATGTTTGAAAAAGAGGAGGTTTTCATTGCCTGATTGTCCTCTTTGTGAATCTTGTCATCTGTATGCCATGAGCTACAGCTATTTTAATCTGTTTTTGTTTGCAATCCATTTGGTGTCCGCCCAAGAAAATGCAGGTGATTCTAATTAACTTACTGCTGAAGATGTGGAAAAATCTCAATTGTGCTACAGAAAATTATACACTTAAAACCTTCCCGCTATTATTTATAACAGCTTATTAATGAAAATGATTACATGAATATATTTACCACCTGATTCATCTTTGTTCACTTTTTAAATCAATGAGGTTTATGCTAAAGGGAAAAAAATCCCTACCAAATACAGACTTCAAGTACACACATTGCTCACTGGTTTAAATGGAATGGCAGTATAAAAGAAAATGACATTGCCTTATTTGATGCAATGCAGTATAATGAATGTTTGGAAATATTCGTTCTCTCTGTAACACATTGGTATTTAATTCCGTGCTTTTTTTGTTTTGTTTTGTTTTCTATTTTAATACCTCCTTCACCCCTCCTATTTGTTGTCATTTACTGCAGTTATTATTTCTCATCCATGGGTTAGTTAGTCCCTTCTGACCACTCTTACCTGCTTGATACTGTGGCAATATCATACTATGTGTTCTGATAGCAGGGAATTTCAGGTGGAGAGGTCTGAGTCCTTTTTATGAGGATCAAAAGACATTAAACACTAGTACTGAGTTTTTTTCTGCTAGGTCCAGCTACTAATGGCAGTTTACCACCTTCCATTAGTTAGCATTTCTACTACTCTGTGCCATGGAATACATGCTGTATGTATATATTTATACATGTGTAATTGTCTAACTTGAATGCAATGAGCATGTGGATAATACAGTTTAATTTAGGGAGAATGAAAGCCTGAATAAAGGTTATCATTTCAGGAGAAGCTGATGATGGAAAAACTCATTCAGTATGTGACATGTTAGGAACAGCTGGGGATGTAATGTTGAGTGGCGGGAGAAGAGAGCCAAGGTATTTTGTATGTTCAAGAAATATATACAACATTGCCATTTCTTACATCCCAGCTGTGCCTGTTAACTTCTGGAAACATGTAGAGCTAAGCAATAAAGCATACTTGACTGATATTTACTGCAGTGTGCATTATAAAACATTTTCTACTGCACATTATGATCTGAAAGAGTTAAGCAACATGAAAAATACAGGCACAAGATTATATCTGTCATGGATGAAAATACTACATTTATGCCTCATTGTAATCCATTCATTGGTTTATGGACCCCGAGCCCTTCAGGGAGTGTCACAACTCCACATGATACTGCTGAGAGCTGTATTTTGCTCTTGGATTTCTGATTTAGCTGAAAGAAGTTTGAAAACACATGTAGTCTGACAACTCCCCATTGGCTACGCAGCCGAGGAGGGTCAAGAGCATAAACTATTCCAGCAAAAGCCAGCTGTAACTTATGATCCTTAAACTGGCAAAAAATCTGCTCATTACAGACAGTAGCCTACAAGAAATTTATGCATTTTGTTAAATACTCCCACTTTGGTTAATCTGTGCTTCGTTTTGGGATCCATCATCACCAACATCACGCCTGTGTTTTTTGAGCAACATCTGAGTACTAAGGGAAATTGCACGTGGGGGGTCTATCTCTGTTCTTAGGACTATATAGGACTTTCTCTCAGGTCCACAGACATCAGTAGAAGCTGTGGTTAAAAGCTAAGGGACAGACACAATTCTCCAAACATCTCCTACTCCCAAAGCTGACTTTAAAGAGAATTTAGTGCGCAGTAGGGACAAATCTTTTCCCATCTTTCACAATAGTGAGAGATTAAATTAGAACTCAGTAATGTCACCTCCCCATCCTGACCAGTACTGCTGTTATTGGACTTTTAACGGTTGGAAGTGGAAGAACTGTACATTTGGGCACACATAATCTTCCGCCAAAATGGGTAAGGAGCTTACATTTTCTGGACCTTAGTACCTTTGCTTGGCAAAGAGTTTTTTTAAGGATAGTGACTGAGATATGAGACTTAGGATGGAATAGGGATATTTAGGATGGAAGTTGAAAGACACAGGAGATCTTTTTCCATCATTCCTTGCTTTTTAGATATAGTTGAGGGGTTCACATATGCCCTGTGTTCTACCTTCTAATGGATCACAGCTATGCTCAGTTCAATCTCAAATGTCTCAAAGTTATTGTGTCCATGAATGAGTCCTGTAACCATTTGTGGGTACCTTCTGCAGCATTCGAATTGCAATGGCATTCGAATATGGAGTTTATTGACTGTAGTATAACAATAATTAAAGAAACAGCAGCTAGACACTTGACAGTACTTGTTTCATTGCATAATACAGAAGGCTGAATATGTCTTGTATGGTCAGAAATTAGACCAGCTTAATTTTGGATTTCAAATGGGAGGACTGTGCTAGCAGAACTTTGCTCAAATAATGGAATTTGGTCTCTTGTGTGCATCAAATAACAGCATTTACTTTTTAATATAATACTCTAGGCATCTGTCTTTCTATTCAGTGTTTAAGTGGGAAAAAACATTTTAAAATGATATTCTTAAGGCTGTGGCACCCTATCAGACACCTTGGGTGTTACAAGCACATGCCTATGCAGGAACTCCGACTCTCTTGGAAGATAAATATAGATATGGCTATCTAACACCAACCGACTGAATTTTTAGCATTGCATATCTGACTAACATATAAGTGTGGTAATACAAAGGTGTGTGCATGTGTATGCATAGACAGTTTCTAATTTAATAATATATTTCCCAGTGTACCTCACATTTATAAAGACACACTAATGATTAATATCATGGGATTCCACTGAACTCTCTTACACCTTCTTTGGTACGATAAGCCTCTAGTTTACAACTTTCTTTGACAAGTGAGCAGCAAAAATCATATTCAGCAAATATGGCTTGACAAGAATGACTGAAACTGTGACACTAAGTAGCAGTAGTACACAAAAAAGGTAGAACATTTATTTTTACATGACTCAAGCCTTCCATGCTGACATCTTCCATGCTAACAACCATTGTTAACTCTTAGCTGCAGAACTCTAGTTTTATATCTTATTTTTGCTATAATTCTGGCTACAGTTACTCTTGTAAAGAGGCTCAGGTCACTTAAATGACTTCCTGCCTCCATTCCATTTGGGCAGAATCTGATCACCAAAGCAACATTTGGTAAAACATGTAGTCAGCACAACTATGGAAAACACAGAAATCCTGAACTGGGTTACAAACAGTGGTAAGTAACTTATAGAACCAGTGCATACCCCACTACTTTGATGGAAGCCATTCCACAGATCATGAAGAAATGCTTTTCTTTTTATAGTTTGACAAGCATGCTGGAGCATACTATATTAAAATAGTTCAAAACTTATATATGAATTCTTCAGGAGCTCCTGAAAAGAGACTGTTTATGTGCAATCTGAGGTGGAGCAAATTGCTTTCTGTTTTTGGGAAAAAATAAACAAACAAACAAACAAAAAACAATTGCAAGGAAACACAACATAATACAAATAACTTTACTGAAACATATCTGAGACTTGCAAAGAATCAAGAAAAAGTATCAATTCATAGAAGAAAAAAAACTATTCAATAGGAATAAAATGCATTGCATATCTCCTCCTCTGAAGTAAAGGCATAAATATCAGCATCATTTGATATTTTCATGGAAGATAATTGTCTTAAAATTTGAAGCTACGGGAAGAATTTTTATTTAAATCCTTGCCTTTGTGTCTTAATTGTGAATGCAAAAAGGAATGACGTAAGGAAGGTGGAAATCCAATCTCAACCCTTTTATTAGGGTTCACACAGACCTTCTGGTGTTTCTGAGGGCTTGGAAAGGAGAAGTTGGCATACAGTGGTTTCCATATCTAATTTCCCTCTTTAGTCAAAATTCCAGTAAATATTAAAGACATTTACGATAGAGACATCCATGAGAGTTGCTCAGATTTGAACACAAACTCGTACTGTAAGTTGCACTCTTTGTGTTTTCAGTGCATGACATACCAGAACAGAAAAATACAAGTAAAATAAAGGTAAGAAATGAAATCACCAGGAACAATTTCTGGTGTACAAATCCAGATTCTTTGCAAATGTCATTATATTGTGACTGTTTGCAAAATACCTAAACAAATCATGTCTTTGCTCAGTGAAGGCAGAAGGGCAACTAAGCAAAATGCTGCACTGCTTGGTCTACCAGTGTAGTGAGAACAGCCCAGTTCACAGAGACAGGCATTAAATAAGCAGTTTGTGACCTCCTCTGTTTTTGTGATAAAGGAGGAAAACCTGGATGCCAAGTGACCACCCTTTCCAGAATCTGCCATCTTCCTCTTTGGGTTCCAGTCTGGCTTATGGGGTAGTTGTGTTAGAGAATTTGAATGCTCTTATTTTCAGTGGTAAATTAGCTAGGGTAGATGCTCAGCTATCTTAAAGTGAAAGCAGTTTTCATTAGATGTTCTATCTTATCTTCCCACTAAAGTTTATTAAAAATATGTGGCACCTGATAATTTCACAGTGAGTGACTGCTAAATTTCCCCTTCTCTGCCTCCCTGTCTCTCTCTCTCTCTCACACACACACATACAAACAGAGGAATGCTTTCGACTGTCAAACTTTGTGCCAAGATTTTGTTCAATTTAATCTCAATCATATGAGTTAGAGGACTATGAAACAAAGTTTCTACCAAGTACGCTGACAGATTTTTAGTTCTAGTGACTCCACAGGGCATCTCTCAAAGTACAGTAAGAAACTTTTCTTATTAAAGATTTCTGAACTTACCCGTTTTCCATTTAAGACAACATAAGCAATATCACCATAAAGAACTCAACACTTGCTAACTGATACCATGCACTCATCAAAATTATTTCACTTCTAAGTAAACAAAGAGCTGTGGTACCTCCAACACCATTGTGTGGTTGCTGCTGGCACAGGAAAGCCATGCGGTGGCAGCCGCTTTGGTGCGCTATGTCACGTAACCCCATGTCAGGACTGACAAATCGAAACGTACAGTTTGAAATAGTAGGGAAAACATTTCCTGGGAAGATGGGGTGAAGAGGCATAGAATAGCCTGACCCCTTCTTTTGAGGACTTTTTTTTTATTTTCTGGGCAAAGAGAAGTTGAAGAGGATTAATCACTTTGCTGCTGTTTCAGGAGGTTTCATGGCGATATTAAGAGCCTCAGTATCACCTTTAATGGTCCATAATATGAGTAACTGACCAAATTTTTGTTTCTTTTTTTTTTTCTTTTTTTTTTTTTTTATATCCTGAGAGAAAATCTGCATATTTACATTTCAGATCCAAATACATTTACAGTGTTTGTACAAGTTTAAGACCCTGATCCAACACAACACTGCGTAGAACATCAATTGACCATAAAATTGGAGTTACTCACTTTCATAAAGAGAAGTCTACTTTTGTTCTACTGAACTGATCTCATGAATTATACAATGAAATTACTTATATCGTTTACTAAGTAGAGAAAACATGAGAAAGCAGTTCCTAGTAGCAATACTTGTATCCCCAGAATTAGAATTACTTCAAATGTATAATCTCTGTCACCAGAAAAACAAGGTGCATAGGAGACACTGAGAACTGAATCAGTCTGTCTGGAAGTATTTGGGATCGAAGCACTGTGGTTCTGCTATGTTATAAAACAAAATGGCCACATTTTGCTCTCATTTACATCCATGTCATTCCACTGAAACCAGTGGGCATTGTCTGTCTGTGTGAAGACAAAAAGAAGTTGGTTTTCTATATAATTACATCCATGATCTGCGAGGATGCTGATTAAAATGAAACAATCTGCTGAGCGAATGCACAACCAGAGGTCTTTATATGACTTGTTGATTCCTGACGGGGGGGTCCTCATGCACTAGCAAATTTAGGGAAGATTCAGTTGCCAGATTTCTAGCAACGTCAACTTCATAAATTCAGAGGAGTAAAATATTTAAAAAAAAAAAAAATAACCCTTCACTTAAAGAAGAGAAACCGTTACCATAAGGTCTCCTTTTTAAGCTGGTCTTGCTTTGCCCTCTGCTTTGCTCCTGAAGCTTTCTGTTGATACAATTTCTCTCACTTAGGCATCCATCCCATTAGGCTGCTATATTATACGGTTAAAACATTGATGTAACACAAGCTGCTACAGCAAATAATTGAAGTAATAAAATACAACTGCAGCTATTTGCTCCCTTGAATTGCAGGCAGAAAAAAGAAGGCAGGATTTTTTAACTGACTCTGTCGTGTTGCACACAGACAGGAAAACTTTTTACCTCTTCCTTTATTGCAGTAACACTTTTTTTCTGAAAATCATAGTGAAGTTGTAGTAATTTTTTATATTTTTAACAGGAAAAGTAATTAGTCCACGGTGTGGAATTACCCTTTCATTATTTCCTTTAAAATTTAAGGAATGGAGATGCTGAAAGAATCTGAACATACAACTACCTTTTATTTATTTCCCCCTCCCCTCCCAAAAGAACTTAATGGACTTAAACGTTTTTACCTTGTGAACATCTCCAGGCCAGAATTATTTTGCCAAGTGTTTGCCCGAAGTGTTCCATTAATGGCTGAACTGCTAAGTCTGACTCAATGGGGTTTGCAGAGGAAATCTGCCAGATCCTTGCTTGTGAGGATACATGCAATGAACTGGGACATGATGCCTCACATCCTCAGCATTTCAGGAGGATAAGAGGGGATTTATTGTTATTTATTTACTTATCTATCTATTTAGTTCTTCTATGACTCAAAGGTGGATATCCTCAAGTGTGTGCTTCCTTTAATGTGAGCAGGAGGTACATCAGGACCTTCAAGTGCTTAGTGGCACAGAGTGAGCAGCAGTAGCAGTCAGCTGGCTTTACATTTCTCTAGATTTTTTGTGTCTGCATGTACACGTCAACTATTTGATTTAGAAAGTGTATTAACATTATTTTAATATCAAAAAAATGTCGTTTGATTCTTTTTTGTTCCATAGGTTAAGTGTTTTCTTTTATTTATGATGTCTATTGAAAAAGATTTTATGGAAAATTCTGAAGACAAAATGCCCTGTTTCCTTCTACGTGTTCACTAATAGATATATTATACAATGCTAGAAAAAGGCAAAAGGCCAAACTCATCTCTGGTGTAATTCCAGTAAAAGCAATAAAATTACCCAAGGCATGAATTTGGCCCAGGCACTGCAGAAGTTACTCTGGTGCACACTGAGTGTCTGCTTGTTGTTACTGGCAAGGCTTGAAATACAAATTCCCCCTTTCTCATAGAAATGGATACATCTCCCTGGAACAGATTAATCAATGAAACAGGTATCAGGTAGCTATGACAGACACAGCAACTGGCTCAACTGCCTGTCTTTTTTATGGCTTCTTCTGAGTAGATGCTTTTGGAATTTTTATATTTATTTTCTCTTTTGTGTCTTGTCATCGCAAGGCTCTCTCTTTTTCTTTTTTTTTCTTCTCCTTTTTTTTTTTTTTTTCTGCTGTTGTCTCCTCTTCTCTAATTTGTCTTGTACGCTCTTCCGTGATGTTTCCTGTTGACACTTCTCGATATTTTTCCTAACTCGGAATGTGGCTTTCTAGCAGACACAGAGGCCCCAGAGTGAATACCCGTCAGAGCCAATTCTGTCTTGGACCTTGCACAACGCTATTAACTAGCTCTTGCTCTAAGAAAGGTGGCTATAGTGGGATTGCCTGAGCCTGAAGACAGAACGGGGCAGGGAAAGCTTGCCAATATGTTTGCATTAAATTCAACTGCTATTAATTCCAGCTCAGAAGAAGATGAAGAAAAACACAACAACACTTTAAATCACAAACTTACAAGGGCTTTTTTCAGTACTTGGTCATTTTCTCTTGCATTCATCTTTATGTTTAAGTTTGTGCTTGTTGGCCACTTTAAAGTAAACATAGTTCAATGCCCTCAGAAACAGTTTTCTTCAACCCACTAGAATTCCCCAGAAAAATGCTTTATCTGCTGAGCTGCTGGATACTTTTGTGTGTGTCTAATTTTTTTATCAGTTTGTTTTACTCTTTTTTTTTTTTTTTTTTTTTTTTTTTTTTTAATTCAGTGCTTACAAACGTTGAGAGCAGAAGTCTCCTTGGAACAAGATAGAATCATAAAAGACTTTAGGAATCTCATCACAAGCTAAAGACTACAAATTGCACATTCTTCATGGAAGTATTAGCTTTTGGTGCGTGCCTGGATCCAAGTATAATAGATTATCCCAAAGTGGGAAAGAATGAACAGAACAAAATTAGCAGAACTGGGAGCTCAGATCATTTGATGGGGCAATATGATCTCTGTACTTTCAGGGTACTGAATGCTAAAGCCACTGGAAACAGTATGTAAAATTATATTACAGTAAGCAAGGAAGCATCTGTAGGCCTGGGAGAAGAAAAAGAGACTGGAAAATACCTTTCTAGAAGAAAATAAGTACAGAACATCAGTGAATGTGCTTGTAGGAAACAAACTACTATTCACGAACAATTTCTTATTCTGAGGGTAGAAATATGCAGTGCAAAATTTATGATAGAGAAAATACAAATAAAATACTTTTTCAATGGTTGTGCAGGGGCCAATTGCTACGGGAGAACAGTCCCACACTCAGGCAGAAGTATAAAGCTGCACTGTGACCAGGATGGATTTCCTGAGGCCGTCCTTCTCAACAAAATCTTGTTGGAACTTATTTTTCTTACCACCATCTGATGGGTTCAGTTTAATGGTGCTGGGAAATAGACCAGGAACACTGTATGGTTAATGGAAGCTCAATGATGATGGTGAATACACTCTGGCAAAACTACCCAGAATTCTCCAACTTCTTTCCTAGAGACTGGGAATTTTGGTACCAAATTGCTTAAGCTAAACACATGCTAGAAGATGAAATCGCTGAACACAAATCTAATAACATGGAGTATCAGAGTAGAGAAATACCTTGGCTGAACGGGCCTCGTGTCTTCTGTCATCCCCACCTCTCTCTAATAATCTACTCAGCACACCAGGCCAAAATGCATGATCCCACATGGGAGCCATCAGTGATCAGTGTTTGGAGGCGTTCTGGGATTTTTTTCAAGTTTTATGCCACTTTTTCTTCCATTAGAAAATGAGATACTGTTAAATTGTTCTACACTTTTTTTTTTTCCTAGCTATATAAGTATATTCACAATACATTATGTTTTTAAAACTCATTTCCTCTTTTCTTAATTCCCTAAGATAAGCGAACCTCCCTATGTAAACTTTCTACCAGAATACTGACTACCTTTAAAGCAGTATGTGATTTAGAAGGTAATATTTCACTTTTTTTTTTTTTTTTTAAATATAGATATTTAAAGTGCTTTTAGCTGCACTTTAGCATTTAGATTAAGAGATAAAACAGATGAAAGGACACAACCTTCTGTCACAGGGCAGAATGGCATTTGGGAGGTGAGATAGTTTAAAATACCTTTTTAATCTTCGTTTGTCTTCATGAAGATGACTGTATTTCTTTACTGCACTCCGTAAGGTACTTTATCTTTGCTCAAGACATTTTCTTTCTCAAACACTAAAGATTCTGGTGTATGAGACTTTGAGTATTTGTGCAATCCTACAATAACATTATGCCTAATCAAACTGTAGTTAAGGCCAAACCGAGTATCTATTTTAGATGCTCTGAGGTGTCAAACTCTGGATGCATTTAAAAAAATCTGGTTTTCAACTTAAAACTTTTCTCACAACTGTGGCCTCTGAAGTCTGTGCACCCATCCATCCTCTCAGGGACTAATGGTCATTTCTGAAGCCTTGTTCAAGGACCCAGCACAACCCAAGCAAAAGCCCTCCCCTCAGGATGAGCTCCCCACACTCTGGGGTTTTTGTCGCCGTTCTCATTGAACATGATTTGTTCACTGAAACTCACAGCAATGAAACCCTGTAAATAATAAACTGGCCAAACAGAGAAGATAACAAAAGGAAATAGTTAAGGTACTATAATAATTTTAGCCATTCTTTTTTCAGGTCACTATAATCTGCCCAAAGATAACTAATTGTTCAAAGTAAACATTCCACTCCAACCACAAAAGGAATCCATTACACAAACATATAATTCACAGTCATTTTTAGTGGGTTGTAAACAGTTTGGAATGAGCATAAAATGGGACAAAAATCAAAGTGAGCATTTAGAAATGAAAAAGTGTTTGCTACAAAAGGTCAGTCCCTTTACTTGGCAAACTATGTAGAAAAGCCTGGGAAAATGTTGAACACACAAGCAGTAAGGGAATTTTAAAGCCAACAACCTCCCTGTTTCTTTAAACAGACATCGGAACCTATAACTGGATCCTGTCAAACAAACGACAGCAAAAAAACATAACAGCTGCTAAGAAGTAGAGTTGAAAGATAAAGTTTTCTAAGCTAAGAACCTCCTCAGAAGTAGACTAAAGGTCTTCCTTAAATCTTTAAGCAAGGTTATGGATCCCAGGGTGGCTTTTAGGCATTGAATCAAATATGTAATTTTGTGTATCATTCCTGTCAGAGCATCCTGTGCTCCAAGAAAAGCAACAGAAAACAATGTCTGCAATGTCCAGCTTAGAACAAAAACTGTACCTGTAATCATGAGATCTGCTGCCTGCAGTGTCATTTTTAAGGCATTTACTCTGATTTGAGAGCACTAATGTGGATTTGGGAATATAGGGAGACAATGAAGGACGTTTCAAAAGAGAGATGAAAGTTAAATTATATTTCTCTGGAGCATTAGTACTGTATTTCTTTACAAAATCTGAAGTATACTGGATACCCCCAGTAGTTTTAGGATACTGACTGTTTGGGGTGTTCACTTACTGTGTCATTAGACTCACAGACAGATGATCATCCCTGGAAAAGAGTTTCATATCAGGCTACTTTCACGCAATAAAACTTTACTGTGAGAAGTACTAGATGGCATTTTGTTTAGCTACAATGCAGACTGGTATTTTTATTTTTTGTATGCATTCTACTCATGCCTTTCACTTACTTTAAAAAATGCAAAAAAAAACAGCCAGGACTTCTAAAGGATCGTGTATAACAAAATAAATAAGGGAATCAAGAAATGACAGGAAATCATATCTGGCCTGGAAACAGCAGAAGGCTTGCAGTGGATCCCACCCTTGGCAGGAGCACATGGCACATGGACTCTGTGCAGGGAGGACTGTCGCAGACTCAGCTCTGTGAGCTTGATGCTTCCCACATGACACCTCCTGGTGTCATGCATGTCACCAAGCATGGATTGAAAGGAGCAGGACAACAGATCAGAACAGCTCAGGATCTATCCAAGGTAAGTGTTGGTGGCAAGCAGAATACCCCCCAAAAAACCGACATGGATACACTGTTCTCTGAAAAACTTTCCCTTCAAGCCCCTGAGAAAGCACAAAGTGAAATGATAGAAATCTTAGAGCAGCCACTGTATTTCTTCAACCTGACTGACGCATGGTTCAAAATTATTCCTCTTCCAGATCACATCATATTCTCACCTAATTTTTCTATCAAGGACACTGCATTCAGTGCCAAGGGTCCAACACTCTTTGAGAAAATGCTTTTGGCCATTGTGGCACAGATCTGTACATTTAAGTACTTGGGGCACGAATTTCATCAACATTTGTGAATGCATAAAAGAAAAATGAAGAAAAAAACCCATTGTTTTCTTTCTCACTCAAAAAAAAAAAAAAAAAAAAAAAAAGGATAATCAACTTTCCAGTTTACAAAAATGTGTACATATTTAATTGCTATCTGTATTAAACTCCACTACCAGCTCTGCAAGATGGCTGATTGAATAGATAAAGACCCTCTGATTTCCAGTTTTCTTTCAATAAACACAAAAAGAAGCTGAAAAAAAAAATGGAATTCACTCTTGAACAAATGCATTCTTGTTGGACAGATAAATATGCATTATGGAGTGAGAAATTTTATACTAGACCTTATAAAGCACCTCTGTCCTGAAGTGGTGAATGAGCAAACAATAGCCTAGGGGACAAACAACCAAAATGTGATCTAAGTTGCAGAAAAAGATCAGAATAATTCCTCTGATTTCAATGTAGATATTCATTTAAAAATAGTGTAACTAAACAGGAAATCTTGCCAACAGTTAATGACACCCTCTACATTTTTAATCTGTGGTGGGAGAATATTAGTACAGTTGGCTATTGTATGTAATCTCATCCACACAGGAACATATACTAATTAATACGGCTTATTCAGATCTTACTTTCTGTGCACAGTGATAATGTTTTAAAAAATCACACATACACACACGAGAAAATCAATAGATAAATAATAATTAAAACTATGAGCTCATAAATAAGAACACAACCATACAGCAAAGTATGAGTATTGTGTAAGGAACATTTAGGGTTAGTCTCCTAAGATCTTTTTTCCCAGTAATCCTTTACAGTAAATGAAACACACAAGCAACATTTTTGGTACAGTTACATTATGCAGACGATATATTTTCTAAATAGGAAAAAAGCAAATTTGGAGGGGAAAAAAAAAAAAAGCAGCTTTCTTTCAACAGCCAATATGCCAGCTGTACTGAGTATTTAGGCCATCTTACTAAGACTATGAAAGTAAACATACAGTTTTCATTAAATGTGCCTTTCCCATAATTGGTACATAAGTATTTCCCATGACTCTGCAGTTGAGTATCTTGGCTGGAGGCGTATCTGGCCATTAAGAGGAGGACTTCAGATCTGTTGAGTTTCAGCCATGCCGGGAGACTTGGCACCTCCACATACTGCTTCCTAATACCAACCCCGGTATAAAATGTCATCAGAAGCTTGCATAAACATTGGACTTAACTTCACATAAATTACTGCTGTCCTGAGATAGTTTATGCCAGAACTTAGTAAAAACAACACTCTGAGTAAATAGAATGTGAGTAAATGCACGCATCTTGATCCAAGAAAATGATAATATAAAAAATTGTATATCAGATAGAAACTCATAAATACAGTGATCAAATTAAAATTTTTATATCATGCGACACGATTAGCTTTTATGTTCATACACAGTAGACTGAAGTGTGTATGTAAAAGGGATGGACTTCCTCCG
Organism: Centrocercus urophasianus; assembly: GCF_019232065.1. Taxonomy (NCBI): domain Eukaryota; kingdom Metazoa; phylum Chordata; class Aves; order Galliformes; family Phasianidae; genus Centrocercus; species Centrocercus urophasianus. Next base: position 10,795,696 of record NW_024884844.1, on the reverse strand, counting down.
TGTTATAGCAAGTTTGAAGGAAACACGTGTACAATAGGATAATACTCAGAAGGATGAATTTGGTGATATTTTCTTCTGTGCATATTTCATACAGACAACAAACATCTAATGAGGTTTCTTGGATTTTTCTATTGCAGTTCATCAGTGCAGAGACCTTTGGCTTTACTTCTCCTGGAGTAGTGATCAGAGACCACAAATCATCCATAAAATATCGAATGCATCTTTTGGAGAACCCGTGCTAAGTTTAGAACCAAGCAGTCAATCAGAAATGTTCTACATGGTTTGGCATTTTTATCATGTAATCTCTGCCTTTCTATGCTGAGTTCTGAATTTCTCCTTACAATTCCTGCACTATTAATAGCCCTTCCTCCATTTCATATATCCCTTTTCTTTGTCTCTTTCCTTTCATCCATCCTCTAGTCTTCCACCAAGAAACCAATACTACCATCTCCCCCTACCGAGCGATCTCCAGTTTGTTAGTCTCTGACTTCCTGCCAATCATTCTGGGAATAGCAATATCCCAGTGCTCTCTTTGCTGTATAATTAAAGCATGAATTTCCCAGAGTTTGAAACTCCAGGGTAGTTTTATTGCACCTTTCACTATAAAATCAGGTAGCAATGATGGAATTAAAATAGCCTTTTCCTTTGTGGTTAAGGGTCTAAATGTCTTTTTATCTATCATTGGCTCTTTTGTTCTGAGACTCCAGTATATGGCAGTGACAATGGGTTCACCCAGTCTTATTCTGAAAATAAATTTTCTATCTTTTGCAAGATATATGTTTCCCCAGATCCTTGGAACAAGTTGTAAACTCGTAACAGATGGTGATGAAGCCTCACATTTTTATACAATACATTTTAAGATTCTGCATCCACCGCATGTACCTTCCAAAGAAAATGACCTTCAGTGAGAGAAGATACAACCAAAAGGAAGGAAGGAAGGCAATGGTGTTAAGCATATCTTTTTCTACTAAGAAAGTCTCTCTTAATAAATTAATCAAAACTTTAAATGAGGATGAATACTCATTCCATTATCCTTCCAGTATTATTACTTTTTAAAGTAACAAGAAAAACTAGGCTCTTGCATACATTTAAAAAAAATAAAATTTGGTGCTCACACTAGAACAACATTAATTTTCATTGAATACAATTCAGAACTTACTAAAACATATTGGCATTATGTTCACCAGAGATTTCAGAAAGAAAGTTGCTGACATGTTATCAATTTTTAACATTTGCTTACCTGGAGAAAGACTAAAATAACAACATATTATTTATCAAAGAAGATATAAGGAAGAATAATCACGAATGGGTTTTATTAAGGTCTTATTGCACAAAGAAAATGAAGACATAGGTTGGGCATAGTGCAATCCATAACTGCACCGTAGAACCATCTGCCTGACTCCTCTGGACATTTGAGAAGAGTAAGGTTAAACTTTTTAAAGTTTTTTTAAATTAACATTAACAACATAACATTTTCATATTAACACACAAACAAAATATAGCGTTAAATACTAAGGTACTCACCTCTTTTTTCAACTGCTTTTATACACTGTCTCACAAACTGCGGGACCGTAGAATTCTCATGTTCACATACCAAGTGCAAATGGGAGCCAAAAATTTGATCTACATGTTGAGGGGGAAAACAAACAAACAAACAAACACAAAACACAGAACAATACATTAAGCATATTAGTAGTAGTGGGGTTTTTCTCTTTTCTGAGTTTGCATATCAATTAAAAACTCAAGTATGAAAGGTGGGCAGACAAAGTTGGAAACAAGTCCTCTCTGAGTCCTAATGCTCATCAACTTCAGCCCCAGTAACAAAGCTCTCGATGTTTACTTGCAGTAACACTCATAAACCTGAACTGTGCTGAAGCTAAAATTTTTGTGTATACCATGATCTTAATGCTTGCAGGCTGTGGTCTCTGGAATTCGTATGGATGTGTCATAAAGAAGTGAAGTCTATTTTTGAAACAACGCTCCTTAGTCCTATTGAATCCAAAATCCTGCATAACAACTAATGATCCAACCTTGACTCTTAAGCCTCTTCCACGCATGTGGAGTTTCACTCTCATCATAGAGCACCATATGGGTGCAAGGGCTTTATTAATTTCCACTATTAGGACTCAGAATGTAATTTCATCTAACCCATACAGGATATTTTAATCATCAAATTACCTGTTTGAAACATGCAAGATACTAAATGTCTTTTGATGAGGATGGCATATGTTACACCAAGTTTAACTGGTGACGTGTTGCTTCATTGATATATAAGCATTCGGCCCAATAATGCTATGTTTTCATTTTTATCATGTGAAAGTTTTGATTAACTCAGAGTGCTCATCCTAAAACATAGCTGCATAATCATGTTAAACTCTCCAGATAACTAATTGGCTTCCTCCACCTCATTTCCACTCTATATGTTTGAGAAATTATGAAAAGAGCCATCAGTAATGGGGATGTTGTCAGCTAGAATCAAAATGAATCAAACAGAGGAACAGAACTGTTCAATAGGAGCCAGTTAAATGTTCAAACAATAGGCCTATACTACCATCATTTATACAAAAAGACAGTCTCCATATAGCATTTCAACAGCATACATTTTGAAAATTGGTGTAGAGGCTTTCGAAAATGTTTTTGAAGACAGTTGAGGGGAGCGAGCACAAGGTTGGGCTCTGTAGGGCAAAGCCACCAAGCACGTTCATTCCCAGGGCAGCACAAGTGCCTGCAGTCCTCAAGTTCCTGTGGCACCAGGACACTTCTCCATAGACAGTCCCACCATCTTTCACCTTAATCATTTTGAATAGTTCTTCCTCAAAGAAACTCAGCTTTTCACGATACCACGCCAAGTTCTGTTTGATCATTTTCTGCTTTGGAATGACACTAGCTTCACCTTCTTGTCATTAACCAATGCTATTTCTTACTGAGCACAGATATGGGCAGCTTGACTGCCTTTGCTTTCCAAATACCCCAGAAAAAAAAAAAAAAACCAACAAACCATCCTGAGAAACAAGACAGGGAAGGCTTTGCAGGAATTCACCAGAGAAGCTTATTCAGCATACCAATGAGGATGGCATATGCACCAAGTGTATCTCCCAGTGCATGTGATCTGCATTTGGGTAGAGTACACCAAAGCCTGAATTTAAGTTAGCTGTAGTTTTGGCTGCAGAAGGAATGCAGGACTGGGTTCACAGAACAACACTGAAGAAGTTTGTGTGCATGTGCGCGTTAAGCATCAGCAAACAGGCTGTTACATGTTTTGGGGTTATGTTTCTGACAAAGCACAGTCTGGTTACATATTCTTCATAAAACATTTATAGCTGCCTTCAGTGGTAATTATATATACAGAGATTTACGATTAAAAAGTACTAGCACTTCCTCCTTTGACATCTTAATTGTGTTTGTTTTTTTCTTTGATATTAGCAGAGACCTGTCAAATTCTTTGCATAAGATGGAATGCTCTTCCATGTAAATCATGTTAAAAAAGAAGTAAAAAACAAATATATTTGTAAACTATTTCGGGAATAAAACAGGCAAGGAGCTGCACTGCGTTTAGATGGGCAGCACTTGAAGAACTGAATGAAAATGAATGCAAAGAAGTTCAGCAATATCTCTGTTATATGCACTTCATAATCACTTCCAGGATTTTGCAGTTACTCTTTTATTCTTTAATATGAATGCAGAACATTCGCTGTCCCTGGGATGAAATTTTGACAAGTCTGAAAACAGTTTTGTAGTTCTCACCTTTTCATCACCCCTTTTCTGGATGTGCGTTCTGTACCTTCTCCAGCAGATGATTTAATCCCATTTAATCCCATTTCACATGCCCTTCAGTATACAGATATAGTCACACTGTACGGTTTTGAAGTACTTGACCTAAGGAGCCATCCAAATATTCTGAATTCTGGGTGCTCCTAAGCCACAGGCACTGTGACTGTATCCAGCCAATGGATTTTTACTGGATCTGTTTCTGTACATAAACATGGAAATTGCAGGAGTTACAACCACCATGTTTACACTCTTAGAGGTCATGGGGATAGCTGGGGAAATCTCACTTTATATTTGCTTGTGCAGCACTTTAAATACAAGGCATTATCTGAATGGCAAGTTATTAATTTTTGTACAATAGATTGATGTGTAAGTAAGGTATAAATATTTGTTTCTTATTCTTTTTATAAGTATGTATATTCAAATATAGTTTGAGGAGAAACTATCCAGAACATTTTTTCAAAGAACAGAAACTGCTCCCAAAGGGATAAAGGAAGCAAAAAAACCCTTGTTTGATTTATTTGTGGTGAAGTCCTTCAAATCTTCATTTTTTATGACTTGAAAAAAAAAACCAAAAAGATGTACACAACACTTCTAACCTCCTGTTATGACAGTTTATGTTTCCTATCCAGCTTATTTAACTCAAATGCCTGGGAAATAGACACAATTACCACCTTATGGAATGCTACTTAACTTTAAATGCTCCCTTCTGAATAGAAATCCACTTTATCTTCTCAGAGTTATTCCAGTTTCTCAGGAATTATTTCCTCTATAGGCTCCTGAAACGCTCTTGTTTCATCACTTAAAAATTTAAACTAACAATTGTTCAGAAATATCTTTTATTAGAACAAAGGCAATTCCCATACAGTGGATTCTGTTCACAAGAGCTTGTACAAAGGAGCTGCATACTATGCCCATATACAGCTTTAATCATTCACTCTTTCAGCTGTTATCAATTTAAAACCAATGAAACTCCCACACTGAGTCCATTTGAGCAGTCAATTTTAATATCTTGGGGCATCTGTAGTTATTCTGAATTGGCTGCAAAAGCAGAACTAACAAGTTAAGCTCTAACCATAAGTCTACATCAGGCTGGTAAACCATACATCAAACACAGACAGTTACTGTCATACTGTAGTATGAAAAAACAACAAGCATTTTTAAGAAGAGCAATATATTCACAATAAGTTTGGCGGTATGGTTTACGTTACGCATCCCTTGTATCTGTGCATTCAACCTCCTATTCAGAACGGTAGGGTGTGTGGCAGCTTTGCACACAGATATAAAATGAGACACCAGAAGAGGAGGGAATGGACATTCACAAGTTGTACAATATAAAATGAAGATTACAGCTGCAATGAATTGTTTGTTCTGGGGAGCTTCAAGTTCTCCTCAGCCTGACAGAGTTGCTGTTTTTGAGCAGCTTTCACAAGCTGCAGCAAAGCCACTAATCCTGAGCTGCAGAATCCCAGCCTAGGAGAGACAATACTTCTGGAAAAGAAACAATTAAAACAAAATCGCAAAAGCCACATCCTCACTGAGAATGTCATTGTTTAACTGCTTTTTGGTGTACATGGTTGAGATGCGGCCACGCTGGGAAGGAACTCATATTTCAGTACTTTTTATGAGGGGAAAAAAAAAAAAAAAGAGTAGAGAATTGCTAACATCTCAAATTCTCAGACAGAATCTCAAATTCTGACACAACAGAAGGTGTAATGGTATCATGACCTCTTTTTTTTTTTTTTTTTTTAACAAACATGAATTATATCTATGTAATATAGTTAATTGCATTTCAGAAGCAAATACTTGCAGAGTGAACTCCACGTCCGGAAAGAGGTATGAGCAGAGAAGGGGACAGGACAGTAAGTACCATAGCAATTAATTTTTTGGAAGAAGAATGGAAGTGGTCCAAAGAACCACATTCTGATAGGTAACTTCTGGATGCTCTAAGAGTAGAGTGAGAATACCAAGTCAGATATTAAAATCATGCTCTTCACTGACTGGACTCCAAGTAACACCGTGATGCTTACACAATAAGTGGGCCAGGTTCTCAGCTGACTGAAGTCAGCAAGGTTGTCAACAGAGCTCCTCTGATTTATGCTAGCTGGGATTCTTGCCAGTCCTTTTAACATGGAGATTTACTATATACCGTTGATCTGTGGTGGTCATCAATTAAATAAAAATTACATTTGTGAGCAGTTACTATTAAGTGGCATATGAGCTAGAAGATTTGTTTTACTTTCTCAGGAAAAAAAAAAAAAAAAGAAGGAAAAAATAGAGAGTACTGTAGACACCAGTCTCTTTTAAGAAATTATGGTGTATTATTGGAGACAAGAGTTCATTTAAATTCAAAGAGTGTGAGGCTGCTGTACTTCTTCTTAAAGCAGGTCTCAAAAATGAGATACTTTTAAATTATGTGAATGATTTCTGATCATTATGTCATGATTAGAGTAGCGTCAATGGAAATATCACTTTGCCCAGTGTTTGGCCATCCAATGGGTTTCAAAAAATATCATAAAGTCTATGTGGTGGTCAAAGAGAGAAATATCCTTGTGACACACCCTCCATAAATCAAAAGAAATATTTCCTAACTTTTCTGAAGTTATTATGGGCACCAAATCGCTATTTTTTTTTTTTTTTTTAACCCAGAGGAATTACAGAACACATCAAAAAGGAAATCTTAATCTCTACATTTGGACTTCTCATGAGCATTACATTCACTACATTGAATTACTCCAAGGTCCATTGAGACAATTATGACGTTTTCCCTTGTCTGGAAATGAAATAACTGTTGATCTTCACACTGCTATCTGCACAACCACCAACATATGCTCAGCCTTGTTCTGTAGGCTATCAAGCCAAATCACAACTAGTTCCTTTCACCAGCAATTGAATGACTTTTAGATTCATCTTGAAGGATTTGTAACCATTCCAATTTTCACGTTGTTTTGGTTTTGGGGTTTTCTGTTTTTTTGTGTTTTTTTTTTCTTTAACTTAGAAAATTAGTTCTATAAACTTCCTTCATTATCTACACTTGGAAATAAAAAGTCAACAACAACAGCAAAACTCTAGGTGAGTTTCTTGCCATCTGCATTGTTCTCATTTCCCATAGCATCGTTTACGAGTTGTTAGCAATGTTTTCATTTAATTATCTATTTATCATTTAGTGCATTTTGTGATAGTCTATTGCCAGGACAACTACCATAGCTTTAAAGTCACCATTTCATAGAAGTTTTTTCTTTTTCTGTTGAACTAAAGAGGCTCAGAAATCAGGAAGTTAGCCGGCCAATATCAAGTTGAAGGTTGGCAATTCATTTGGGATAATATTAAATCATGACAATGCTCAAACATAAAGATCAAAGTTCAATTATAGACTATAAAGAAGTTCTAAAAGAGAAGATTTATATATTATTTTTCTAGCATATTAGTGCAGATTCTGTAAATTCTGAGAATATTTCAATCCCAAGGAACTGAGAACCTCTGACCTAGCATATAAATTTGAACACAGCTATTCTTGAAATAACATTGTTAAAATGGCAGGCATGGAACATGCCTCTTATTATTTCTAGCTTCGTGTGCATGTAGATTCACACAAACATGGTGTGCATCTAGGCCCCTTACATGGTACACAAAAATACTGCATTACACATCGCCTCAAAAATGATTCAAAATTCCTCCATACCAAATAAATTTTGTGTGAGCATGAGGACTGGCAATCTTCATTAGAGGACTCACTGGAGCATGAAAAGCCCCATGTACCAGCCCACTGCAACAAATTGAGCCAATGTGCTCTTCACATATGGGCTTCTCATAGGCAAAAAAGTAGCATAACAACCAAACAACTAACACTTACACGTTGCTCACATTCTCTTATTTGATTATCACCCACCTATTTCTTATTCTAACGAATAAATACCCACTATATGCACTACAGATATTTGCTACACCTTACAAGAACAAAGTTTTGTTAAGAGTTAAATGACAATCACATAATTCCTAGATTTTCTGATAATAGTGTTGGCAGAACAAAGTACCCCAGGAGATCAAACTGCTATTTAATTTTGAAGCCTGTATTCCCAAATTTGGTTAATGCAGAGAAATGTGTCGAGTCTTCTGGCCAAGTGTGTACACATCAGTGACTAACAGCTCGCAGAACTGTGTTTAAGTGAACTTACCACCTTAAAATGTATTTACTCATGACTATAATTTACGTGTTAAATTTATTGGAGTTTTGGTTCCAACGTGACATACAATGTAAAAAATCAATATAGATTTGAGAGCTTTATAGTGCCCTTGGCAAATATGAATAGCACTTGATGAAAAGTGAAGGTTTTCACATCACCTACAGTGCCACTGCTTTAGAGTAATTAACACCACACGCTTCATAGATATTTATATCAATTCTTCGCTAGCACACAGAACAGTTCTTTGTCAGAAATTTGGTACCGAGATGTCCTGCAAGGCTTTAGACACACTTTTATTATGAGCCCCTATTTTAAGGGATTTGCAATTCTGACAGAAGCATTTCCCTACGGGATAAAAGTTAGTATGAGTGTTCTCAGAGCTGGAGGAATTTCTTCTTGTAAAAATTCGTTAACAGTTTTTCCCCTAAGAAACAAGCAAACAGTTTTGAGAGGCATCTGCAGCCATTTCATTCACCTTTAGAAAAAAATAAGTAGATGCACCTTAAAACACAAAATTTGGCAATCTTCTCATTTTTTCATTTGCTGTTTGCATTTTGTGATTTAAAAATATTCTAATGTGAATCTAAAAATTAACATTTTAAAGTAGTCTGCGTATAAACACTGCAACTGCATTTTCATAACATTTTAACAGATTAAGGGATAAACTCTGGTGAAGACAATGGAGGAACCTTATCGAATGTGCATTTCACATAGACTTACCATAGACTGGAATTAAGCTGTGCTAACGAATCCTGTCTCATTTGCATGGCCAAAACCTAATCCTAATGAAACCGCATAGTATATAACTAACATGTTTTCTTTATGGCAACATTATTTCAGTTATAAAACCGTGCCAACTACCGATTCTGAGTTACTGTGCCCCAAATCATACATCTTGGCTTTCCATGGAAGATTATCTCAGGTAGAACCAACCTATGTTTATGAATCAAGAGCTTAACAAATGTGTAGCCAAAACCAAATGCATCTGGCTTTCCTAGTGAGATATATTAGGGGATGGATTTGAGTTATGCTAATGAATCTGGATTTGTTAGCAGGGATCACATCCGATCCCTATGTAACACTGCAGGAGATTCATCAGACACACTTTATTAAACTTAAAAAAAAGAAGAAGAAAAAAAAAAAAAGACACCCTTAAATCCAGAAAGTAAAAGACTATACATTTCTACTCTATGAAACAAACTAATGGGATGCATTCAAATCCCATCCTCAACCCACAGAGTACTTCAAAGAGGAAATACCCTCTGAAATCAGACATTACAATTGTTTAAAGGCAGATCCTGAAAGCTGAGCATACTCACACCCATGTGTTTGTATCTATGGCATTTTTAAAGCATCTGTGGAAGTTAGAAGCAAAAGCCCACTATTACAGCATATAATGGCTTTAGGCACTGAAGACTTCTTTAGAGGAAGAAACACCTTGCTGAACATTTTTCCACATATCTAATATGTACAAACTTAATTCACAAAGCCCCCTCTTTCTCTTCCAACAAGGGGCCCAGCCAGAGTTTAACTCTTGGGCTTTTTCAGCTTGTGCTGGCTGGGGTCAGTCTCTTGGCTCAGGAAGACCAGTTTCACACACACCAGCAACACCCCTTGCCATTTTTGACACACCACTGGAAAACTCACACTCTAGAGACTGACAGGGGCTGCTGGCAAAATGCCTTTTTCCTGTCAATTTGCATGTGCAGTTGTGGGTTTCACACATAATAATTTGGGAGTGCGTAAATTTTTAAAGCATTACTCCAGACAATATTCGAAAGCATGGCTTTGCTTGATTATTAGTGGTCAGCATGCTACTGCCTTCAAGTGAACTACCAACTTCTAGGGAGAATACTTCATGAATGATCTCGCAAACACTTTTTGTCCAAGCAACCATTTTTTAAGGATATGTGAAAGTGACGTCTGACCAAAGTGAGGCAGGAGAAGATCTCTGATTCAAAGCATTTATTATTCACTGGCAACAATTTTAAGTTGTTAAAAATGCATTTTGTTGGCAAGTTAGAAAAATAATGAGAATAGAGCAGGAAGCATTACAGCCTACCCTAGAAAAGAAATTAGCCAGCACAGCATCTGAACTTTCTATTGCTCATTCTAAATAGCATGCTATACCAGCACCCATTTCCTAAAAAGAAATGGAGTTCTGCAGCACACTGATTGGCATGGTGCATGTTGAGTGACTATGTTAGGTGAACAGGCTTCTACCAAAAGCAAAGGAAAGCAGAAAAAAACTGAGTATTACATTTAAATATCAAGCACAGATATATGTAACCAAATACTGATTTTTTCACTATATTTCAGCAGTGCAAATTTTCTGAGAAACATCAACAAAACCATTTGTTCAATACACATATGCTTTTAGCTGAGAGTGAAACAAGCAAATTCATTTGTATATTTTTACTTTCAATTCCAAAAATTATAAAAGAGAACACACCTTTAATCAGCCCTTTTTCTTGCAACGTTTTCAAGGATGGTCTTCGGGAGATAAACTTCTTTAATCTGCTTTTAACTCGGTTTCTGTCATTTGAGTCTGAAGCACTGTAGTTCAGCCTGAAAACTAAAGGAAAACAAAAGAAAAAGCCTCAGTGAAATTTTATTTATAAAGTATTAATAATAACAGTTTGCTCAAATATTCTTGGAAAGCAATGGCCAAAACCACCCCAGTAAAGTCATGCGGTAGGTCAGCAGTGTAGCTGGTTGGACAGTACAGAGAATCTGATTAATACTTTTCTGAATAAACATAACAAGTTCACTCTGCTGGTTAGTTACAGAGACGTGTTTTTTATTGCCTATAAGTATTTGGATGGCTACCAGTTTACTCATGAAATGTTCAGGAATTCCACAAGTTTCACATGGATGATTTTTCAACTAAAAGTCCGGACTGAAAGTGTGTTATGCACTATTAGCTCCATGCTGCTTGCAAAGAGAAAGGATGGATGGTTACTCCACTAGCAAAGGACTGAGTTCTCTTGCCAAGATGGATTAAGCGTTATATATATATTTAATGCAGTTATAGAAATCATGGCTGTATGCCATGAAATGTGTGCAAGATGCATTAATTTATGGAAAGAAAAGTATTCCTGTCCTAATGATTATATTTTATTATATTTAGGCATTTACCAAACTGAGAAACATTTTGAGCTCAATTTATTCCTGCTCTGTGTCAAAAAGACATAGAACCCAGCTGCAGAAAATCCCCTGGAGGAAGTTTCAAAGGCATAAATTTAACTTCTTCTCTGCTGAGGTGCTTACAGGGCACCATCATAGCTATGAAAATAGGCAGTATTAGCAGCAAGAAGAAATTCTGCTCATTGCTGGATGCTCCAGAAGAAACAGAGAAGCCACAGGAAGATGTTTTCCAAAGGTTTCCCTGGACAAGAAGATTTTTAGAAATTTCTGACAAACCACCTGAGCCTCAGGACTCTTGTCTGACCTTTGTCTTGGTCTCTCTTGCCCTTGACAGAAATAAACAAACAAACAAATAGACAGATATATTAAAAAACTACCAAAGCAGAGATTCTCCACAAGTTAATCTTGCAGGATTTGATCTGTTTTCCCTTTCTGTAGAACTTCCAAGAAGCTCAGGTGAACCTCATGAGGTTCTACAAATCCAAATGCAAGATTTTGCACCTGGGTAAAGACAACCCTTACTACCAATACAAGTTAGGGGGTGAAAGAATTGAGCACAGCCCTGCTGAAAAAGACCTGGGAAGATACTGGTGGATGGGAAGCTGGACATAAACCAGCAATGTGCCCTCACAGCCCAGAAAGCCATACATATCCTGGGCTATATCAAAAGGAGCGTGGCCAGCAGGGCAAGGGAGGTGATCCTGCTCCTTTACTTTGTGCTGGTGAGACCTCACCTGGAGCACTGCATCCAGATGTGGAGTCCTCAGTACAGGAGAGACACAGACCTGTTGGAGCATCTCCAGAAGAGGGCCACAAAAATGGTGCAAGGGTTGGAACACCTCTCCTGTGAGGACAGGCAGAGAGAGCTGGGGGGGGGCTGTGCAGCCTGGAGAAAAGAAGCCTGGGAGGTCTCTTCCAACTCTGAGAATTCTGTGACTCTAAGGACCCCAAATAACATTCCCTGCCCAGAGCAGATCTCCTCTACAATGCAATGATCTTCAGATGGAAGATTCAGGGAAGAGGTTTACAGAAAGCAAATTATAATCAAAATTATTGGGCTATTTTATAGTAAGAAGTTTTGCATTAGGTATAAACAGAACCGGAATGTTTAAAGGTACACAAGTCTAAAACAATGGCAAGCTAAAATAACTGGTTAAGCGATGATAATAACCCTGGAATATTGTGGTTTACATTACAAATCTGATTTTAACAGCCAAACTTATAAAATGGTTTATGCTTTGCTGTTGTCAAGGGAGAAAAACTTGCCAAATTGTTCATTTTAAGTAAATAGAACATAGCCAATTAAGGAAAGCAATATTTAAACACATGCCTATGATGATCAGAGCATAGTTTGCTCCTGATTTCACTACTGATTTTAACAGAAGAGTGCTCCATTTTCCCACAGCACTAAAATGACCCCACACATACTTCCACAAACTAGTAATCGCACAGGACAAATAAAAGGACACTTTACTGGAAAATACACAGCTTGGTACAATAATCCATCACTTATGAAAAATAGAATTCACATTTATTTAATGGAGCATTCTTGGAGCGATGTATCATAGAATATAAAGATTAGCATTCAATTGATGGCTGGTGCTTTTTTAACATTATAGTTGAGGACTTTTTGTTCAAAATTGAGCAATCCTTGGCAGGGACAAGCTAAAATTCCAAGTCACTTGGCCATGCTATAAAAAGAACAACAAATGGATGTTTCTAATTCTGCATCTTAATGGTACTTTGAAACAGTGAAGTGAATTGTACTTAGTTTCGGGACTCTCTTGTTGCTTCGGGTCATTCTGTCCACAGCAATTCATACGTAGATTTGGTTTTTCTTGACTTACAGTATGAAGCTTACCAATTGCAGGACTGAAAATAGCTCAGGAGTGACTTTAGATGCTTGCCACATTTCACATTCTGCAGGACTCTGGAAAGCTTTATGCCCACTTTAAGTACATTCTTAGCTCTAAATGTGCACAGAATTTATTAGAGATTTTAACTGAATTGAATATGATAATTCTGCAAACAGCAAGATAGAGGAAGCTAGGATTTGATAACAGGGTAAAGATTTCTCTGCTTAGAAAGATGCATTAACGCAGCCAGAATCTTCATACCTTAAACAGCAATTATGGTGTTAAAACTACATCTAGAGGTAGGAATAATTATTGTCATGGATGTTTTGCATTTTATAGGTTGGGTGGTATAGAACATAGCTAAAAACAGCAGCAAAGCCAATTTTGATGAATTTTTCGTTTTATTCTATTAAGTATGACTCACCAGAGGGAAACTCCAAATCTCCCAGAAATTCAAGGGTTTAGATAGCATGTTCCAAACCAAGTTTAGCCAGAAATATTCTTGTCAAGATCTCATTTAGAAATAACCCTTCTCTTGCCAAACCATTCTTCTCACATTATCATTAAAATGACTTTGCTATCATATTTGGAAATAGAAAGAGGGCCAAATGCAATTCCAAGAGAGGGAAAAAAAAAAAAATCAGAAAACTGAAAAACCACTATATATATACATATATATATATATAAACCACTATATATATATATATATATAGTGGCTTTTTATATATATATATAGTTTGTAGTACCTTCTTTTTAAAATTTCATGTTGTGGATTTGGACAGAAGACTCCTCCATGAAAGAAAGCTGATTAGCTTCAGGCAATGCAAAAAAGTGGAAAGCAGTTCAGCAAAGTATTTGAAGAAAAACAGCACACTTAAGGTTCTAAGCATAGAATAATAGAAAATAAATCTAATACTTGTTCTCAAATCCAGGCATAAACTGCCCAGCTGTGCCATTTGATTCTTTGCACTAAATAAACTGATATCCTCCATTTCTGGAGCTACTTGCATCGACACAAGTGCCTCGAATCCAACACAGAACAGAAGCATAATTCCCCTACATTTACATGACACTTTTAAGTATTTTTGTATCTATGTTACTAATAATGTTCAAGGGATATAGAGAAACTACAGGAGATGGGGCATTTTTACAGTAGACATAGGGGGAAACCCAACAGGGACCACAATATTATGCTAACTTCTTTCTGCTGGAAGTGGGTGCAGGATACTCCAACACAGAAGCAAAAGCATACCTGGAGCACAGCTTGGAATTACACAAACTTGCATTTGGATTGGAATAAACTGGGTCCCCTCAGGCATAAAATAAATAAATAAATAAATAAATAAGTATATTTTTAATGATTTTGGTCACTCTATTAGGGAGGTATTTATTTATTCTGCAGGTATTAAAAGATAAATGAAAAAAAAATGAAAGCAAGTTCCTTTCCTCAGGCAATTTACTATCTGCTCTAGAATTAAAGTACATTAAATCATAAAGCTTACCACATTAGAGAAGTGTAATACAGAACTGGTAAAAAAAGAAAATAGTATAAGCAGAGCATTAGGCATAAAAGAAAGAACTTATTTGTGGCTCTTGATGTTAAATAGCATTGTAAGAACACTGACTGAATTAGGAAGGATAACTAGAGGCTAAATTCTCTGCAAAAGAATATTAAATCAAGATAAAAACTGACCTGTCTTTTGGGGGGCCTATATAAATCCTCTGAATACTTATTCAACTCCAAAAATCTAGCCTTAATATTCCTAATAATATATATAGCTTTTACACAAGAAGACAGGCGGAAGGAAAGAATTAATGCATTGCTCATAAATCACACCATTTTGCAAAAACAGCACTATCAGAGTCAGTGGAACTTTTGAGATTTACAGATGAAGTATTGTGTGACATATCTGAATGCACTAAATGTCTATATGATGCAATGATCATAAACATATTATCGCTTCAGTAGGCTGAAGCAATAGCTAACATATTTGCAAGGTGAAGTTGTGAAAGCCTTTCTTTAGGATTTTGGCATGGGCACAACTAAAAGGTACAGAGAAGGCTCTAGCCCTTTATGGGGAAGGTTTATTTAAGTGTATGTTAAGTGATTATTTTCTATGAATATAGTAGAAAAGTTGTCTAAGGGGCAGAAGGGTTGTACCTAGACAGTGGATGTCTAGCAGACTCTTTCCTGGGTGAGACATTCATGGCTAATCTTGAATAATTCAGAATATAAAACATTAAAATATCTCCTAAACAGCTCCATATCTTACTGGATTTTCTAATGACACGTAACATTATCTCACACTCCTTGCAATGACTTTCCTTTCACAAGTAATTTACAAAACATTTATACTAAATCACAAGGGTTTACCTATGATTAATTCCTGCCAGGTACAGTATATCTGAACACTTCCAACGTGATGAAAGCATTGGTTTTTGAAGAACTATCCATTAATGACTTTCTGAACTGTGACAATGGATATTGACAGTACTTGTCAGACTAAAGCACTATTGATTGTCTCACATCATGTGTATAGAAAAACCAATTTCTTTCAAGTACCTCTTCCTAACTGAAATACATTATGATGATGTCTATCTGTTTATTAGAACACCCAAAATTATTGCGTGTAATTCATTTGGATGGAAAGGATTGAAGAGTTGCAGTCAGGGTGGATAAGACATGATGAAATTCAGTTTTATATTAGAAGTAATTCACTTCAATTGGTCTTGTTCTGCAGGTGAGAACTAATTTGGACTGTGCACAATTTATTTGAATACACTCGATGACTTAGTTCTTAGAAATGGAGATGTAGTCAACACCCATAGTTAGGATTTAATAGCTGTTTTCCTAAGGAACAGTAAAAGGAACAAGCTTGACCATTCAAAATCCAGAATACCCCGATTAAAACCTAAATACAATTACCTTACATATATAAAATGATCCAGATGTGAAGTGGCTTATCTGTGAGCTCACATCTCAAACTACTGATTTTTCTAAATTCTTTACATGGTCACATGCAGCCCTCATCAACATCTTGCAGGACTGAATCAAAGCTAAGATGGTAGAACGAGAGGAAGAGCTAGGTCTCTGCAACATCAGATAGCGAAAGGCTTACAGCACTAATATCACATATGTGCAAATGTATTAACTGAAAGCAGTTAATTATTTAACTTCAAGGAAATGAAATGCTTAATTGCTGAAAGTGTCTCGTCTTTCTCAAGAATTGTATCAGTAACCTGCAGAGGCGTATGACTATGCCTACATTCCAGAAGACACTGTAATTTAAGAATATATAATGACTTGGGGCTTTAACTTTTATTGGATTTCACTGGAACTCAGAATTCCACATTTTATCCTATCTTCTTGGATTGCAGCAGAGGGAAAACTACTGCTTGTCCTTTAGAGGAGGAGCAACACACATTATTGCCTGAATAAATGACCACTGTTTCAGCCAGCACCGAAGTTTTGGGAGTGAGAAAATCAAGTCACTTCTTGCTGCCTTCCCTTTGTGATCCTCTGAGATAGAGTCAATAAATCCTGTTCTCTAGGGATAAAGAATTCACTTCACCTACTTTGTTGAGCTAAAGACTTTTGTCAATCATCTTTTTTTTTTTTTTAATCCCTTTGGGAAGTTCCCGGGCAGGTCTCACGAGTTCTCCCCGCACTATAATTACTATATCCTTTTTTCAAAAGAGCAAAATGAGAGACAAAAACATGGTCTGCTTAGAGGCATTACACAAATGATCGGTGGGGAAAATACAGAAATCAGGCATTACCCCTAATCCCTATGTTTATGATAAGCTTTAAAATTACAGGTTTTGTGACTGCACAGGGTAGATTCAAGAACTGTGGCATCAGATGACAGGCTGGCTATCACTTACTGGGAGATGCTAGGAAAATTTTGTTTTCATGGGCACCAAAGGACACGGAGTCATTCAAGTTTATGGTCTTAAAACACGTTATTTGCCACAGCAACTATATCTGCATTTGCAAATGTTTATGAAGCACACTCAGAAATAAACAATAGGAAAAAGAAAACAGTGATTATATAGTGCAAATAATTTTGCTGTAATATGACAGCCTAACAACTTAAGTGCTCGGTATTGTCATTACACTTTGTGAAATTTGTGTGCATTAGCAGTAAAGATTCAATAAAATGACTGTATAACTCATATTTTGCATCACGCTCTGATGCATATAAACTTTTTTAAAATTTGGTCTCTCGCTAATAATAAATGGAAATAAATGAATAGTGTGTATAAAAATATCATTGCACATTTACATTGTGAAACAAAATGGTACTCCCTATGCAGATTTTCTTAATGGCATTTGTAGCATAAATATTTAGAAAAGTAAGAAAATATTTTTGTGCATGCCCTGGGTTAATAAAGGAAGATCATACCAGACTAAACTGATGTCAGTCTTCAACAAAATAACCGTGAGTTTTTTGTTTGTTTGTTTTCATAAAAGAGAAATTCGATAAACAAAATCTATCTGGACTTCAGTTGTGATGCCAAATGGGAAATTATCAGTTAAACTGGAGAATATGGAGAGAACTACAACACTAATAGTGAAATGACTCAGAAAGGCACAAGATACTATCGCAAGTCCTTACATATTCTTGGAATTGATCTTTGGTTTTTGATTAATAATTTCAATATAAAAAGTAGGAGCATTCAAAAGTATTTGTGGGTAAGTCAGTACTTGGAAGCAGCATCAGTTCAGAGGTGAATCAGGACATCAGACAGTCTTAGTGACCGTATAATGGGAAGCTGAAGAAATACATTAGATCTAAAATTAGCCAATGCCAAAGAGGTAGACAAAATATTTCTGTTGAGAACTTGAAACTCTGCTATTAGAAACATGAAAACAAGTGAGACACCTGGGTAGATTATTTGGTTATAAGTTCACTGATCTATTTGTGAATAGTGGCCATAAATGGAATAATAGAATCCTGAAAGTTAAAAAGCTATCTAAGATCCAGTTCAATCTCAACTCACTTCCACCATGCCCACTAAGCATGTCCCTCAGTGCCACATCTCCATGGTACTTCAACACCTCCAGGAATGGTGACTCCATCACTTCCCCGGGCAGCCTGTGCCAATACCTCACCACTCTTTCAGAAAATAATTTATTCCCAAATATCCAATTCTTCGCTTCCTAATATTCAACCAGCAAGAGAAACAAACTCTCTGCTCGAGGCCTTGGTGAACTTCCACCTTGGAGGCTGTTGTACATGAAACAGATATTCAAGTCATACAAAGCATAGGCAATGCTGTGGGATTCACCAGCGGAAAGAGCTGAAAGAGGATGAAGATTTTGGCTAGAAAATGTCTGCGAAGGGCTGTGATTGTTCTCTATGAATTTCTTTGTGGGGGTAGAAGAGGAGCAGGAGAGAACAGGACACCAGGGAGGGAGAAGAGCTGTTTAAACTGAAGAACAATGTTGGCACAAGAATAGATGAGTATAAACTGGCCCTAATATGAAGTTCTAAAACGGCCTTTCAAAGAATCCATGGTGGTAAATAAAACTAAAAGAATTTAAGATGAAACTTAATAAATTTATGAAAAGAGAGACAGAGCATGGTACCTTATGACAGGAAGAACTGGACTAGATCACCCAGGACACAACAATTCTTTCTTTATACAATTTTTTTTTGTATTGTCACACCATTAGAAATGCTATTAACCACACTTACTTGAATATAAAAACCACAATGTCAGAAATCAATGAGCTTGCTTTATTCATACAGTATGACCAGTTTATGTTCATCTAATGTAAAACATGTGGGACTTGGATGGAAGCTGCTGCAGCATACAGAGTCAGGCTGCTCAGCCTCTAAGAAGGGAGAGTGCTCTCACCAAGCCCGTGCCAAGGATTAGGATTCCTGACACAGCCAATTTGCAAGAAGTGGCTGCAGTCCTACATTGTTATACAGTCCTCATGCATAGGGGAGTACAGTTTCATAGGACCACAGACTGCTATGGATATATTTATTCTTGAGCATCCTTTGGTAACCACTTTTTTTCAGGTAATGAGTCATCCTGTTACAGATGGTTACAGTGTCAAAAGGCAGGAGAGTGACAGGCTTTTTGAAGTCCCCTTTGCAGAGCACTGCTAAATTTCCTAGGAAAATACCCAATAACTCAGATTACCTAACATGTAGGACGTGAATAGCAGCCCTGAACTTCACTACCTGGGTGGCTCAGTGCTACTCACTTCCAGCTTTTTCAGCCATAGAATCTCATCCAACTCTTTTACAAAATGCAATAGTTTCAGAGAAAAAAAAGAATGGTAGCATTTGATTTAATGACTTCTGAAGTTGACACACATAATATAAAAATATTATTTAAGCAGACTTCCCAAAAGAAAACAAACATGCGATTAAAGGTTGAGGAAGACAGAGCAAGGAACTGAAGATTATTTCCAGATCAAGTTGAAAAGTAATTTACAACAAGCAATGCATTTAGATACTTATTTTTTGTTTTGTTTTGTTTTTAGAAGACAAAGTCCTGTTTTTCTTCTATTCAGGAATATTAGTCAGTAACTTCCAAGTCTTTAAGCTTACCTCCCAACTGAGTTAGTATGAAAAAACCTTTTCAATCTTTCTCATGTAATGTGAATAGTCATCATTAGCATTAAATTGCTCAGTCAAAAGGACAAGTAAGTTATAGGGTTCTTTTCTCTACAAGGAGAGAGCTTTATACTGAAAGAAAACCCTTCTGAGTTTCTGGGTACTGCCAGTCATGTGTGCCCTTTTAGCTTCAAAATCTATGTATAATTCTACCTTATGCTTTGGAAAACAAACTAATTATCTGTAAGGAACAAGGAAAACTTGCATTGCTGTATTTATATCACCCTTGTTCAGAGTCACGCAGATTATTCACATATTTAAATTTAGAAACACACTGATACTTTGCTGTATATTTTTTTCAGATCTGATCTAAGGGATCTCTGCAGAAAGAATATCATAACAAAGAATTTCCGTTTTATGGAGACTCTCATCAATTACATTTTATACTTCTACATTCTAAAAAATACCATATTTTAAAATTTAATTATATTCCCATTACACACAACCTCCAATTATATTCATAACTTAATATTTTTGACCCATTATGAACTTCTACTGCTTCTCAACCAGTAAAGGATAGATTTAATTTATAGTGTGTAGATTATGACAACCAACATGTTAAAATTGTTATTTTCAGTTATTTTCAGCAACCCTCATTTGCTGTTTCAAATCATAAGTTCCTGTATATTTTTATCTTCTAGTATAGCAAATATAGTATGTGCTACTGACTGTAGAAGAAAAATTCATGAAGGAAAAAAGCATAAAAATTACCTTTAAAGTAATCAAAGAATCTAGTCAAGGATTCAAAATCCATTCGCTATACTCTGTGTATACATCCACTCTATCAAGTTACCCCTATCTCAATTAAATCATTAGAAGAAATATAACAGAAGAAAATGATTACCTAGGAGCCAATTTTATTTTATTTTTTTTTTTTAAACAGAATAATCAAATGAATTAAGAATCCTGTTTACTTCTTACCTCACTACTACCCTCTTGTAGAAATTCCCAACACTTACATGAACATAAATGTAAAACTTGGACCAAGTGAACTTAAATTCATTTTATGTTTCCAGATAAATGATTTCTATATGTTAAAACACAACTGATCTTCAAACTTTTTGGCTTGCACTGTAGTGTCAGAATTGCATGGGAAGGATATCCATTAGATGTTCTTAAGGATCTCCATAAAATAAACATAAGAACAGAAAGCAAATCCAATGGAGAGAATTATAGCTTTTGTGTGAGCCTGTCATGTAGAGTCTACGGGGTATTTTTGCTTGTTTTTCCCATTGACTATATGAATTTTCTAACAAAGATCAGCTAATAAAAGGCTACAGTTCTATTTTGTCACATTTATAGAAAATGTATATTGCCCTCTCTCTTTCTTATGCCACTGGCACCAGCCAAGGTGTATAGCGATCCTGGAATAATTCTGGCTTTCTAGATCATGCACTCAGTGTCTCCTAACAATGGCAGCTGCAGTTTGATGATTCACTGCCATCACAGTCAGATGGAGAGCAAAGATTTGGGTTGGTGTAGATCAGACCAGAGTCCAAAGAGGGCACACAGATGTGGTTAGCAGAAGGCATGAGTGACTGGGACCCCAGAGATGAGCATCTCCTCTACTGCTAGTGCAAGGGCTTCGCTGAAGCAGGCAGTTGGGACCCCAGCTCTGCCTGCCCCTTGCATAGGTACTCAGAGAACAGACCTTCAGAGACACAGAAGGGCATCCAGTGACATTTTTTCAGTAGTTCATTCAGTCTTCAGAACAGCTGTGCTGGAACATTTGTCTGGACAGGCAAATGATTGCTATATATCACAATTTTTTCCTAAAATAAAATCAGGCCAGTCATCATAACACTGAGACACTTCAATCAGCTGCATATGGGGTTTTCATGGGTGCACTGACCCATACTTTGACTAGCCACGGTTAAAACTTGGATAAAAGAGATACACCAAAAGACTGTTTTAGCTTTAAAATTAATGTTCCAGCTGACAAACTGCACAGGGACTTAACCTACTTTGGAACATATTTAATAGCATAATTTAGTATCTAAAAAGAAAAGCAAAATAACTAATGATGGACAAATTTAGAGGTCGAATCTAGTTCAGATAAACATTCAAGAGTTCAGATGTTTAACCAAACCTTATCTTGTCCATGAAATGCCTCAGCCTAAGAGCTCTATCAAATATAAGCATAGCAGAGAAGATTGTGGAAACTTTTCCTTACAGAAGGAAAACTCTATTATCAGGAAACAGCACCTTATAGCAGCACTCACATGTTAAGCATTTAAGCATCAAAGCAAAAGCAAAACATTTTCAGAAAAGTGCTTCATGGAAACAGCAATATTTGGATGAAATCCAATACAGAGAAAAGAAAATAATATTAAAGGAAAAGATAATTCAAATGCAATTAGACTATCAACCAATAAAACTTAATCTGTGTTTGATAGATGAAACCTTCCAAGCTTAGAATGAATAAGGAAACCAGAGATCAGAGGACTCTGCCTTTTGAAGTCTTGTTGTCCAGATCCTGGGGACCATTATCTAACTGAGTACTTTAAAGCCATAATGAATATTCTGTCACAAAATAAGAAAGCTTTATTGCTGTAACGACCTGTAATTTGAGCAGCAAAGATGAACTCTAAGTAAATAATAAATAACTATTTCCAAAAGGTAAATTCTACAAACTTAGTCTCTGGACTAATATGTGCTTTTAAAGAACTTTTTCACTTGCTAGCTACTGATAATGGAAAGCACCACTCTCAGGGACTCTCTCCATACTCAATTCACCAGTCTTTAAATGAATTTTTAAGAAACCTATCAGCTGAGATGAGACCTGTGGTACTATTTCTCATGCACTTGCCATATCTACTACAGTACCCCAGAGGAAAGTAAAATTTAGACAAATGTTACAGGAAGCCAATGGTACTTCAGCGTCCTTTCATTTTTCTTTCCGTTTCTTCATGTCACCACCTTGACTCTTCTTTGCTTAATCCTGTCCTTCACCCTTTTTTCTTCATCTCTCTCCCAAGCCTCTTTGGCAATTTAATTCAACTAACTGACAAATTTACTTGTTTCATCTGTGGAACCCAAATTCAAGTGAACAGAATATTTTTTTGAGCAAACCATAAATTCTCCGTTCAGAAATGAATAATGTCTATCTTACACTGAGAGTAAAGTTCCAAAAATAAATGAAGCATCATACGCTTTGTATTTTTGCCTTAGCTCAGTATTACACTCAATCCATCATAACCAATGGTCTTCACATAGCACTTTGAAACAATTAAATTACTATGGTATTTTCATTATTTCTCCATTAATTTGCAGCGTTCTTTTGTGGTTTTCATTCACACACGTGAGCTAAAATACGTTCATGTGACTAAAGGAAGGAAAGAGCATTATCGTGCTCTATCATATATCAGTAATTTTAAACAGTCAAGAAGGATAAATGAATATATATCTTCACAGCAGAAATTATCCAAAAAATACCTTATTTTTGAAGGCTTCATTAGTTCCTGGGTCACATCACAATGAGGCAGATTTTTATTTAAATGAACATATCCACAGTCCAGATAGAAGACTGCCAAAGAGTGACCCTGAGATCTGTTTAATTTTTGATCAACTTTGGGGCCCTTCCACCTAGCTTTTCCCAAGACAAACCCTACAAGTCAAACAGTTCCTCCACTCCAAATTTAATATTTTATTATATATAACCACCAAGCTAATTTTAACTTGTTCTGATTTATATTTTTCTATTAAAAAATAAAAATAAAAATGAAAGAGTGAATTCCATTTCACATGGCTGTTGGATATCCTTGCCTTCAACACCCATATGGAAGAAGTATGAATTGAAACTGGGACAAATTCAGAAAAGGAATCTGGACATCAAGAAAAAGAGCATCAGTCTTTCATAGGAAAGACAACCACAAAACTCAGCTGGCTTCATCTTAGCAAAACAAGCAGTTGAAGGAATATGATGTCTGTCTGTAAAACTATTTGAAATGGTAAAATTGAGACGGAAAAGAAATGCTGAAAATAAAAAGCCAGATAAATTGTGATAAGAGAATGCATTCCTACCACAAGTCCATTAAAGCTAAATTTTAAAAGAATATTTCCAGCATGAAAACACTGAAGTTTTGGAAAATTCTTCCAGCATGAGCAGAGGGGCAAGAGCATTACTACTGAATTTCATTAATTATGAAAGGAATTGAATGAAGTAGTTGTTTTCAAGAACTAGGGAATTGATTCAATGCTACTAAAAGTCTGTCTGAGGCAGATAATGCCATGTTACACTTTTCAATAATAGTAACGCAACTGATTTCCTCCTGGGTGAATCCTGGGCACACTTAAGACAATGGCCAATGGAATTAATTAAATGGAGCCAAATATCCTTAGTGGGGAGGGGAGGTGCTCATCTGTCACAGTGTTCTCTTCAGCATCAATATTTAAAGCCAGCTAGTTGGAACCTTTTACTTAATTGAGAAACAATACAGCATTTAACCCCTCAGTAGCATTCCACTCATAGCCTTTCAGAGGAACAATTGCAGCAGCTATGTGTTATGGGATTAGCATACGCCGCTGCAAGCGTGCACATGTCTACAACTTCTCACAAACTGCCCTTGTGCACTCACAAAGGAACATGTCTTAAATTAGGAAGCTCTCTTATACCTTACATAAGACTATGTATCCCACCTACTGATGTAGGAAATAGGCTTTTTTTTATTGTACAGAAGAGCCTTTGGTTAAAAAGTAGTACAGGCTATAAAGGAACCCACCTTTTAAAGAGAGCAGGTGTAGAAAATGTTTCATGCCAGTACAAGTTTTAAAGTTCTCCAACTACATGTGTGTTAGAAAGTTTGTCCTCAAATTGTTTATCTGGCACATCAGCAGGCAGCTGGTGGAACAAATAGGAGATCCTACCAAGCACATTCATTTTTAAAACATTAATACACCTAATCTAGGAAAGAGTAAAGTGCTTCCATCCATTAAACTCGTCTTTAAATATTTGGGGTAAGAGATCATAATTTAAATGAAATACATCCTCCAACCTGCAAGGTACAAACGCCGAAATGATTTCTCCATTGGGAAAAAGGTGAGTCTGGGCAGTAAGTTATCCTATCTAGAGCCTGATTTATGATGTCTCTAATTGAGCTTAAATTAGACTTTTATAACCTAAAAACCTCCTTACTTCTGTCATATTCCTGCCAGAGTACCAGGAGGATTGCATCTGGACTAGTTATAAATAGCAGTGAAACCTCAGAATACAATGTAGCCTGAGAGTCATTTTTCTGGCTTCAAACTTGCAATCAGGGTAGTCATTGCAACACTTACACCAAGAAGTATCAGAATTAGGTTAGCAAGAGTGACACAAAGTTGTACCGTCTCTCCCTTCCCAAAGCTCAGCTGGTCCTTGCACATCAAAAGAATTGACCTAGGTTGCAGAACATAGAAGGACCAAACTGCTCAACATCCAGTACCTGCAACACTGATGTGCTGATCATGATTTCTTCATGATTGCTATTTCTTTGTGATTTCCAAAATGTAGCTGTCTTAAATACTGAGTCAGAACATGTAGCTCACTACAAAAGATCACAAGTAATCATTACTACAAAGAATCTATTTGCCCCTACATCAAATTTATCTTGCGTGCACTCAGAAGGGTCTGTTTTGTTAAGAAAAATATAAGGTGTCTCTCTCTTCTTTGGAACAAAGAAGAAATATGGATTTGCAACTCTTTTTTTTTCTTTGTTTAAACTTAAGTCTTTCAGCAGTGTTTTGAACAAACCTAAAGAGATTTTAAGACAGACATTTTGTATTATAACATTCCCACGGGTCATATGCATGATTGTCTTTACTAAAGCTCCTTTCAGTCCCAGTTGAATAAATATGCATTTTATTTCACTAATCTTGAAACAACAGGAATAACGTTTACCCAGGTCTTTTATACCTCAGAGAACAAAACAAATACTACAAATCTTTAGAGAGAAAGGATATACAAAAGGGCTTGAGGTGAATGTTTCAAAGCAAATACTCTTTAAATGATGTGCAAATTATTTCAGCACTTGAACATGATTTATGAAAGGGGATTAGTCCACTGAAACAAGAACCTGGTTTAAACTGTTGGGTTTCAAAGTCAAAGATGAGAAGTGTTTGCTGGAAAAGGCAGAAGAAACCGGATAGTAATCTACAGTGAGCATTTCTGACAGATTCTCTTCAACTAACTCAATCTTCCATTAGCTATCACTGTCATTCATACTTAACTGTGCTGGACAGTATAAAATACCTTCTTTTATGATATAATTCTCCATAAAAAATGAAGTATGCAATAGTGGTAATTAAGTAATAATGAGGTAATTAATAACTCAGCGTCTAGCTCTCTATTTACTAGCAGGCCCCATAAGTGTGCACAAGGAATATGAAACAATTAACAATTACCCAAGCTCAGAGAGATAACTTTTACAGAGTTGTGTGTCAGTGAGCAGACCAATGAGTCACAGGTTACATCTATAATAATATATTATATTCTGTTGTAATATTCCCACATACTCTTCACATAATGGGTAAGAGCTACTCTTAAGTACTATAAAAATGATCACTTTTATGTAATTGTAAAGATTAATAAGTGAGCTAACTTCTCATGGTTCTATAATGACCCTGCTGTTCTAGTAGGTAAAGGAAAATTTAATGATCCTGCTCAGATATGATTAATATCTAACTTTTTCCTGACTAAAAATCTGGACTTGGTTCAATAACAATGAATTAAGTGAACACGTACCGATTTCCCTGCCAAACGTTTAGATGGAATTTGGTTATGCCCAATTTAAAAATATGCTTTTTCAACCCAAATAGTAATCTCTGGAAGGATTTTGGAAAGTGGAGTAGAAATAAAACAAAGAAATAAAGAAACATGAAATAGTAATTGATGGAAAATGAGTATTCAAATTTGGGAAAAGTTCATATTTCTATGAAAACTAGTCACAGTCAATTGTAATTTAGACTGTGACATAATCTCCTATTTTCAGCAATAGTAACACAACTTGTTTCTGAATTTGGCATGCTTTGTTTCCAAAATACAAATATTACTGTATTTTTGTTGCTGAATCAGTATTTCTTAAGCTTTAAGAAAACGTTATGCCTATAGTAAATGCTGCAGGAAAGCCTGAGAGTAAAAATAAGTGAAAAAATAAGTTTAGCCCTTCTAGTCCTTATAAACATCCCCACACCTCCTAAAACAGTGTGTTGCTTTTTTTTTTTTTTCTGTGATTCTGTGATTCAGTACCTGGAGATGACTGCAGTTCTGTTGATGCAATAAAAATAAATGCTAAATACAGGCTGAAGAGTGACAAAAATAACAACACAGTAGAAACTGCATATTTGCATACAGTTTGAGTGTTGCTTTCTATTTTAGTTGCTGTCGATAATGCAGACCTAAAATGCATTGCTACTTTATATTTGTTGGTTTTATTAAACATAATAAATGTGACCATACCTAATGTTGCCACCGTAAATTAATAAGACGCCCTAAATGGCATCTATTTGTCTTTGAACTTTGTATCTACATAAAATGGGCTGGGAAAGGGAAGAGACATAAAGGGTTAAAGCTTTGAAGAACTTCTCTGTTTCTTTTCTCAAGTCCACTAAAAAAAAAAAAAAAAAAAATGTTTTCTGTTTTTTGTGTTGTTTGCTTTATTGTGGGTTTTGCTGCTGATACACTTTTCCGCTCATATTGTAGTCTTAGTTATTTAATAAACTGCATTCAGAGATGATTCAGGATATGTTAGCTATTATTTAAGAATATTTACACGGTATGCTGCAAGTTTCAAAATTCAGCTTTCTGAAGCAAATGAAAAGAGACTAAATGAGTAAAGTAACTTTAGGTAATTTTAGAGCACACGTAGCCCTCGGCTAAATAACAGGTACTGGGTGCCTGCCTTTAATCTTTTAAGAAATCAAAGCAGATTTCAGAGACCAAATTATTTTCCAGCAAATACCTCTGAGTGCAAAACAAAATCATGATCCAGAATATTACTATATTTTCTTTTATTATGAAAAAGATGCAGGGAGGCATATTCTTTTGCAATTGTTCTATGGGGAGGCATACGAGCACTGCAGCAGCCTTGCCCTTTGGCACTCAAAAGGCCCATGGCTCCCAGTTGAAAGTTCAAGAGGAATACAGGTAAGCAAAATATCATTATTTGAGTTGGCCAGTGGCCAGAATGGCTAACACCCCAATCCTAACGAAGAAGGGAAAAGAATCCCAAGCCTGCTGTTTAATATGCATGACATGTCGGCTCTGCAGTCAACTTTTCCTTCCACCCCCTGCTTTTGTCCGCTTTTTCCACCTGTTGCAACTTGTCCTTACCCAGGCTGAGAGCTTGCCAAGGCAGGAATTTTCTTACTTCACTGTCGCATTGTGTCTGGCACAATGATGCCATGATCCCCGACTACTCCTATTGAGACTCCAAAGACATCATGAATAATGCTGGCACTGTGCAGCTCATCAAGACTTCCCTTTTCACAAATACATTAAATAGCATATATATACATATACAAATAAAATCTTGATGCTACAATTGTGCCTCTCCAAGCTAGAATTCAAATATGAAGAAGAGTTTTACAGGATCTGTCTCGTGGTTGCATGACTAACCACCAGATTTTCAGTAAAGTGTTCTTGAAGATAAGAAAAATATGCGAGTAGAAACAATAAAAATAATGCAATTCAATCTTATCAATTCAGGCAGTTCCAGCTTTTATGTGGCAAACAAGGAGATCAAATTGCATTTATCTAATATCACAGATTTTTTAAATGTCTAAAATATTTAATTATTTTGCTTTGGCAACCCAAAGCTGAGGAACAGATTACTGTTCCCACTACATAAGGAAATAACTGACAACAATTAGTATTTATTCTTGTTGCTTTTGTAGTAAAAATAGAATTCCATCACTTTCAAGGAAACCTAAAATATTAATAAGAATGTGATGAACTGAGTAAATGTGACGCCATAAGGAAATGATGGAGAACAGGTTGGAAATACAGTGCTTTGGGAATGTATTGCATTATCAAGTTTGTGATTGTGCATTTTGACAAGAGCCGCCCTCAGATTGATACAGTAGCCAAAGGGCACTCTTCCTCCTGCAAAGCTGTTTGTTTCCATCTAGAAAAGGGGGAGTGGAAGGGGATTGATCCCCTCTGACAATCGATAGTGACTCAAGCCCAGGCTCTTCCACAAGAGGTCACTCCTGAGTGGCAAAATTCACTGAAAATGGCCAAAATGTGAACCAGACAGTGACCACGGAGAGAAAAACAGCACTAAGTACAATAGCATTGTTTTACCACCTACAATTTGACTACTGTGGCAGCTCCTATAATCCATACATGCAGTAAGGTCTATTGGTTTTCGTATACCTACACAGTTTCTGGGATCCTTGTGATGCATAGACACATTCCCTATGTACCTAATCCTGTGCTCTGTCATGTGTGGTACAAAATTAACATGGCAGGCTACTCATCAGGAGACCATACTACAATTGGCATTAATTAAGAGGGGTTTTGGCTGCCTAAGAAAAACCTAGAGTCTGAATGACACAAAATTACTTGGAAATTATGAGATCTACCACTAATTTTAAAAGCTGACCAGAAAAAGACTTGTTCACATGGAAAGGAGAAGTAGAGAAAGCACATTTCTTGAACCAAATGCACA
Source organism: Centrocercus urophasianus (assembly GCF_019232065.1). Lineage (NCBI taxonomy): Eukaryota > Metazoa > Chordata > Aves > Galliformes > Phasianidae > Centrocercus > Centrocercus urophasianus. Next base: position 10,766,456 of record NW_024884844.1, on the reverse strand, counting down.
TATTTTCTAATAGCAGAGATTGCTAGGTGAAAAACATGCTTTCCTGACCAAACATTCTCTGCATAAATTAAACGAGTGAAATAGTTGGTAGCATCAAATAAATAGCAGTCTCTTTACATGTATTTAAGAGTGGGATCATAGATTTACATATTTTGGTAACAGTCCCCAAGGCCATACTCGGTTATTTTTCAGCTCAAGAAAGCTTCAATTAAAATACAAGTTCAATCCACACTGGATGAGAAGCCACTGAAAAGCTGTATGATCAAGAGGACAGACATTGTGTGAACTTTGGAAATTGAGTCTGGCAGTTTAAGCCTAATTTTCAATGAAATTTGTGTCTACAAGTCAAAAAGCGTAACTGAAAATTACCATTTGTCCTTGTAGTGTGAGCAGAAGCAATTAGGATTATACAGAAAGCCCAAATTCTGTCTACTTGGTCTCTAGGAACAGCCTCCACAGTTTTAAATTAAAGAGAAAATTCATTTGATCACTTTGAGAGGAATATACCTGTCCTTTATATATTTGTGCTGCTAAAAAGATCAATGCCACAACAGTACTTACTCAAAAACTGGATTATTATTATTATTATTATTTTTTGGCAACCCTTAAAATGCGAAGAAGGAAAATACAAATGAATGAAGCATCTGAATATTTCATAAAAGATCACTGGGGGTCAAAGTAGCCTTCTAGTAGGCATCAGTTGCTTGTTTTCCATGTAAAACTGGAGGTGTTTTAAGCCATCTTTAAAAAATTTCCTTTGTTTGGATTCGACATTGGCAGCAGACAATAATAAGAGAGTACTATAAAACTACAGAATCGTTAAACTTTGCAAGAACTTTATAAACACACTTGCAGATATTGCACATATCTTCTCTGTGCTCTGCAGTCAAACTGGACAATGAAACGACCACCTGTTAACTGCTAACAATGTGTCATTACCAGTTCTCATGCCTTTTTAAAGCAATTTTGGCTCTAGCTGCTGATAATTCTGGCTACGATACTTGTGTGAACATTAAGGGCACAGAAAGCCAAAGGCAGAAAACTGACAATACAGTTTGTGCTTAGACTACTAATAAGTAAGTGAATAATATGATTTTTCTAATTCCACATAATTACTAGATCTCAAGGGGCCAAAAAAGTTCTGAATACATATTTTAGAAGCAATTCAAGCTGCAGTGTTTAGATCCCAGCTTTGATTCACAGCAGATATTTTCACGATTTTTAATAGTTTAAATAGCCTTGAACAAAACGAAGGTTACTCACAATTCTCTAAGGTTTGAAAAGAAATGTAGAATAAGTCCATGACACTGCTCGCGTTCACTTTTTCTGTTTTGTTTGACAAATTATCAGTCAAAGATACGTGAGAAATCAAAATAAATAAGTGAAATTTTTCTGAGTGCTGAGACAATTTATGGGTGCTTTGCTATTAGCTGCAATGAGAGCAGAATCAGGCCCTCCAAACTTACCGTGCTCTCTGTCTCATTTTTTCTCCTTCTGAGAAATGCAATGTTATACACACAGCACAAAGGCACTGGGACATTTTTTTTTACAAATACACCCAGACTACTTTATATTTTATAACTGAAAGAAAAATCTTTAAAAATATATTAAAAAATATATCTATAAAAAATCTCTGAGATGGTAAGAAAACAACAACAAAAAGCTTTGGTCTGCAAAAAGAGACTATTTAATGAATCTCAGTATTTGTGTTTGTGGGAGCGCATGCATGTGTGCATATATTTATGAATATGTGGATAATTATCATTAAAAATAGCGATGCCGGGTCCTTTTATTGTAACTCTTTTCCTAACATCTCAGGCTTTGATCCTGCACTGAAATGCGTGCAGGCAAATTCCCGCACAGACCGTCAGCACCTATAGGTATCTCGGAGCAGCACGCGGGGCTAAAGCTGTCACGGTGCTTACATTAGCAGCACCATGCGGCTCCTGCCAAACAAAGAAGGAAAACAAAGATTTGGGAGAGGGGGTGACATTTTAAAAAGCTCAGTGGGAGATTTGGGGTCACCCCCAGCTCCTGCTGCCCCCAGTACCACAAACGTCTCAACACGAACTGGAAGAGGAAAGTCTCAGTGGGCTGAAGCCCACCCCTTACCGGCTTTAGATCACTTTCTTTTGTAATCTTATCAATAAAAATCCACCTTGATCCCTGAAATTTACTTTCCATACAATTACAGAACCATCCCTGAATGACGGCTAGAGAGGAAATGCCAGGTCTTTCAGCAATGCAGTGTATAAAATATATAACAGACAAAATTACTCTAGCAATTTGAGGTATTTTACTAAAATGGAAACAAAGCAACTGCAATAGACCATTAGCATAGGACTCATGTTGCTTATTTTTAAAAATAAATGGCTTGAATAAATGTCTTCTAAACAAATTTATTTCGTTTAGGAGGGAATGTCACCCTTTAAAAATGTGGAGCTAGTAACTGTCCTTACTTAAATGCAAGTTATGTATATCAGCCCAGAACACATTCAGCTTTACAATTCTCAGTGATCTTCCTTACATTCTGCATGTAATAAAAATTATCTTACCCTTTAATGGTGTATTTATTTTACAAAGGGGAAACAGAAGGAAAAAAAGAAAAAGAAAAAAAAAACAGAAAGAAAAATGTCTTACTTAAAGATTTTCTGTGTTCAGGCTTTGATTCTTTGGATTCAGTGTCTAATCTATTCAGTAATTCAGTGCTGGAGGATCTGCTGAGTTTGAACTCCAAATTTCTCGATGTACAACTCCGTTCTTTTGGCTGGGGAAAGAAAATGTATATTTATATCTATGCGTGCTTCTAATAAAATTATTATTTGTATGAATGCAGCAGGAGATTGCAGAATGCCAGCACAGAATAAGGAGCTAATAGACACAGCAAGTGATGTAGTGAGTATATTATTTAAGGGAAGTGTAATGCAAAATTTTTCATATAGCAAAGCTTTTATGCCCCAACAGACTGATCTTAATTTCTGAGATAAATTCCCATTTAAGTAAGGAAAACAAAAGGCCTGCTTCCTTAGGCCTTAGAGACCAAAATGATTTCCACATTGTAGGCTATTTCCAAATTATTGTGGAGAGGAAGGTTGTTAAAGTAGCCTTTCTTTTATTTTAGATATTCACAGTAAATGTTCTTTCAAACACAATTGTTACAAACATCTGTACAGATTTGGGTTAAACTCTGCTGGTACAAGCTTAGGGAAGAGCAGGGCTCTTTTTCTGCTACTCTAATTGTTAGGGACAAGTAGTGGTCCCAGTGTTTGTCACAATCAGGAAAAAAAGGAGGAAGACAATTTTTTTTTGGCTAATTGCACATCTCCCCCCATTTTGCATGGTCAGGTGAGATCTGCTGCCTTGATGGCTGGGAAGGTTTTAAAACTAGAACAAATGTAATGGGTGAAACTGGTGCAATGGTTGGTTACCCTGCACATAGCAGGGGGCTTGAAACTAGATGATTATTGTGGTCCTTTTCAACCCAGGTCATTCTACGATTCCATGAAACCTCCAGTGAGTGCTTTGGGTGGCATCCTGTCCTGGGCATGCAGCAATGGGACAAGCCCTGCCCTCCTGTACCATCACTTTGCTATATGTTGCTGTGGCTCACCGTGTGATCTGAGCTGCCAAAGCCATTATTTTACCTCTTTGCAGAGCAGCACTGAAACAATAGTTGAGTCTATTAGATGCTTAGCTGAGTAGCACACACACAAAAAAAGAAAGTCTCTACGGTAAACTCCACCCCAAAATCTTCAGTGGGATATCAATATCCTTGCATAGCCAATGAAATGCGCACTATGAAGACATACATCATCAGATCAAACTTTTCTTGGCTGATTATAGCCTCAGGGTAATAGAATGTTTGCAGCTCTTTAAGGGAACAGTAGCCCTGCTCAGGTTAACCCTTTCCAAGAGACTGACTGTGCCCTCTCTGCCAATTCCATTTCAGAAAAAAAAAAAAAAAAAAAAAAAAAAACCCTTTGAAAAATGCAATAAATTGGGGTAATTTTCTCTCGTCACATTCTGCAGTGAACAAGGGAAGTCAATGCTCCCCCCACCCCACAAAAGTATGTTCTTGGAGCAGGCAGAGAAGGCCATCATTTGGAATTTGTACTGAGAGTGGCAAAAAGAGAAAGAAAAAGCTACAGCTGAATCTGGTTTGGTAATTAAAAAGTGTTTTAATAAAACGCAGCCCTGCTTACTTCTCGTAGAAAAAAACCCAGCTTTCCTAGGAGAATAACAGCAATCAGTTACAAAGGAATATTATTTGCTAGTGTTATTCTTGTGAATAAGTAATACAAAAATTCATAAAAGGATCAAATGTAGTAATAGTTCTATTGAAGATTATATACTGTAGGCTCCATAAACAGAAAATGCAAAAATTCATTAGTTATTAAGTGCTTGTGTGCTTTTACAACCCTCAGCAAACCATCGTCCTTGTTATTTCAGAGAAATAAATGTAGCGTTGCATTTCCAGGCAAGATTCAAATGACATTTTAGTTCAACAACCTTGTTTATCTGGCATTTTTCAGAAGATTTGCATATTTTTGTACCCTTCAGATAAAGGAATGTCTAGCTAGTTGCTAGCTGCCTGAAACCTGCAGAGATGCCTAAGCAAATGAAGTTGAAATTGCTACATCTTAATTAATAAAGGTAACAGCCAAAACAAATACATACCAATCTGTCAATTGCATTTTTGATAGCATGGAACCAATCCAATATGAGAAAGTCGATATCCGACTGGAGGAGGAACTCATTTCCTGACACTGTCGTGATCTGGGGAAGAGCATGGATGGTGACAGGTAAGTGAAGTGCACAGGACAGATCATTTTCTGCCATTATCTCTGCTACATACCCAAATGCTTCCCTTTGTATCAATAATTATCTCCCAGAGTTACCAAGGAGTTTTGAACCTCTGTCTGAAAGCTGTTTAGTATATGTCACAACAAACGAGATATTGTCTCAGCATTGCAACCACCATACACAAATAGTGCAAAAATAATGATAATGTGACAAAAAGTTAAGAAAAGCCAGGGAACTCAACACGACAGACAGCTCAGATGTAAATCAAAGCATCCTGAAAAGAAATGAATTCAAAGTGAGAATTAATTCCTGTTATTTTCACTTTGCATTTCAATTCTGGTTTTATTTTTATATCTGATTTGTCTATCCTCGATTTTACACATTTCCTGTATACCTGTGATCCCAGAGTCCATTTCCAAGCATTTTGGTCAATTTAATAGTCACTTTTTGTTCACATAAAGAAAACTGCTATCAAAGATGGCTGTGGCAAAGTAATTAGGAGCCCACTTACCAGAGGAAAAATCCTCAGTTTGTCTAAATAGAAGTGTATTTACATTTTTGACCCCCCACTCTGGGGATATTTATCAAAAGAATATTCACTCCCCTGATAACACTGTTTCACTGCCTAACAATATTTGGTGCAAATATGCATGCACATTCTGCTGGTCTGAACTTCTGAAAACCACCATGAAAATAATGATTAATCGCTGTCACACATACATACATATATTGAAATGAGTTTTTGCAAAAAAAAAAACAGATCTCTAGATTATTTTACAAAACAAGTTAAAAGAACCGTTATACAGATAGCAAAACTGAGTCAGGGAGCTGCAGCATAGCACACATGGATGCAGGGTAAAGTAGCTCTCCCTATTTGCAGATCAGTTAGCATCTTCCACCGTGGTTAGCATGATGCAGGAAGGATCTCACCCTGTGCCTGCTCCAAAACAGCTCAGAGCCCACCAACCAAAGCTTCATTATTATTATTAGTATTACTGCTGTGAAGAGATGCCTGTGCAAAACTAGGTAGCATCCAAACTGCACACTCAAGTTACAGTGGTTTGGGACGCACTCTTAGTCCTTACAACAGCTGCTCATCGGGGTGTGGTATTTCTCAGATCCAAAACCTGTTTGGCTTTTTCTCAGGGAATGGCTGAACACAGAGGTTTCCCTCCGAGCAGAGTGTGAGGAAAAGCAGAACAGAGCTGCTAAGACCTGGCGCAGCCTATTAAATCTGGTGACCTGAAGTGCTACTGTTTCGCTGCATCCGCTCATGTCAAGAGTCTTTCCTAAAGAATAAAGAAACAAACCAGCTCAGATGGTCCCCACATCTTTCTTAAAACTGAAATACTACCAGGGGAAAATTAAAAAAAAAAAAAAAAAACAACAAAAAAAAAAAAAAAACCAGCTTATTTTATTAATTGTTCTATAACCCTCCTGTTATTGAGGAAATGCCTGTAAGGAAGGTTTCCAAAGTCATCAGCATTAAGGAAAATCCCATCAGCGCAGCTCCAGTGGAGACATCCTGTGAGAGTGCTGAAGAGAATGTGGGAATGGGCTCCCAGCGCGGGTTGGGAGCCTGCCCGCCTGCCTGCAGATGTTCCCAGCCCCAGCCAGCCCCACACCAGCCCTTCAGGAGCAGACCTCCAGCCTCTCTATTGTTCACGGCGCGCAGGGAGAGCTAGTAGCTGGGGACATTGGAATCCCGTCATTAGTCCTCCGCCGCGGTGCTAACTGCTGCTCATGTGCTATCCATTCTCTTTATCCCAACAAACAAACAAACAAACAAAAAAAGCCCAAATTCAACTTAAGGTAAGCAGTTAAAAGAGATGGCCTCCAGGTTTGCGTCCAGTTCACGCTGCAAGTTTTGGGATCAAAATGCATTACATTTTATCACCTTTAATGTATACATGCAGATATGGATTAGACTAAACACAGGCAACAATTCAATCCGATGCCTCTCTCCCAGCATAAACAAATCATTATTAAAATTATAAAATGGAATAACAGTTTCAAAGTAAGAGCAACATATATAATTAGATTTACTGTATTTTGATGGCTTAAAAGGGACACGACGTAGTTCAGACTCCCGTTCAGTAAATTCAGGATGCATGAAAATACAAGTATTCAGCACTGCATAAACATTTGTACTGCATGATATGCAAAAGAGACACTCCATTGCTAACAAGACCAAAGTAAACTACATGTATAAAGTTTCTTTGTCTGAATGTGTTATTCTGATAATCATATATTATCGATGTTTTAGGAGCAAATCTGTAAAAACAGATCATAGTATTGAGGGAAGAGAATTCATTTAAAATATACTTTCCGTAAGATACAGTTCAAGTTCTTTTCTTTCTTTCCTCAGACTAATCTTCAGAGCAACTAGACAGTTTCAAGAAGACTGCTACTGCTCTCTACAGTTTAAATGCATCCACTCCTTAATTACAGTCAGTAATTGACTTTGTTCTGCTCCATTCCAGTCATTCACAGGAAAGCAGTTCCAAAGGCTTTGGCTGGTAAATCCCATTTAACGTGCAGGTTTCCTATCCTACTTTTATATATTACCTCCTTAGGATTTCTGATAAATGGTTCTTGGAAGGGATTGCTAAACCATATTTGCACTTTGAACAATCGAATTTTCAACACCCTTGGGAAAAGACATCAGTAAAGAATACTAGCTTTGAGTAAACCTTGTGATTGAACAATTTATGATCACAGCCCTAAACGATGTATAACTAACAACAAGCATAAATTGCTCCATATTAAGGCATGCTAACACACCGTCCTTGTACTAGGCACTGCTGACGTAAACAGGGACTGGAGAGAAAATGAAAGAGAAACCTTAAAAAAAAAGAAGAGAAAAAAAAAAAGAAAAAACGTTCTAGTTGCCAGCCTCCATTGTGTTTTGAGGTGCTTTGATTTTTTTTAAATATATCTTGAAATCCTTCTCCATCATTTTTGCAAAGGCTCCAGTCTGGAATTAGCAAGGCCTTACCAAGCAGAACTGTGAGGCTATTGTCAGCAATAAATACCCACAAGAATGACAACCTGCATCAGCCCTCTTGTTTTCCAACAGTGTGTCCTTCAAGTTGCTTATAATGGAGCCAAGGCTCCCAAAGTCCTTTCTTGCTATAGTACCTTGGAAAAATCCCTTCTCAGGCTGAGTTCTTCATCAAGAACAGTTTTGCAACTGCAGTCCTACTGCTCAGTACTGATGATTTGAACGCACTGTCTCACTGCAGGTAAATGCATGTTAAATTTGGTGTGCTGCTGGGCTGCCAACAAAGTGTGGAAAGTAGAGGGCAGGTGTGAAACACCTTTTCATAATATCCTGTTGTTAGTTCATTATAGATTTCTCTTGTCATTATACACAGTTGCAAAGGGAAAAGGGTATGTCAGTATAACGCTCTGCTAAACTTGTATTCAACAAGATCCTATGTTATTAAACGAAAAGATACCCATACAGCACCAACACTATGTTTTAATAATGCCATTACCATTAAATTACATAAATACCCCGTATCTTGTCTGGGATCAGTATTTCCTAAAAATCCCACAAATCCTATGCTTTTTTGATGCTAGGTCATCCTCTGGCACATGCAATGTGCCATGCGTGGTTGTGTTTCTCTAGGACTTCCAAACTTTTACAGCTAACTCAGTTCACCTTTTAAAACTTCTCAGAGATTCCCGTCTTTCATGATATACCCACGCCAAAAGAACACAGGAGATCAAAGACACAAAAACGCCAAGGAATAAGCCCAGAAGTTTTTGGCCACAGCCTTCCTACAAATGTTGGACCAGGGACTATTGCACTGTTTTGAAAAAAATATATCCTTCATGGCATATCCCTTTGGTTCTTTACCAGTATACATTTCTTTTAGCTGCAGAATAGGGATGGAGGCAATTTTAGCAGTCATACTGATAGGCACTCTATGGAGATATGGAAAAGGGAGAAAAAAAATCACACAGCAAAACAAAAATACAAAACCGTATTATTGATTCACTCACTTCAAAGTGTGCTTATGCATCTCTGGTGACTACAACTATTATTTGCAGTGATGAACTATTTTCAGAGAATGCCGAGCACAAACTTCAATGCAGGAAGTGGAGAACTCTTTGGGGAAGAAGAAATACAGCAAAAATACTTCAGAGTCTCTCTCCTGCAGTGAATGAGCATGGAGCAAGCAGCTTGGAAAGTGTGTGTTTCACATATGGCTCATATGCAGCCACCAAGAACCCATCTCCCATTTCTTATTTCAGCCAAATACCGAAACATAACATAGTTTACTTCCTTCTGAATGCAGGACATCCTAAAAAAATCCTGGACTATTGTGGTAGTAGCTCCTTGTATAAACAATCCCATTAGTCCAGTGTTGGATTATTGGATGCTTCTAGACCGTGGAAACCCTACACTGAAGCTAAATCCAGTGCAAAATCCAGTGCAGAAAACCTAAATTTTGATGTCACCTGGGACTCCCACAGCCTGTGGTGAACTAAGTGATTTAAACTTAGATTGACAGATACCTCAGCATGCAGAAACTCAGTAAAATGTGTTCCTCTTGTTGCACTGTGCATTGGGATCGCTGCTCTTGATATATGTAGGAAGAAAGGAAATGTGAGTCGCTGGAGCATTTCTAGCTCAAAAGCTAACACTGTTCCCCCTTCCCACCGCTTCCTTCATCTCACCTTGCGTCTTACAAGCTTTTTTCTGATCATGTTAACCATCTTGATTCCCTTAAAGAAGAGGAATCTAGGCTTTGCCTCTACTTTTTTGAGATATTTTTGCAGGATGGGATCTAGCCATCCTATCCACATAACGCGGGACGTGCCACTCTCCATCTGCATGGCAACCACTAAGGCAGGGAAAAACAACAAAAGAAAAAGGGGGAAAAAAAGGAAAAAAAGAAACAAACTAGGATTTTTCTCTCTTTTTCAAAATGTTATTGAAAAAATAAGGCATATCATTAGAATATAATATAGCATGAGAATAAATACATAAAAGATAGAAACTTGTGTCCACACCCACAGCAGAAGTAGAATTAATTAAAGTTGGGAGACACTATGCTCCTTAGTGGTTTAATTATCTGGATTTGAATTAAACAGGGATAGAGATATATAAGTTTTTAAAAACATGTCAAAAGTCAAACAGCATTTCTGAAAGTTGATCTCAAATTCTTTCTTACAGATAATCCAGTCTCTTGGCCATGTTTATGCTGAATGAGTGAGCAGCAGAGGATAAATAAAATATCTCTCTCTGCTGTACTATAGTGAGCTGAGACTCTAATATTCAAGAAATGCAAATAGAAGAAAACAAAAGGATCAGTATGCGATTGCATTATATCCATGCTGCTTCATATATCCATTATACGATTCAGGCTTTTCAAGAGAGGTAGCCATGGTTATGCTCATAGTTAAATTACTTAAAGGACTCTAAGATGTTTACGACTACCAAAGAAATTTCATTATCAAGCAGATTGTCTGTCTCGTATTACAGTCTGGCTTTACCAAGCCAGCAGTCCTTTGCATGTCGAGAAAAAGTTAACACTGAAGTGAGGGAGACATATCAGCTTGGAAGAAGAGGTCTTCAACCAATGTTTCCAAAAAAAATGATATTTGTTAAAACATTTTGTGAGAAACTATCTGCCTTGTGTTCCCAATGTTGCTAGATGTTAAGTAAATATATGCTGATTGCAAAAAAAAAGTTGCTTTGGCAACTCTCTTATTAAAATGCATTTGTAACCCCCATCTGTCATGAAAGTTTTGAAAAGTTTGTTTACTTTGGATAGCCGCCTTATCCAGGGTTACCCCAGCATACAATGATAGCAGTCTTCAGAAGTTGTGTGAGGAACAAGCCACTGGGGAACCATTTTTGTTTTAATTGGCACACACAAACACTTTTCTGGTCTGTCAAAAAGATCAAGCTAATATGCATGGCGGGTGTTATATTCTCAGCTTTTGGGAGTAGTAAAGCTCCCTTTATTTAAGTAATTTAAATGATAGACTGCAAAAACTTTGCAAGTCAGAAAAATGTTTTATACTTTCTTTGGGAATATTTGTTTTAAGCAACAGAAAATGTTCTACATATCTAAAGATGTTGAACCTTATGTTATAATTACCCTGTTTCTTCTGACTCTGTAAAAATTACTGTGAAAACCGAGTATTGCAAAGAGGCAACAAACAGATCCTGTGTTTTCACAACTTCCACAATATTAGCAATTGTAAGACCAATTGCTGCCAGATGTTTACAGGAAATGTCTTCAATTGTGTAGCCTTGTGGTAACACTGACTTGCACATCCATTTTCTGGAAACCTTTGTGGGTTCATAATACCAAAGCAACCTGCTTATATGAATAACTTTATTTTTAGTGAAATCTAATGTTGTGGGTATTTACATCAATGTCTTTGAAGTGGATTCAACAGTCTGAATTCTGGGGATAAATTTCTACAAAATAACAGGATTTTTCTTTAAATGAAACTGTATTCCACCAGTGACAAACAAATATGTTTATTTTCCAGTAAATTTCTAGGGTTGAGTTTTTCCAAATACTTCTGTAGTAAAACAATGAACTTTGGGACCATTAAGAAGAAAAACATATTTGAGCTTAATGCTTCTCTTCTGCTGTGCAATAAACTCATAGTATATGTAAGTTTTTACTGAACTGCATTACTATTAGTGAAGAAAGAATTGGATCTTCTCTCTGTATTGTGAGGAAAATCACCCTCCATCTCTGCCTGTGAAAAATTTCAGAAGCAGAAGAACTGATTTATATCGTTTGTAAGGAAGACAGTGAACAGAAAGGATGTCATGATGAAAGCAGATTAAGTCCCAACAGACCAAAATTCTTTGGGTTTCAAGAGATAACACTGGAGAGTGTGTCCCCACAGGAGGAAAGGATCAATGATTTGATGGGGGTATGGGCTCACTTCCAATAATTTGAAGGAATGGGTGACCATTCTCCCTTTTTCACACAGTGGTCCAGATCTATTTCTTCTTTCGTTTACTGATGTGTGAAAGAGAACACATGTTGTTCGATGGAAAAGGAAGGAACACTCCTGACAGGCATTAAGAGAAAGTGAGGAGAAGTGCAAGTTGCCACAGATATGGGAAGCGAGAAAGATGTACCCCAAAATTGGTTACAGCTGAAAAGCAAGAGAGAATAATTAAGACACAACTCATGTCTGTGCGTAGACGATTGCGTATGTTGTCCACAGACAAAGACTTAAGGCACTGTATGAATACCTACTGCAAGCTACTTTTCTCCTTGGGGTAATATTTTACTGTTATTGCTTTTACAATCTGAAGCCATATATTACACAGCCGCATACAGAGATATTGGCAATGGTTTCTTAGAGAAGTCCCTGCCTTTCTTAGTTTTACCAGCTGGACAAGACCTTGTGATAAATGGTCCTCCTGTCCAATTTTATATGCACGTTATAACACTTTATGATATATGTGAGCAAAATTCAACATGATAAGTCCTCCTAACAAACAAAAAAAATATCAAAGGGAGAATGAATGCTCTAGTCTCAGTACAAGCAAAGATATATATTTAAAATATATATGTGCTATGTGTGAAGATTTCATTTTGTTGACTCTTATTTTAGTGAGGAATTTATTCATCGGTAGCAGAGCATTTTACAGCTATATTATTTGCAGACAGAAGCCAGTACTGGCTTTGAGGATTTCATTTACTGACACGTCTCCTATTAATAAGTGCTGAGATTGCACAATAAGAAAAAAAGATATGCTGTTATAAGTATCTCTATACTTACAGTAATGTATTTGGCCGTGATTATAAGTGTTTATAAAACATTTAAGAATCGTTCCTTGTCTACTTACACTAATGAGAACACCTGTTAACTTCAGAGCTGCACAGACTTATTTGCATTGAATTCAGGTTTTTGCACACTTTACATCACTTTTTGAAACAATTAGATGTTTACAGAGAAATATAGCTAAAAGAAGAACAGCAGCTTGAATGCCCTCCAGCCCAAGTCAATGCTAATCCTGGTTTGAGTGAAAAGCAGAAATCTGGTGAATTATAATACTGACACAAATTCAGTTAGCAGTGAGCAAAGGTGTACCTGCAAATCCTTTGATAGCAGATGTTACTTGTGGGGATTGATACCTGCTGTTGAATAAAGCATCTCTTAGAGATGAAACAAGCACTACTGAATAGGATTCTTCCTTGTTCTGCTTATTGTTTCCTTTCCATTTATTATTATTCTTTTAATTTCTTACTAAGAGCCTTTTCAGGTACAGAGAATGCAGAAATTGCAGTCATTTTTTAAAATAGCTATTTATTTTATTCACTTCCCAAAAACCAGTGCAACAACTCAAGAATCCTCCTACTGCTAGACATACAAAACACCATCTCTGTCACAGGGGGTTTTATGGCCTGGAGCAAAGAGGCAGGAGGTCCTTTTCTATGAAAACAGGTCTACTGAACGGTAAGTGTAATATCCTGCTGCTACACAACCATGCCTGCTATTGTCTAAAAACAATGTAAAACATCAAAGTTCATCCATGATCTGAACGTACACTCTGCCAGCTGTGTCAAGCTCCTGAGTGTTGCAGGCAGGAAAATAAAATGGTTATCATCCTTCCTTCCATGCAGAGAGACAATAGTGCATAACATCTTCTTTCCATCTTTATTTGTACATAAATATTAGGAAAAGATAAGCTCCAAAAAGGCTGTTGTATTCATTTAAGAAAAATAACAGCAACTTAAAATATTTCCATTACCCCCTCCCCCCCAAAGAAAGTATTTAGGGTTTCAATAGAAATTATGATGAGTGGACAATATGCACAAAAATATCCAACAACAAATATTTTCCATACATTGTAGCTATCTAGCTAAGATTTGATGACTAATGGTCTTACTAGAAAACTTTCACAGGCAATAATATACATGCAGTACTTAGCTAAGTACTGAAGAACATGGAAACTTCAAGTCCAGACTATGAGTATTTCTTAGAGCTTTGGGTTTTGTCTGTCATGTCACTTAATATAATAAGTAACACAGCATAGATAGCATGGAGATCCTGTTTCATTTAAAGAATAACATCTTCTAATTTCATTAATTAGAAATTCTTGTAATCCATAAAATTGACACTGCATATCTCCATATTCTCGTGACAGTTTTAAACAAGTGTTCCACTGGTAGAGAATTCTGGATCTTCTTTATTTATTCTAGACCTGAGCTCGCAGCAATGAAAATACAGTGGCCTTTAAAATTATATGCTGCTTTAAGAAGTAGAGTAGTAATGAAAAATGGTTAATCAAAATGTTATTTAAAAATATCACATAGCCAAAATATCAAATTATCTTTTCACAATAGGTGTCAAAGGGGCTCTTCTAGGAAAAGAGGTTACAGTTCAGATCTCAGTGAGTTTTGTACACCAGCTGAATTTATTTATCTAGCAGTAACTACTGAATTATTTGACTATGTGGTTCATGAACATGCCAACCTACACTGATCAATTTTGTAATGCACTGTTTTTTAATAAATACACACGGAATTAGAAAAAAGCAATAAGAGATATGTACTGTCTAAGTCGTTGAGTTACTGGCATGCACCAGGATACGTCAAATGCCAAACACTGCAAGGCCTATATAGTATTTTTTAAATGTCTGATTTTTAAGTATCTGAAATTTCTGACTAACATAGCCTTTTCTCAAGTATTAGATCATGATGTACACTTTGACATCTGTCAGTCAAACTTCTGGCTAACACACTGGACAATCTGGAGGGACACACCAGAATGTGATGTGTCATGCAGAAAAATTGAAAAATTCTATTTTTTCCAAAATAAAAATCACAGCTTTTAGTTTTAAATAGAGAGAATGATTGCAAAATATTTGGCCATCTAGACTGTAAAGATTGAGGTTGGATAATCAATAATGTTTGTTGTTGAATTACCCACTGATAACAAGTAATTTCCTGCTATTCGTGAAGGGAGTTGGGAAGCAGTTTTTTGGGAATTTGGCAGACTCTCTCCCTCTTTTCTAAATATGTGTCTGAAAGCCTGGTATGCTTCTCTATCACAAGCTTTGGGATGATGCAGTATAGCCAAATGGAGGTTTGGGGTGACAGCTCTTTCAGGAACTTAGGAATCTAAATATAAAGAGATGCTAAAAATATACCAAATTACCAGGCAGATAAATGGCTGAGTATTAGGGTTTTGAGTCCTCCATAATCATAATACCATATATCTGGAGTCTTGCAACACCGTGACTGTTGCTCAGCTTCTTGTCACTAATAAATGTACAGTACACGTGACAGGGAAATAAACAGAGTGTTTTAAAACACATTCCAGCCTTCTTGTCCAAAGATGTCATCATTGCATATTAATTCAAGCCCTGTGCATGTGCCAGGAGATTCATGCTTATCCAGCACATGAACTGGAGACAAAGAAGTTCCATGACCAGAGTATCTCCACATAGGCCCTGATCCCTGTGGGCTCTGCCCTTCTCATCACCTTATTATAGGCACCATATGCACTATCAGTATCATCAAAGTGAGTGGCAACTAAAAAGTAACATCCAGCTATTAAGATATATTTTAAACTGCCAGGTAAAATGGAAAATCTTAAGCAAAATGGAATTTCAAATTTTAGCTTCTGAAAGAGTTAGGGATTTTTAAATTTTTTATTTTATTTTATTTATTACAGTGCTGCATATGACCTAGTCCTTATGCCACTCCCCAGCCACTAAAACAATTCAGAATGTTGAGATTCACAAATGAAAGGAAGAAGCCACTTCACAGGGATTTGGGGCACTTGCTCATCAGACCATTGCTGGAAGAGCTGACTCTATCACTCATGACTATGAGCAGAGATGTGTAAGCAAGAACTATAAACAGAACCAATTACATTAACATTTCCAAACACTTTCAAGAATAAGACTAAAAGGTTTTGTTTGTTTTGCAAAACCGTGATCCTCTATGCTAATAAGACTAAAATTTGATTAAAAGAATAACATTCAAAGCCAAACCTGGCAGTACAGTTTCTTATGTGCTTTTCTTTCATCTTCTGGAACACAGCAGCCCTGATTCAGCAAGGTACTTCATTAAGCAACATGCAACTTCCAGAATACAAGCACTTGCACTGTTTTCAGTCACAAGACTGAAATGAGTAAATCAGTCAGAACAAAAATAGCAGAAAAGTTATATTTATTCACACAGTGAATATTTCAAGGAACAAAAGACATGTTAGCGACAGGCAGTAAGAGCTGCATGTAAATTAACAGCAGAACCACAAGAAACACAATTAGTTGTCCCTTATAAACCTCACAGCTAAAGAAGCTATATCATTCTAGCCCTACTGGGTGAAGAGAATGGATTATTAAGATACAGCAAAACCAACAAAAATCCCACCTCATGGGAAAATGATGTTCTTTGCTGTTATACGCAAAACCAAACTGGTAATTTTATCGTAGAATTATAGAACCATAAATGTTCGAAAATAACACTCAGTTCACCTACTCTGGCCATCAACTCAACCCCACCATGCCCACTGACCACATCCCTCAGTGCCACATCTCCACAGTTCTTGGACACCTCCAGGGATGAGGACTCCACCATTTCCCTGGGCAGCTGTGCCCATTTCTTTCAGAAGCAAAAACAAACAAACAAACAAGCAACTACTTGAAGAATACAGTATCAGAAAAAGAACATGATTTTTATTTATCTCTGGTTATTTTAACCAAGACACTGTCACATCAGCATGAAAAACTAAGAGAAAGGTAATAACTTAGAAATAGGACCTAGTCTTCAGCTAAACTTAGTTGCCTGTCTTTCCCATAGATCATTAATTCCCTTCTGAGAATGGATGAACTTATTCCCTATCACAGCCAAGCTCCCAGTGTATAAGATTAACTATAAGTCACTCATTTAGAAGAAGACTTTAGAATTAAGCCATGAATAAGATATTGTCAGAACTTGAGAATTAAAAAACAAACAAAAAAAACCCCAAACCAAAACAACAAAAAAAAACCTGAGAGTTCAGGGTTTTAGAAATTCAGTTATACCATTTCACCTCTTACCTAGATGCAAAGACACGCAAACACAAACAAGGTGGTGCAGTGCACAGAAATACACCAGATCTGAATAAACAAGCGAGAAATGTTAGAAAAGGTGAATATTTATCAAAATTCTCACGTAACAAAGAAAGAGCGCTGATAGCTCTACACTACTTAGGAAAGCTGCTGTTATCTCGGGAGTGAACAGGATTCCATTTTCACGCTTAAATCTGAATGATAACTCATTGCCGTTTTTCACTGCTTTAGCTCGATGACAGGTCATTCACCTCACTACTGTCATGCATTACAAAAATTAGCAACCAAGAAAATGAATCTAGATCGTTTCATTCTTTTGAACTCGCTCGTTTGCCTCTATGCTCTGTTTCCTACTGAAAACCCCCTCCGTGCATCTCTGCACCAACTTTGCAGCCGACACGGAGCAAGAGACGGAGAACCCTGCGAATTTTCCCAATGTATCAGACTTACAGAAACACCTGTGCTAAATAACTTTGTGCTGAGCTACTGTGAAAAGCTGCAGTGTTAAATAGCAATCACAGTTTCTTATTTTTCACTGCATTGGTTACTCTCCCGCAAGAATCCTCGGAGCTGTTGTACAGAGCCTAAATGGTACCCATTTTAAACTCACTGCCTTTCTGCTTTTGTACAATGCTAAAGTCACAAATTTCTTTATTTATCTGGAAGTGTCATTATATCAATAGAAAGGGAGTTGAGCAATGCCTTTTGAGTTGGAAAAAGATCTGTTTATAAATGCCTTCCATTCCTGAATAGAAACCATTCGTTCACTGACCACTATAGGAAGATGAGATGGGTTGAGGAAAATCCTTTAACACGTTTGATTTAATGTATTATTGAAAATGTTATTTGTCCCAATGTTTAATGTCAAAGTCCCAAGTACTTTATGTACAGACCAAACTACTGCAAAAATTTACAAACATACAAAGTCTCAGTTGATCCTTATTTAGGACTGTAGACCTTACGTGTATAAAAGCTCTGCTTTCCACAAGGAAACAGTTCCCTTAAATCTACAGAAAAACTTCAAAAAGATGCATTTGCATGTACACAGAGCTCTTTACAGACTTTATGTTAATTAATTGTTCAAACAAATTATTGACTGATTATCTGCTAATGGAGATCAGGAAGACAGTAAAGATACTGCAAACAGGTAGAAAAAAACCAGCAACTATTGCTTTTTGTCAGAATTATCTCACTTTGCCCAAAAATAAAGAACCTGGGAGCAGGAAACTGATATCCACACACAACCAGTGTTCAGCATTACACTGCCTCTAACAACAAGGTTCCCCCTTTTCCAGCTGTACCCCTTTTACTCATGCTTCTTGCCGACACAAAACATCCTGCAGTGTTGTTACAAGAGTGGCCCAGTAAAGTGGGAAAGGAGCTGTTGATGATAATGATTCATCTCTAGAGATGTCTGCATCAGTCAGATTGGAGGCTGGAGATATGTTTAGATACTACACTCAAGACAGAATGAGCCTAAAAAAGCATTTGCTTAGCCAAACCTTTTGAAACTAGGGGGGAAAAAAAGAAGGAAAAAAAAAAGAAAGTCACTGGAAATTTACTACTCTTTGTTGTAATCAGAATTTTAAGCAATCCCGGATTTTCACCAGACTCAAGTCAGGAGGACACAGCTCATGGTATTTAAATTAAGCTCCCACAACATTTTGTGGCAACACGATATTTTATGGCAGTGAGTGCAAAACACACCAGCAGCAACATTATCAACTTTGAAATGTTTTGAATAATATCAAGCACCAATGGCACTGCCAATAGTGTTTTAAGTACAAAATGTAGAGAACTAAAATTATGCAAGCAACCATTTCCCACAGAAGTAGTCCCAATGATTTCAGACAAGTGCAACAACTGCTATGAAGACTGCAGAATGAGATTCTTGAAAAAGTATATTAAAAAAGTACTTTCTAGTGCAAAGAAGGTAGCAGCATCCAGACTCATGTTTAGGTAGGTTGATTGCATTCTTGTGCTTCCTGTTTGCTACCTGTTGAAGCATGCTTCAAATCTATAATTCATAGATGGATAAAGTGAGAATTTCAGTGTTTTCCTTTCACTGGAAGCCTACTGTGAATGGCCTCTGAACAACTCTCCCAGGCAGGTAATTTATCAGCAGAAAAGATAGGCAGACACGTTATTTTAAACCAAGTCCCAAGGTGGCTCTCAATTAAGAAAAACAATTGACTGATGCTTCTCTTTTTACTTCCAGGAAGTTCTGTGTAGTTTTTCTAGAGCTTTTCCTCCACTCTACCCAAAATGTGGGCTCAGTGTCAAGCTGTGAGTTTGTAAATCTTTTTCAGCACTTATCAGAGCTCAACATGAATTATAGCATTGCCAAATCTGCTCTATAGTTGCGTTGTTTTGATAGTTGTTTTTTTTTTTTTTTTACACTAGAAGAAAACGTACAGTTTTATGGTCAAAAAGAAATGCCTGTGTACTTTCAATGAGAAAATGCAGGCAACTGTGATTGAACCCTGGAAAAAAAAAAAAAAAATCCCCTTAATCCTATGTATTTAATGCCTTTAAACTTTGGAAACTTCTGAGCAAGCTCTCGAGCTCTCCGTGGTGCTCATGGTTTCTCTCTGTACCTTTATTACTGAGATCTTATTTACTAAGACTACATTAATGTAATGCATGTTTGAAAACCACTGCTGCTTGGGGGGGGATGATCAAACTTAAAATGCATGCTAATCTTTAGCAAAATATCTTCCTTTTTGTTGTGTATTACTTAGCACGGTACATAAATCAGCCCTTTTGTTGAGGGCTAATAAAGTTTGTGAGTGTGCATGCGCGCGTGTGTGTGATTTAATACCATTATAATAATATTATATGGCAGGCAAAAATATAATGAAAATGATAATTTGCCAAAAAGATTTAAAAAACACTGAGGTGTTACCTATCAAAAGTTCTCCTTCTGTCTATGATACAGCACAGATTGCAATCGTGACAGTAAATCTGGTGCTATTGTTAATGCCATGGCACTTTGGTTTTTGGCTTGCTTCAGTCCAATCTGTGACATGCTTGTGAATATCTTTCTTCTGTTCTGTCTGTATGGCATATGGATTTCTGGGATACAACGTCAGACCTATCCACATAACAAGTGTTCAGAGCACCTTATCATTTTAAAAAGCCAATTACTCAAAAAGACAAATGTGAAATGTTTCACATTTAATGATGAGCAAATCTGCAAAACAAATGCAATTTTGCTTCATTTGAAAAAGTTTAGTTTAACTGTAAATATTGCAATGGAGTCCCTAGCAATACACACGACGGGTAGGGACGGGCTCATTTTATGCATATTGTACATCATCACTGTCACTTAAATCTGCAAGATTTTCCATGCTAAGATGTTTTAAATAAATAGAAAGAAATGAGATACAAAAGACTGAAATATAGGCTGCTGAATAGACTGTAAAAATGTCACTGCTAACACTGAGTATTGGACACTTAAAAAAAAAATATTTTGAAAGTCTCACCCAAAAAAATGAAAACTGCATATGCCTGCAGAGGTAAAGGTCAGTAATGAAACAATTAACAGCAAAAATACCAATCCATTTTTTAGAAATATTTGTCAATACATAAAGAATGTTTTGTACTGCACATAAGTGCTCAATTAATCCTGGATTAGCGGCCGTATGTCATATTCCCAGACTGAAATGATGTCAGCTGAAGAACTTAAATACACACCGGTTTAAAGCAAGATCCCGTAAGGACCTCAGGAGAGCAGAAATTGCTACTTTCTGCTGTTGCACGAGCAGAACTCGCAATTAAATGGGAGCTCTAAGAATATGCATTATATGCTGTGCCACTGGGGTCAAAACACAGCACAGTAGATTTATGCCTATGTGTGTACAAAACGTATATGCCCATGCATATCAGCTATTGCTAAGCACAACGTAACCATTTTCAGTCGTCTTGAGCGTAGGTGCTGAGCATCAGAGAAGAAATTAAAGTGATTATTGTTAATGTAGGGGTATATTGGGCTTAAAGACTCGCAGAACAGCAGCATTAGTGGCAGCAAGGAAAACGAGTTTACGTGCCATGTTTCCAATACATGGGAGATAGATTTTAATATTGAAGATTTTTATTTCTGTGATTAATTTGATTTTTAAAACCCTCTCAACTAAACTGAGAAGGCTGGTAACAAAACACTGCATAACATGGGAAACCAAATGCAGCTGGCACCAGTAATTTTAGAAGAAACTAATGGTGATATTTATATCATCGTGAAGCAAGCGGAACAGTTTTAGCAGACTGGGAGTGTTGAAATAGAAAAAAGTTCACCTTTCAGCTATTATGCTGCAGTTCTACAGCACTAGAAAAAACCCAAAATCAGACCGTTACAAAGAAAAAGTTATTATACCATACAGCCATAGAAATACCTCGCTTAAACTGCCTCTGCTTGTACTGTATTTTATATTAAGTTTTTGTAATCCAGCTCAGGGATTTCACGTATACAGCCGAAAAATCAGCTTGTAAATTATATTTAGCAAGACAGAAAATATGCTGAGTTGTAATGTTAGATAAAAACCTTAATTTAAATACATTCCCTTTATTTTTCTTTTTCTTTTTTTTTTTTTTTTCTTTTTTTCTTTTTTTCTTTTTCTTTAATTTCCAAGCGCTTTCAATTTGGGGTTTGATGTTTTTTTACCTGTGGAATGTGAATTACAGTGAACTAATAAATGATCCAAAAAGAGGGTATTTTACCCTTAATCCTGGGAACAGCTGTAACAATAATTCCCCAAATATTTTTTGCTATTGCTGCACAATAATAAGCATAAGTGTACATAGCAACCCAAAAGAGAATGCAATTTAGCTCACTATTTCATTAAGGTATTTAATTTCCACAATTTGGGATTGTAAGGGTAAAATAAACATTTGTAAAGCATAACAGACTGAATTATTTCATACACTGAACCACACAATGTGTGCCACTCCAAGTGATTTACATCAGAGGTTAATTTTCACCGGTATCTGTAGCATTCACGAGCAATGAAGGTACAAAAATATACGATTTTAAAATGTACAGCCTTAAAAAAGGAGGAGATTTTAATTTGCAGGGGACTGTGCAAGTGTTTCGCACCGTTTTATGCTCCGTGTTTTTGTTGTGCTGCTTCTCCCTTTGCACACCCACTCACCAACTCCAGCGCTGCGTTTCCAATTTGAATGAAGTGAAAAGCTCAATGGGTAATTGTCAAAGTCAGTTCGTTTCTCCCACTTTCTCACCAGAACCAAATAAAGCCACAGGAGTCTCCCGCTCTTTGCAAACACCCCTAAATCAGCAGCAGCCACCTGAAGCTACCAAAGAGCACAGCCATATTTCTCGGATGCGATCTGCTTTTGGAACTGCACAGATACATTTGGGAGCCAGCACATTTTTTCTCAACTTTCGGGCTTGGGTGTCCAAGCTGCCCGCAAGCAAGTTCCCACAAAAATCTGTTTATGCACATGATCTCAGCTAGCCTTACCAAAAAGAAATGTCAGTAATAATCAAGAGCGGGCGCTGAATGAAAATCCCAAATAGCTATCACTCACAGAGAGCTCGATACAAAAGTGTCAGCATTACATCCTCAGACTGAGGCTGGTGTGGCACAATGAGGAGCTGGGAGGGAAGCAGACAGCTCTCCACTACAGTACTTTCACCCCGTTAATCTCGCATGTGCTTTGTCCCGGATTTCTTGATGCTTTATCTTTAACCTCTGCTACCTTGTGGGAAGTGGGTTGTGCAGGGGGTGCGTGCAGGCAGAGCTCTGATGTTACAGATGGATGCAAAGCGCTGTTAAATGAGAGATTTAAGAAGGACTTTTTCAATTTACTTTGAGCTTAATCTGAAGTGGTTTAATCACAGCTTGTACACATCTTCTTAAAAATTGTTCTGAGGGGGGGAGAAGTAATAATCATGCAGGAAAGCATCACGACAGATGCTGGTCCCTGTGATCCCATTTATGCTTAACATTAGTAATGACAACCTATCTGGGCAATACCTGTGTCAGGAAGGAGTCAGGTGGTCATTTGGCAAGACACAATAGGAAGGAATTAGATCAGCATTTCAAAAATGGCTCGCTTACTTTTCTTTTTCTTTTTTTGTGTGTTTAGAAGGTTTTTTTTTCTTTTTTCTTTTTTCTTTTTTCTTTTTCCTTTTTTTTTTTTTTTTTTTTTTTTTTGCACCTGTTATTCTAAAATTTCTTTCAGTTACATTTCAAAACACTACAGTTGGGATCTCCTTGCCAACCTGAGATGGCATAAGCCTGGGTAACAGAACAAAATGTGAGAAGGTCCTTCTGTCTTTAACGCCTGTTCACCAATGAATCAGCCTCCAATTAATCTGTTTCTTCAGTAGGAGTTTAATAAAAGTCAAGCACACACATGTTCAGTCTTGTTTAGTATTAAAGCTGTGTTAACATTATCTGCCTAGCCAGGTCAAAAATCTTATATAATTAAATGCCAGAAACCATTTCAGAATTTTAAGAGCTTTACAATTTTCTGTAAGTAATTGATTATGCAAGGCAGGGTAGTTTAAATTTAAAGCAGGATAGTGATGAGTGTGATGTCACTTTTTATTACATATTTCAGAAAAGTTTGTTTCATCGCCAAACTACACATCGAACCTAACTTATTAGATTTGCTATTTTGCATTTTTATGAACCAGGGAAAAAAAAAAAACCCAAAAACAAACAAAGAAACAAACAAAAAAACACCTCTGCAATCCAGAGTTCCTTTCTGCATCAATGAAATATAAGCTGAGTAGGTTGAACACATCCTGAATTCCCACATTGTCAGTCTGGCTATGTGCTATCATCTCAGAGTAGATTCTACCCTACTCAGCTGTGCCTGAAGCTTGGTGCAGAAAAGCAAGGTATTGTCATTCTGGGATTACAGTACTTCACTCCCCCGGGGAAGTGAAAAGGAAGTGGAACCCATCAGGTCATACAAAGAGTTAAATGACGACAGTTTGGGGTTTGAATACACCTCAATCTAGGCAACCAGCTTAGGAAATACACGAGGAAAGTCTTTGCTCCAAATAAATACAAGCTCTGATTTGTATTTATTAAAGTTTAGCTGTCCACAGTTCCAATCTGCCTATGGGTTTCGATCAGCAAAAATGATGTTGGGAGACAAATAAAAAAAGGAAAAAAATTATTGTAAACATGACAAAGTACATATTTATGAAAGGACAGATCACAACTAAAATCATCTACTCATTATACTCCTGTCAGCAGCTCCACAGACATCGCTTCTAAAGGAAGTCAAGAGAAATTTCATTCCATCTACTCTCATGTATTCAGCTAAAGATGGGGCTTTGGGCACTCTGCTTCATCCCCAGTCCCTGTCAAGGTGGCACTGAAAGGCTCCCTTTTTCTCATCCCATGGCTGAAAACCAAATCTGCTGCAGCCCTCTGATCACACAGTCTTCAGAAAGAAAAATTCAAAGGTCTTAGATCGAGATATCACCACTCTCAGGCACAAAGAAGTTAAGCATATACGTTTTAGACAAAATAAGCTCCTAACTTCCAAATTTTAAATGTTAATGACTAGTAAACAAACAAACAAACAAAAAGATGTAAAAAAAAAAGATGTAGAAAAAAAAAGAGACAGACATACATGAAAGAACAGGAATGAAAAAAAGCAATTAAAAATAGAGCTACAGAAAACTACGGATGCTTATAGCAGTGGAGGACAGCCAGCTTTGGATAAACAAAGACAATTATGGAAGTGGCACTGTAAAAATAGGTCAGTTATACAAATAAGTAGAAATTAATATGATGGAAATGATTTAACAAGCCAATGTACTGTACTTCTTATTGTGCCATGAACATTAAGCAGGGGAAAAGGTGCTAATGTGGTAGAAGGAAAGTGACGTATAAAAAGACAAATCAATACAATAAGCACAGACAAGAATGTGAGCAGAAATAAAGACAACAAAAAACAACAGTGCTTTTACTGCAGTTACCCTATAAAATAAAATTGATTGATACACAGGTAAAGGAAAAAGCAATGGTCACAGCAGATTGAAATCCAGGCAGGTATCAGGTTAATGATAACATACAAGTCAGTGTCAGTAGGGCTGGTCTGCCCAAATAATCTACAGGACTGAAAAAAAGGAGCTCCACACCAATAAAGCAAGGAATAGTGTAAAAATGTCAGATAAGTCTAAACACAAAGGGAAGCAGCCCTTCAATCTCTTTTATCTTGGCAAGCTTACACTCAGCAACTCTCAAATATAAAAGTTTCTGTTCCTTTCTATTAAAAACATGATTAGACTAATAATTTTCAGTTCCCTTGACACAGACATCTGGTAGCCATGGCTAATAGAAAAAAGGCAGATGTCAAAGAACTTTAATTATGACCTGAAACGACTCTTAATGTTCCGTTATTTGGTTTGTGCAAACAGAAAATGAAGTGCAGCAGTTTTGAGATGTGAGCAAATGAGACTGTCAAACCCGTTTTT
The DNA here is from genome assembly GCF_019232065.1 of Centrocercus urophasianus. Lineage (NCBI taxonomy): Eukaryota > Metazoa > Chordata > Aves > Galliformes > Phasianidae > Centrocercus > Centrocercus urophasianus. The sequence continues at coordinate 10,741,134 of NW_024884844.1, read as the reverse complement.
AGGCTTTGTTCATGTATGCACTTAAACCCAATTCTTCCCTGGCATGCCAGGCACTGGTAAAACCTTTTCTTTGCAATTTACATACTAAAAGCATCCTCCAATTTTTTTCTGTTCCTGTATTTTTCTATGCTCATTTAGTTGAATTCAAGAAACCTTTTTTCAGCTTGTTTTTAAAGTAATCAAATTGAAAAGGAAAAGTGTGCAAATAAATGACTTGGTTTTAACTAGAGATCATTACAAAATAAAATAACCATTCTAACAAAAGTGCATTAATTCAATGCTGGGTCTGCTGCCTTCGTGATACAAGGACATCTGGTGATCTGGGCAGTGCATTTGCTGTGGTGGTATGTGAACTTTACTTTAGGATTAGAACAAAAATGGCAGCCTCATAAATATATCCACCAACCTTCGGAGAATAGCAGGCAACTTCCTGAACTACAGTAATGAAATAGTGCTGTTTTAAAGCAAATTTTAAGGAGAGGGAAAGAAACTCTGTCTCTTTAGACTTGGTCAGAATGTTGTGCTCAGTGTAATTTTTTTATAGATCTTTTAAAGCTTTAATAAACCTTTTGCACACGTGTGCAAGCGTGGGTATGATTATTGACCATCTCCATCCCATTGGTTTTGGGCAGATTTCTCCCCACTGATGCCTCACTCGTTTCCTAAGATGCAAAATTTCAGCAAGTCAGTGGCACTAACTTCTTTTCCTCACCAGAGAGGATGAGCACTCTCACTGTGATGCAATTCCTTAATTCTAGGGACCGCAGATGCTGTGGGGTCACCTTTTCCCCCGCAGAGTGGCAATGCTTGGAGCATTCCCCATCACCCTATCAGGGGTGAGCTCTGAATTAAATGAGCTGACCCAACCACGGTGAGCAGCAGGGCGAGAGATAAATAAAGCACGGGGTGCCTCAGGCCTGAGCTCTGCAGCTCTGAATCTCTTTGCGTGGCTTTTCCAGGGTCTCCGTTAACAGCCACCGCTTCCTAAATTATGTCCTGACAAGTCCCCGTCACCAGTGTTAGAATATATAGATGTATATAAGGGATTGTGTGTTCACTGTGGGGTGGCTGTGCAAGGAGCATCGCTGAAGCAAAGCATTCCTATTTGCTCCTAAATGGAACAATGTGATTAATACTCCTCTAAATGAGGATGTTAATGAGGAGACTGTGCTGGCAAAAGGAAAAGTCTCAGACTTTGTAATAAAAACGATATATTTCTAAAACAAAAATAGTTTAATTCTATTCCTGTGCCACTTCTGAAAATAATTTTAATCCTGCAAAAAGGAGGAAAGACAGACAGACTCGACCCCAAAGGAAGACTCTTTGGTGGAAATGATATTTTCCTACAATACCACAAACATTTCTGCGCAGTCAGACCTCACAAAAGTATCACACGGGTACAAATCGACAATGGTAACATATTTCACTATAGTTAATTATCCTGATTTATCCCAAGAAACTAGGCTTTAAGCTGTAATCTGTGAGGAAATCTGCTGTTCTAGTCCTAAATCCTTCCCTCAGCCCGGTGATTATCAACCACATTTTTGTACAGGAGGGAATTAATGCCACATACCGCCTAAGCAGCTTTCGAGTCAAAGGGCCCAGACCTGTAATAACTTCAGGGCGCAGTGCCGGCGGGTCCGGGTGCCCCATTGCGAACCTCTGCCTTGTCCCCCAGCCACACACCCCCGGCACCGGCCTTACAATGCAATCTGATTTTCCCATCCAGCAACAATCAATACGGCTTTAGAATTTGACAACAAGCAGCCTTTTCAGAAAAATAATCGTGTTTGCGGTAAAGGGCCGCGCACAAAACGGAGGTAATTTTGCTTGTGCGGCGATTCGAGTAACATTTACATTTAATTTCGTTATTAAACACAGTGATTTGGGTGTTGCGTAGATGCGTGCACACACTTTGCAGAATGCCGCTCAGAAAACCCAAACAGGGCTTTTGTTGGAACTGGGAAAGTGAACTGGGAGGAGGGAGGGAAAAAGGGAAAAAAAAAAACAAAAAAAAAAACCATCCAAAGCAACAACAACAACAAAAAAAATCAACTATCTAGAGCCATGAATTTATTCAAAAGCATTTCAATCTGCGTGCACATCTTCATCACTTCAGTGATAATTAAATCTGGGAATCACAGGTGATGTCCTCACACAGTCTCTGCGCCGGGCTCCCACCGGGCCAATGAAGCGGGGCTCCCTGCGAGGCCTGTTAGCACAGATCAGGTGGTAATGTGGAGGGACAGATGAGCGGGAGCTGACAGATGGCAGGATGACCTGGAAAACCTGCCCCCTTTTCTGGGATCAGGCAGCAGCTGACAGGTATTATTTCATAAAATAACGTCTAAAAGGAATCGCCAGGGTCTTCGCATTAATCTGAGGCTGCAACCAGCCATGTAACGTTTATGTCAGAACAAATCTGTCTCTATGCAGGAGAAGGAAAGTGGTTTTTGATGAAGTTGTTCATAAATTTTAATATAATATGCCTGATGGTGTCAGATATAGTCTCATATCTCTTTTATATTTAAAAGCTCTAGTGAAACATAGAAATATTCAATCTCCTGCTAGCTACTTTTAAATAACTAAAAAGTTAACCAAGGATACCTTACTGCTTTTCCCCATTTTCAATAAAGAATTTGCATGCGTAATCTCCATGTTTTTAAATGAAAACATCACAATTGCACGAAAACCTTTTTGTAATTGGTGCTAAACAAAGGCACCACTAACGCTTCTGCAAAGTTGTTTTACAACAACAAATGAAGAACTGACACAGAGACATAAAAAGCAGCCTTATATGGAGCTGCTTATCAGCCACAACTTAATTAAAAGCACCTTTAAAATAAATATATTTTTTTTCTCCTTAAAAACGTGGGCTATGTCTGCTTGCAGGAGGGAAGCATTCCATTAAAATGCCCTCTCCAGACAAATGACGTTTAAAAGTTGAGACACAGATGAATATTTGGGGAATTCGAACACCTGGATTGGGTCTGGGCTTGCCAGCCCTCTGACTCTTTTCTAAAGCAGAGAGAAGCAAGGTCGTGCTTCCCCCCTCATTCACTCCTAAACGGTACCAGCTAGTTTAGCTACACCCTGACAAATTCAAGACTCAGTAATCAGCATTAATATGCAAGCAAGTATCAATCCAAAACCTGCTAATGAAAATGATTACACTGTTATATTCATTGGAATCTTATATGAGCTAGTGAGGGGCATATACCAGCAATATGCATGTTTTGCTGCCTTTGCAGTGCCACCTTAAAGACCCCTTGTTCACTTTTTTCTCTTTTTTTTTTTTTTTTTTTTTTTTTTTTTTATTTTTAGAGGATCACCTGCTTAAATATCTCTAAGGGTACTAGTAAAAAAGAAAAACAACATACATAACAGATGCGCAAGTGAACCTTGGGATGAATGTATTATGGATACAGAACCATCATCACACACCTCATAATCACTTTTTCACCTGCCCATCTGGTGCAGACCTGTGGCTTGTTAGTAATGCACTTGGACACAGTAAAATGTGCTTATCTGAAAAGAACAATTAAGCAGAATCTCAAACAGTGCACTTAGTGCAATCGGTGAAGAAAAATCGAATGGAAGAAAACAGACAAGGCATCTTGCACTTTGAAAGGTATGTGCCAAGCTTCCACAGCTGCAAAAGTTGGACGAGAAGTGCAAGTCTTTCACTGAAGTTTAATGAAAGCACAATGCCTTTTTTATAGCGGTCCTAAAATGGGAACATTTCAGCATAATACCTTTCATTTATTTACTGGGTATGCACAGAAAACAGAAAGGCAGTACAAGCTTCACCTCCAATGCACTGTGACAGGTCTAAGTCACAACTCAGAGAAATCAACTTTAGGCTCAAGATGTTGATTCACTGCAATCTGGACTTGTTGTAATAATTTCACATTATTCACAGTTTTCAAATATATACCAAGTCATCCTTTCACTGTAATCAGAACATGAAGACTTTTAATCGCCAGTAAAATAGACTTAAAATCAGCTGAAGAAGGGTAAGAAAAAATACCATGGTGTCAGGTGTCACTCTGCCTTTGGTCTCTCTTGTTATTTTTACTACAAAAATGTTCTATATCAACTAAGTACCTATATAAACTGTGTTTTTTTTTTTTTTTTTTTTTTTTTTTGTTATTATGGGTGTTCGTAAAAGCAAAACCTCATTTACCTTTCAGGCACTGAACATCTGACAATACATTTGTGCTGTTTCTGACACCTGCTTTCCTCAACGAATTAAAGCCATAATTGCCATTGATATTCATGACACCTATTTAGCTGGGTCTACTGCATACAGTAAAAGAAGAGAGAGACAGACAAAAGACAGACACTCTTGAGATGAGGCCAAACACATGAGGTTCAACAAAGGCAAGTGCAAGATCTTGCACCTGGGTCATAGCAACTCCTGTTATCAATACAAGTTGGGGGATGACAGGATTGAGCACAGGCCTGTCAAAAAGGACCTGAGGGTACTGGTGGATAGAAAGGGTGACATAAGCCAGCAGTGCACCCTCACAGCCTAGAAAGCCAACCATATCCTAGGCTGCATCAAAAAAAGCAGGGCAATGGAGGTGATCTTGCCCCTCTGCTCTGTAATGGCGAGGCCTCAGATAGACTACTGTGTCCAGATATGGAGTCCTCAGCACAGGAGAGACACTGAATTGCTGGAAGGCATCCAGAGAAGGGCCACAAAAATGGTCCAAGGGATGGAACGCCTCTCCTGTGAGAACAGCCTAAGAGAGCTGGGGCTGTGCAGCAGAGAGGAGAAGGCTCCCAGGTGACCTGACAGCGGCTTTTCAGAAAGGGGCTGTAAGAAAGAAGGGTCAGACTCTTGAGCAGGATCTGTTGTGTTAGAACAAGGGGAAATGTTTTCAAAGTAAAAGAGAAGAGATTTAGATTGGATACAAAGAAAAAGCCCCTGGAATACTCAGGACCACACTGGATGGGCCTCTGAGCACCTGATCAAACAGTAGATGCCCTTGTTCATTGCAGGGGAGTTAGACAGGAAGGCCTTTAAACATCCTTTCCAACTCAAAACAATTCTATGATTCTGTGAAGTTATTTCACACTATTAATCCTGTGTACCTGACTTAAAATCAGAAAAATAAGATAATTATTGATTATAGTCATCCTGGAGCTTATTATCTATATGCATGAATGCATATGATAAAACAGGAAATTTTGCCTCTTTTCTCCTTATTCCACCCTATTGGATACACAGAGAAAGGTAATTGGAGAAATGCTTATTACTCATTTCTTTCTAAGAGTCAGTATGATCTCATAGCATTTTCTCAGGATAGCATCGGTGTTACAGAAAAAAAATATCACCTGCATTGATTTACAAACTTTCAAATGTGTTAAAAAAAATAATCATAAAGTAAAACTTGAAGGCAATTGATTCCAACTTGCTTAGCTTTAAAGATGCTTCACATGTCAATGCACACACATTGCACCATCAACATACTGGGATCTCAGTGGCTCAGTGGTAGTTTTTAAAAGACAAAGTTGCTTAAGTCCAAGTCCTCTCCTCCCTGATAATGAAAATTACAGCATGTCAGTTGTAAGGAAACCATTTGTTTTTATGCTTAGACATAAACTGGCCTTGAACAAGATTCTGTTTTAATGGCATCATCAGAAAGTCCCACTGTAGAAGTAGACCAAAAAGTCTACTTCTGCAGTTCACAACACTAGGCCTGTATTACTCTGTCAGGTTGGATACAAGGTCTCCAAACAAACCAATCACTTTTTCTTTCACATATTTTTTGCTGTTATTAATAGATCTACTCAATGAAAATCTATGTAAGATATCTATTTATGCAAATCAAAATTTGCATAAGAATTTATGTTTGTTCAATTAGTTTTATAAGCTGTCTGTATTAACAGGGTCTGGTTGGCATAAGCAAAAGAATTCTTCTGCTGACGTTTGAGCACGCCATAGTTTTGAAGTTATCATATAAACAAACACATGAAGTTAATTCTATCTTACAATAAAAATAATACTGCAGTTCAGAATCATGATTTCCACAAGGGAAAACTCAATGAAAATCCATTCTCCAGTGGCACAAGAAGCACTGACACAGATCCTACATACATATGAATAATTCGTAGTAATAAGACATTCCAAGCCCATCTGAAAAATGTTGTAGAAAGTACATATACTCTTATTAAAAACTCCTAAGATATATTCTGATTACTGATGAGTTCATTAAGAGGCTTGATTACTTTTCTTTAAGAAAATTCACTAAAATATTTGGTGTTTGATACTTAAACTCAAAATCCAAATCCTAATCAATAAACTAATCTTAGTCTGTTCCAGTATGGACCTAGGTCTTACAAATCCTTCACAGCTCTTGATACTTATCTCTATATTTTACTCAGTAAAGACTCAATCTAAATTCTGTTCTATGTAGGAGACTGAGATATGCTTCTTTCCATTGTTTTGGCCAAACTTCTTTTTGATCAAAATAATGCATACAAAATATGTTAAATTATTAAAATTTGGTAAAAGTTGATTGATGACTTGCAAAAGTTGAAATAGCTGGATCTGGTGGTGGCCGAAACAGTATTAATTTAAAGAAGGCTAAAATTGTTTTGTTTATAGTGTATTAGTTATTAAAATTGAATATATACACATCGTTCAAAAAAACACTTATGTTATAAGTTAATAAATGATTTCCATCCCTCCCGATATTTCAGGATAAAAATTGAAGAAATTCATAATCAAATGGCACTGTGAGGGTGTGTGGGATACCTGACAACTATAAAGTACATAAACCAGAGCCACATTTTTCTTGTACATCAGTAAAAAATTGTAATTCAAACAAACAGAAGTATTGATGAGAAAGGAATCTGGAAGGGGGCTTGTTCAATATAAAACACTTTAAGGAGTACTACCACCAATGAGAAGTGAGATCAGAAATGGTTTTGTCTGGCTGAGCCATGAAAGCTGCCAAGTGTGGAGACACAACCACTCAAGGGTCCTGTTTCGGTGTGCTGTATTCTTACTAAAACATTTTCGTTCTGTCCAGTCTGAGCCTTCCAAGATGTAAATTGTGACAACTGCCTAATCTGCTGCTACTGAAAAGGTCATTTGTCTGCTTTCTTTGTAACTTCTCTTAGTACTCTCTTCATCAGATGATTAAAATCCACTGCCCTCCACTTTACTTATTTGTTTATTTGGACTTTTCCTCTGTTCTAAGCACCTAGAGCAGGGCAAAGATAACCTTCCAGGCTCTTCCTAATGTAGCATACTGTGTTGAATTCACAGTATGAGCACATGGCAAGCCTGACTTTAACCGACATCAGCCAGGACTCTTAGGTCCTTCTCAATAAACAGTCCTCTATCAGTTAATTACTAATTGTTTGCTACATCTCTACATTTAGAATCTTCTATTACTGCTGCAAGCTACTGAACTATATTTGTGCAGAAGATTGTTGCTGCAGCCATTTGTGGCCATGGGGTTTCCAGACCTTTGGTGACAAAGGGTTACAGTATAATGGCCAATAAATCTTAAACCACTTCCCATTGTGAAGAAGCAGGTTAAGAGTTTATTCTGTTTCGTAGACAGAGAAGAGATATTTCTGGCACTGCTGGACTTGTTTCCTTAAATTTTACTTTCCATATGCTCAGGATAGTTATTTAGTTTGTCTCTGATACTGAGGTGGCCAACAATGTAGTGCTATTTCATCTAATAGAAAAAAGAGAGGTACAAGGTATGAAAACCTTATTCTAAAAATGAACAAAGCAGATGGGATATGCAATTCTAACTTAGTCCATTTGCATGTGTTTGTTGGTGTTGTTTTTTCTCCTCTCCCCCTCCCTCTCTTTCTTTTTTTTTTTTTTTTTTTGAGTTCTAGTAGATTTATCTACTTGAAAAGGTCTGCTTGCAGCAGAAAGGATTCTTCCAGCTTTAGGGCAGGAAAGTGCATAGCTGCTAAGGAAGAGGAGAGATTATGCACATAACATCCTCACCTCCTACATTTGGCAGCTCCCTCTGCTTGGAAGCTGTCACCCAAGGCATCCAGCCCAGGGTGTTCCAGTCCTCAATATCCTCCTTGCACAGTCTCCCACTTCCTGGAGATGAACCAACACTTTGTGTTTGACTTTCCCCACCAGCTTCAGTGTATTATACTATTGCTTTCCTCGTCTCCCTAGCTGGCAGTATCAGAAATGGCTTATTTCAAATTGCAACTCTCTGAGACCTGTATTATCACTGTATTGGAAGGAGAAAAAATCAGTAGTAAGAAGACAAAGAAGGAGAGAAGGATCAAAAAAAGAGAAAAAATAGAGAGAGGTCTCAAAGAGCCTATGTGTAGGTTAAAAAAATCTCTCTTGACTGCAGTTGCTGTACTTGAGAAAGAAAACTGTGTTCTCAGCATCCCTTAATAGATGTGTGATGTCCTACAGGAAGAAACAATAGGCGATTCCATATTCTGGGTACTTGTATACAAGCACTCAGAAAAGATTGCTAGAACTGAAGAAATAAATCAATAGGGTTGGGCGGATTTCTCACATCTCCACATAAATATATACATATTAATATTTGGCTTTAAATTTCACTTAGCAGTCAATGGATGACGAATTCTGCGAGTAGATAATTAAAAGTGGAAAAGTAAGGGCTTTGCAATGCATTTCATGCAATGACTCTTACTTTACCCCTTAAAAAGCCTTTCACTCTAACCAAAGTTTCAAAAAATTCTCCCAAGTTATTTTGTTTGTTTGTTTGTTTTTAATAGAGTTTCAGTGGATTCCCTCTGATCAATTACTGACCGGTGTACAGAAGGGCTCAAGATGCATGTGGTTTGGTCTTTAACCTTCAAACATTTGCAAATACTGGTGATAGCAGATATCTTAACAGAAAGAAAAAAACCCTACAAAAAGGAAAAACTTTCTTGCACCTATCTCGCATTGCATATTCTCTGCTTTTGTGTGAGTACAAATATATGAGAAAAAGCATTCATGCCTATCCACTGGTTTTGAGCTTTCCTACGCGAGTACTCAATTTAATATTTTCGCAGAGCTGATAGCCTTTTCTATCTCTGCAGCTCCCTCCAAGCATTAGACTGAATCACAAAAAATATTTTTCAATGATTGATTGAAGTAAAAGGGCTGTTGAAGAGCATGTGTGAGAAGAGCATCACACCACTTTCTCAAGGCCCTTGGAGGGTGCCTTGAGCACTGTAAGTTAAAAGAGGAGGAAAAATAACCCTGAGTGACTGTTACTATAGTCACATCTTCCAGGCAGTGCTGGATATCTATATATTCGCTTCTTTCTCATTTTAGAATTTTTTTCCCTCTCCAAGATCATTATCAGTTAACAGGCTTTTTTGGGGGGAGGCTATTTTACAGAATGAGAGGGAGGGATGACTATTTTGGCTAAATACAGATCTCTTGATTTACTTATGTAACTACAGAATAAACTGACAAAGCAGAAAAGTAAATGCAAACAAAGACGACAGCAGCCAGTGCCTTTTTGCATCCCATGGGATTTTCCAAATTGCTAAAAGCTGCCACCATAGCCTGAAGTATCAAGTGTGAGGCACATGCTGCTGTTAGTTGTTAAGTTTAGTGTCACTAAGGGCTATTCTTTAAAAAAAAAAAAAAAAAAAAAAAGGAAAAAAAAACAACAAAACAAAACAAAAATAACCTACCACTGTCTAAAGCAATCAGCATCTAAAGCAGGTATTAATGACTGATTTCCCCAAGAAGAAAAGGTAAAGTACCAAGATACTCTCTTATCTCAGGTATCACAAGATAAAGGAATTGTTACGAAAATCAAAACATCTCAAAGATTCACAAAATGGACTATGTGTCCCAGCAGAAACTACAGGGCATTTGTGATGGGCAACAAAGTGCTAGCTCATCATGTAATACATGCTCCTCGTTTCACCTGATAATGTGCATTAAAAGTTGGCTGTAACATGCTACGTGTTTTCTCAACATTAATTTTGTATTCAGCAATATCAGTCGTTAGTGAAGACGTATTTTGGGTTGCCAGTGTCAAATGAGATAGTTCACACTACTAGGGATGAGAAAGAATATAATCCAGCACAAAATTTTCTACGTTGCTATGAAATAAAGAAGATTGAATGCTGCATCTCCGGTTCACATACACTGAATATACTAAATATGCTGACTCCCACATACCCAAGATGCCTGATTTCAGGGAAATGGTCTCAGGTCTCAGCAAAGGGAGGGATGTTGATAGCCATACTGACATACTGATAGCCAATTTGACTCATGGGAACCCCAAGATTGCTGGCACAAGGGGCTGTAGGAAAGCACTACACCTGATACAGTGAGATATGGCAGAGGACTATGGGTGAGAAGCATGAAAAGGATACCCATCCAGGGACAGAAGTGTCTGTAAATCAAAGTACAGAGAACATGCATTCCCCACTGGCAGGACCTTGCCAAGCAGTGCCAGCTGCACAATGGAGGCACTCAGGAAGTCTAGGATTCCTCAGACATCTGCTGGTGCCATTAAGAATGAGAAGTAAATCCACACTGGCATTGCTTGAGATTTTTTTTTTCCACATTAACCCCAGCACCAACTGCTAAGTTTGTACTCATTTGCCACACAAGTAACCACCGAATAGCATAAGAATGGGAGCCAAATGAAAAACTAGCTATATGTAGAAAAATCAGGATAAGAATAAATTAGGAGAAAACATGAAATGACCGATGAATAAAGAGAAAGAAATATCAGGGTAAGGAAGGCTGGAGAAAATATATTTAGACTTCTCTTCAACAACTGCTATAACAAGAGGTTACCCTACTGTTTCCACAACATCTCTGCAAGTGTGAGGTCCACTCAGAGGAATGGAATACGACTTTATTAGTGTCTTCATTCTTCTTCTGTTAGAAATAACAAGTTACTTTCACCCCCATTTGGATTGTTTAAAAGCTCTTCTCTTTTAGTACTAATAGTCCTTCTACCATATGATCAAGAGGTGTTCAAAGCAGAGAAATGCTCCTGGGTTTATCTAGTGCCCGTCTGCACATGCTACATAAAGATCTCCCAAACGTATTGTGTCTTACAGTTTAAGCAACACCTAAGTGTCATATCTCTGTGATGATTATTTCTAGGTCATGATGGCTTCTTTCAGCATTGTTAGAGTTTCGTAAGTGCTTTTTTCAGCTCAAGTCTGCAAACAAAATCTGCCTTTTGAGTTACTGTTCTTCAATCCTCCTTTCCCCCTGACATACTGCTGTCAGTTCTTTTCCAAGTTCAAAAGTTTCTTCCCATCTTTGTGGCCTGCATAATGCAAATATTAGAATAAAAATTAGATGCTTCCACTTTGGTTTTAGGTTCTTCTTCCCATTCATCTGAGAGACAATAATTAGAGCTGCCCAGTTCTGGGCATTATGATGTCTGTGGATTTTACTGAGATGTTTTAGAAAAACCCTTAAATAATCGCAACAACAATTCAAAGCTGCTGTTCAAACTTTTCTTGATTGTGTTGCCTGAGTCAGTCTTGACAAATGGAACAAAGCGTAAAACACGACATTCGTGATGTTATTAACATGGTAGAAATATGTATTGCACTTTATCTCGACATACAGTAGAGCAGAACCTGTGCCATAGCCAGACCACAGCTACTACACTCTTGGCAGTAAGAATCATGTTGTGGCACTGGTCACAGTTTTCTGCCTTTCAACATTATTCAAAACTAATGATTTTGGCCCCTGGATACAAACTTCTTTCAAGCCAACTTGTCATATTGAAATTTCTATCCATTCAGCCTATTTCTGTTCCTAAAGTACTCCACAACTCCTGTAGGCCTAAGCACAATATCACTGTAGAAGCTACAATATTAAATAAAGAGCACGGGGAAAAAAAAATACAGCATTTGCACCACATTTTGATGGTTTTCCATCCAACATCTAGGCGAGGAAATTAGAACCACCACTCAGCATCATTTACAGTGAGATGACATTGGTGAATTAAGCAAAGTAGACTGATGACATCGATGATTATATTAATCCACTTGACTGAAAGTGGATTCAGCATTCATTTCTGGAATGAGACAGAGATATGACTGGATAGTCATCTGTTGCTGGAACAGCAAGTGGAAGTGACTGCAGAGAACCAGACCTGGGAAAGCTTTGTTTAAGGCTGATGATTAATAACTGGTTCAGATGTTTACCTTCTATCAGATTTATAATAAGGGTTACATCATTGTCACATTCCAGCTGTACTCTTATCGAACAGGATATATGCTCTTAGCCAAGAAGCTATTATTATAAGAACTTAGATGGAATCATGTGTTTCATTCCTGCACATTAAGTTCTTATTTGGATAGGTTACAGGATTCCACTCCATGTCTCAGATCTACAGAAAATTACTTTCAAATTATGTACAAATACACAAGTCAAAACGAATAACTTGCATGAAATTTTGACTCATGGGACAGACCTTCAAAGGTTGCTGAAGGAGTGGATATCAAGACAGATCATGCAAGTTAAAGACATGTTGCTGCAATTCATTATTACCAAGAAACATTACAGAATATGCAATTTGGAAATAAATAGCTTAAATGGCAATAATATATCTTTAATTATGGTTATATTCATGTTGTTTCCTGTTAACCTTATTCACAGACAAATTTCACATAGATAAAGAGTTCATTCAATGCTAATAGCAAGACTTTGCATATTTACCTAGTGTAAAGTTTCAAGTACTCACAATCTTTATAGCTGAATGAAGGATTGCCTAATTTTAGTAAAAGACTCCAAGTAGGAAATTAAAAAGAGGACATGTTAAAGAGCTGTCTTATAAGGCCCATGTTGTATTTGAGAAAGGAATGGGAAGGATTTTATCTGTGTCTGAAAAACCTCGTTCTTCATGTATATTCTTCTCTTTGGGATTCTGATTAATGCCAAGTTCTAGTAACCTTGCTATAAACTTCATGTTTATTTAGGTTGCCAAAAACTGATGATTAAAAAGCAAATTTTCGGAATCAATTATAGGCTATAGATCCTAAAGGATCTAACAAAGATTTAATCATAAATGTGACTTCTACTCTATGATAATATTTAAATTAACTGGACTCCTAACATGTTTTGTATTGAAGTTGTGACTAATAGCTGGACTGGAATAATGGTGAATTACTGGGAAACTGAAGTGACTAAAATGTAGAATGTAATTTCTTTCTACAAACAAAAGCAACATAACAACTCCTGTAAGGAACAGGTCAGTGATAAAATTCAAGCCTCCACCTTCAGCATATATAGCTGTCCTACTAGAAATGGAATGGTGAACTTACATACAGAAATTATTTTAATTGCATATCTTTTATAATTCAATAGTATCATTATTGACACTCAAAAGCCGTAAGTTCCTAGTTTCAGCCAAGAAAAAAATGTTTATTTTCAGATTACAGTCCCCAAGAAGAAAGAATTATGTTTTGTCTTCCAAAACTGTTCATGAAAACTTCTTAAATTAGGATGATACATAATTTAAGTAATCCTGACCTTACATGTATGCAGAGTCACATCAAGCTTGTTTCACCATCCCTGTATCCACAGATGTCAGGCACTGAGCAGGTTACCCACTAGAGCACAGACTGTAATTTAGAGTTGACCAAGAATCCCACCGGATGGTATAAACTAGGAGGGGTATCAAGGAAATGCAGTAGATCTGTCTGAAGGGTGGGATTATCCTGGACAACCTACTGGACTACTCCAAGCTACAAGCAGTAACACATCAATCATGTCAGCAGGCAAATCAATGAAGCAGCAGGGAGATGTGTGCATTATCAGTACCATCAGTTTTGTATCATCCTAGTTTTCCAAAAGGAACCATGTATACATCAAAACACACGTTACCATTTGGGGTGATTTTGCTGCTGATGCTGTTGATCTTCCTGACCTCTGTTCAACTGTGACTGAAAGACTACTAAACACTCTGTGTACCTTCCAGCTCGGTTATACTGATAATTTTACATTGCAACAACAACAAAACAAAACAAAAAAGGTTGCTATTGAAGGCACATAGGGAAAGTTGATGAGATGTTGAGAAGATATTCATAATAACTTGTACTGTTTCCCTATCTATATGGTTTATGTAATCCATACTCTGTGATAAACTCTTGAATGGTTTAATTTTAAGTTATTCCATATGTAGGTTAAACTGTATGTATCACATCATCTACTCCTTTTGTGTGCATGCTGAACTGTAAAATATTTAATAATATATATGGGAAGTAAGCCAACTCTGACTGCCATAGAAACCCTGGAGATTGGTGAATAATATATAAAACCATTTCTTCTCTGTTAGTAGCATGTGTCCTGGCTTATTGAGTCCTGTGCTGATGTATCACTTTTAGGAATTCACTTTGTCAATCAAACTTAAAAATCCTTCCTAAACTTTCCCATAGCCTTTTACAGAAAAAAAGAAAAAAAGAAAAAAAAAAAAAGACAAAAAGAAAAACAAAACAAAACAAAATAATAAGATAAAAACTTCCATGTCTGAAATGAGACCTCTTCTTACATCTCCTTGGGGGGAATCAAAGGCTGACAGTCTGAATGTGCAGCATGCACGAATCACAATATGGAAATCATGCCAAAATGTTTAAAAACATAGAAATAACAGATAAATAAGTAAATGGAATCTGCTGTCTAATGCAATAACTTGGCACCAAGTCAATTTTAACCTTTCAACTTTTCTAATTTATGCAATGAGGGATTCTGAAAGTATCACAGAGACATTATTTTTATCTATGGAAAGAAGAAATGAATTCAGGATTCAGGTAGATATTTTCTACTAATCTCTGGTACTGGGAACACTGTGAGATCAGAAACCTATTAATTACTATTGGTGAATAGAAGAAAAGCTAGAATCAGATAAACTTTGAGGAATGGGCAACATAATTCAGTTTTCAAGGTTAAGTAAAAATACTGCCATACAGAGGTACTGAAATCTGCCACAGTTAATTCCTGTTTTCCTGAACACGAAAGGCTGGGGAAGTAAGTGACACCAAGACAAAAAGACAAAGACAACAGAAATATTGAACTGCCTCATTTGCTGTCTTCCTAGAAAGCCTTTAAATAATCATACTATGTCTCCTTTAAACTAAGAAAAAGAGATAAAAGAGCAATGACCAAATCCAAGCTCAGGTATGAAGGAATGTCCTTTTTTGGACACTGTTCCTTTTTGGAAATGTTTTGTAGGATACAGCAGCAATGGGAACCTGCAAAGAATTAGAACAATGCAACAGGAACCTGGGGGTCCCAAAGGGCCATCCCCAGTATTGCCCGTAGCCACGTGATGAGGAGTATCTGCAAAAATGGGTTTCAAAAATGAAACACAGTCCCTATGGCTTTCTATGTCAAAGAGAACAACTGACACAGTTTTACTTTTGCCATCTCACAAGTGAAAGAGTCAGTCTTTGAATTTCATGTCTGGTTAATGAAACCGGGCACAAAACAAAATATAGGAACATGAAATCTTGCCCACAATTAGCAAAATGAGTGATTTTTATTTTTTTTTTCTCCTGCTTCTGGAAAAAGTGAAAAAAAAAAAAAAAAAAGTCTGAGCCAAAGGAACAAAATAAAAGGAAACAGAGAGCACATTCAAAATCTTCTAAATATAAATCAACAGGAGTGTGTGTGCTGTCCATCCAGCACCAAATGGAACAGCAGTTAAAAAGGCCAATTAGCCTGAACAAGGATGTGCAGAATGATCAAGGGAGGTGCACGAGGTATGTAATATCAGATACAGAGGGGAATGGAAAGATTACAGGATGAAGTTGAGAGTGCAAAAAAATGATAAGAAAAGCAAAGGTGGAGAATGAAAGGAAGATTGCACAAGATGATAAAGATAAATAAAAAGACATTTTTCAAGAACATATAGTCCAAGAGGTCAGCGAGGAAGACAGAAGATCCTCTAAAAGATGGCATGGGTAATTTATTGACAGCAGAGGTAGACACTGATAAAAAAAATAAAAATGAATTCTTTGCCTCACTGTTCACAAAGCAAGCTGGGGGCAACACAGCAGAAATAGACGTACTGCACATTTCCCAGGGGATGAAAAAGACACACTGAAGGAAATTAAATCACTGTAGAATAGGTGATTGCCTATAGTTTGACAATGCTCTGGACAGACAAGACTCTGAAGACTGCTGTGCGTTAAAAGAAAATCTTTATTACAATATACCCACAAGCCTGCTTTGAAAGCAACAATCACATCAAACCATAGGGCCAAACTTGGCCCTGTCTTTATAAGCTGCTCCCTGTGGGTGAAGGGGAGCTACCTGAATGCACTAAGGGCAGAAATAAATCTGTTATAGGAAGCCATTTAAATGACCTAATCCAGTGTCTTTGAAATCAAATCAGGTAGGAGCGAAATTAGCTCTGATTGGTATCGGCAAAGTCCGCTTACTCTTAGCCCCTTACTCCAGCAAATAATCCCATTAATTTAAATTTAATTATTCACACCAGTAAGGCAAGGAAAGAAGAGAATTCTCTTTTTGTTCATCACGTTTAGTAATCTAATTTCATTCTTTTCTCATGTATTCAAAGAAAGAAAATTGTAGTGGAGACAGACAGGTTTGCTGTTGGCCCCAGGTAGACACCCCCTGCACTAGCCTTGGAAAGAGGAGTACCTGCACCATGGTGAAGTCCAAAGGACTTCACTTCAGAAACCAGTTAAGGAGCTAAGTGAAAATAATGCCATTGTTTATCGCATCACTAACAAACCTAAGTGCTTAAAGTCAAGGAAATTAATATTGAGGACATTCATAAATCTCAGAGAAAACATACATTATACCCACTTACAACAGCTGCTGAGAATCTGGCCCTTTACTCTCATTCAATGTAAAATATCTACGTGTTGTCTTCTTCAACACAGTAGTCTTAATTCTAACCTAAAAATAAACCTTACTCTGTATCAGTGCAATTTCATATGCACAAATCTTTCAGAAGGAATTTCAATTAAGTTAACATTATGTATGCACCCATTACCAGCATGCAGTGATTGGTCTCTGACAGAAGTGAATGGACATATACACTCCTAATATACTGGAAATGAGCAATGCTATATATTTCTCTATTATTCTTTACAAATAAATAATGTTTCCAAATGTAAGTGATTTTAACTGCCACTTGGTTAATCCATTAACTGGTGTTTCCAAATAACAATATCTTTGAGAATAATGCAGGTTTTTGGACAAATAAACAAATAAATGGAAAATCCCAAGAGGCCAATGGTCAGAGTTAAGGGTATGGTGCTCACATAAATTAAGCACGTCTTTAGGCTTGATCAGAATATAACTTCAACTGTGTTCCAACTAAAATGGATTATGTAATTAACTATTCCTTTTTAAAATTACTTTACATCTTTAAATGGTATGATAGATAAGTTTCATAGAACCCATAAATGATTTATGAGAAATATTTTATTACATTAATAAAATGCTTAGCGAGAGCTTAATCTCTCAAAATTTAATACAGTGATACATGTGCTTTAAATTAAGTCCATATCTAAACACTCTGTTACATCTCAGTACAAAGGTTCACCTTGTGTGGAGTCAGACCTCGTGTACATTTTGGGCAAAAATAAATGAAATTTCATGTATCAGATGCAAACAATCACACCTCTGCACACAGAGCAAGGCTTGTGCACGTTCACTGTGTTTCTGTAATCTTTTGTATATGACATTCCCTTTTACCAGATATTTACATTAAACAGATGGCACACCCTTTACTGCAGTTGACCACAATTTGGCTGTTTACTAAATATTTTTTGAAATTATAGATTTTTGAGGATCACTGTCTTGATTTAGGAGAGATTAAATATTTAGAAAGGCAAGTCATGCTGTGACGATTATAAGCAACTGTTATTTTTCCTGTGCATGAACACTGTGTTTATCATTACATATTAGATACCTTTTAAATATATAATAATATGGCTAATACTCACTCACTAAGAAGTTAATTAAATAATTAATGAAATTAATCATCATCAACGTTAGCTAAAATTCTATATAGATGTATATTTAAAAAAAAATAATAATAAGCAGCAGCAGCAACAACAACATCCAAAATAAAAGCACAGTATCATAGAGAGGCTGGCTTAGAAAAAGATGTTTTTCTCTCCCAGCTCTGAATACAAGCATCCTTTAAAAAATATTCAGCAGCTCTGTGCAATAAAAAGAGAAGCAAGTTCAGTTTAAATAAGTCTCTTTTCACTAACTAGTATATTATATGTGGCTTTTAATTATTGGTTTTGATTATTTTTGAAGATTTTTGTATTTAGATGGCACACACATTTTCAATCATGTCTTAATTACTTTTAAAAATGCTGCACTGGCTTAGGGACAAGACAGATAACTTGTTAAGCATTTGAAATTTCTGAGCTGTTTTCTCAGTTCTGGCAGTCAATACCCAAGTCCAGATTGTAACCTCCTTTCTGCCTCCAAAGCCTGCCTTGGCTGCGTGTCCAGTGAGGGATTATGGATTTAGCAAGGAAGGTAAGTGTGACTACAAGCATTGGCTCACCATCTGCTCCCCAGCAGAGTTTGGGCCAACCTGCATAGCCTGCAGCAAGACCAGGGCACTGTTCTCAATCCAGCCCTTTCCAACCTGGCTCAAGAAACACATCACATTCAGTCAGATGATTAGGTCTAAGTAGTCCATATGTAACAGAATATTTTTCCTAAATACCAAAATGAAAACAAAATGAATGCCATTTTTTTTTTATTCTCCTTACTCGATACATCAAGTTTTACACAAATAAATACTCTCTTAAGGTTTATGCAAATTATAGAAAAATAAAACTATGCATTATTTAGCAGTTCTCCTATTTCAAGATCTAACAGACTTTATTCACAGCATGTTTTTCCCTAGTTTATGTTGGCCTTCTTTTCTGATTCTACTTTTTAATTCATCTTTTTAAATTATTCCTTTTTAAATCATTATCTTATGTGACTTCATAGATTTTCATGTATTAATCTATTATTAATTTTTTTTTTTTTTTTTTGTGTTACTATAGTCAACTTAAATTGTTTAAATCTCTTTTAAGTGTAAACACTTGAACACGGACGGTTTTTTAAAAATATGATGCTCTTAAACATTTTGGAGCATTTCTATTTGTAGTTCATAACCTTGTTCAAAAAGTTCTTGCTAAATATGCTCTCTTCTATTATAGGTACTATTGACAGAATTATCAAGCACCACAAGTGATGAGCAGTAGTACTGGGTAAGGGAGGGAAAAAAAAAAAAAAAACCAGCACACATATTGAGAGGGGGATACATTTTGTGTTACTGAAAAATATGTTTGTATTTTACATTAAAACCTGACATCTGCTCAGTGAATATAAATCGAGATTAATACACCCCCCTCTCCTTTTACTCATTCAGTTTTCTTTATGCTGATTCAGGTTAAGATTTTTTATTTCCATGAACAGCTACAAAGAATGCTGTTAAAACTGGCATTTTACTTGCTCCAGCTCAGCACTGAACATGGAAATAAGCTGAACAAACATCTTGCCCTTTTTACTTAAACTGTTGTCTGCCCGACTGCCGAATGCACACAGAAAACAATCTAAAATTGTATAACCCATAATAGAGTATATTAAATTACAACATTGGTCAGTAATGGAAACTTATTCCCAGATATGAATTATTTACAGTCCATTTAAGTAATCCATATTCAGGTGTGGCAATGAAAAAAAAAAAAAAAAAAAAAAAAAGTGCAACATAAATCTTTAATGTTGACCGGTTGAGAGAGCAGAGCTGAGGATTGCAGACATTTTAAAGGAAGAAGAAGAAAAAAAAAAAAAACCCTAAACGAATTGATATAGTCTGTTCAGTGGCTTACTGCACCGGCGTGCTAATAAATTGACGGATGGCATGTCAGGGGTAGGAGCTGAAATCCCAGCATTTCTAACCAGGCTGGGATCTAATAGCGGTGCACCAAAATAAAGAGTTTCTGGACCTTGATGTCACAGGACATAGTCTGTGCCTCGGTTACAATATCCTGTAGGTGCTTGGCATATGTTATTCCCGCATAAAACACAACGCTTCTTGCTTTAACCCCATAACTGCATTAGACATTTTTCAAATCCACTCACGACGTATATTCACTGTGCTGCAAGCTGTCATTTCACTTTCTTGTACTTTATATTTACCCTATTTTATCGTGCAGCCATCGCAGCGTAAGACAAACCTACAGAGCCCACACTCAGCCCACTGTCCTGGTTTCCCTGTGAGAGATGCTGTGTGCTCCTCCCCAAGGCAGAAATTAAACCCACAGATTCTGGAGCACATTGCCAGGTACGGTCTCATCACTGCTATTGTTGTTGCCTAAAAATCAGTCAGCTTGGGTGCTCCTTCAGAACGATGTAGCAAGAGATCATGGTGGGGGAAAGCTCTCACAACTGCAATTTCTTTTGTTTCCTGGAGCAGTACCTATATTAATTCATCTTACAAAGATCATTGCTCAAGAACTAAATTTTGCATACATTAGAGAGCAGAATTAGCATCGCGCTGTGTACAACGTTCCAGGCTAACTTCTCTCTAAGCAACCATTAAAGGTCATGTTTTGACGACTGAATGGCATGTCGGCACCTTGGCTCCCCAGAGAGGCATTCCCCAGGTACATGCAAAAGGTTATTAAATTACCTTCCAAGCAACACTATCTCCTCGGATGAAAATAATTACAGGCTTTTAGAGGCATCAGAATGCTTTCTATTTTTTTTAAATAAGATGAAGATGCAGTACCTAATGACCATTTTTGTGTGTGAGTCATAGAGCCTGTCAGTGGTGACAGGACAAATGAGCATAATGGCATAGCTTAAAGGGGAAAGGTTCATTTTAAATAGTGACAAATAATATTTAAATGGCATTGTTGGAGACCCATCATGCTTGTAAAATGTAGTTTGTATCTCTTCTTCATCCTTTAATTTCATCACTGTCAAATGGTATTAGCTGTTAACATGCAACATCAGGTGCAGATATAATTTTTAACTATTAAATGTGCCCATAACTAAACAATGCATCTTGATTGTTCATATATTTTCTGATAGAATAAATAACGTACTTTATAATTCACAATTCGCGCTGCCAAAATGTTTTGTTGTACAGTGGGGATCTGTCCTAGGGGAGGATGGAGGGAGCAAGACCAGTTTAAAATACCTCAAATTTCTTCTTGCCAAACATGCTGAAATGGAAATGACTTTCTTTTTAGACTAATGTAATTCACAGGTTTGAAGAGCCACAGGCAAGATCGTGAGATTATAGAAAATTGGTGAAAACAGACCTCGGCAAACCAATACAGGCATGTATATACTGTATGCGCTATGATAAAAGCAGCTGACAAACTTGGTTGCCCTTTACAATTTGGCCCTAATAGAAAACATCTAAACCCTCCCGGCGCTCCTGCAGTGGCTTAGGGCACAAACAGAAAATGTTTATTTTAAAATATTGAAAAGCAATCATTAAGCAATGTGCTGCAGACATGAATTCTCCTGCACAACTGCAAAGGCGTGACTCAAAAAAGTTATTCAAAAGTCAATCCCGTGCTTACTAAAAGGATTCAAGAGGATAAATGGTCACCACATGCAGGTAATAAAATGACAGTGGGAAGCTCTTGGCTGGGAAATCACAACTTCTGGACCTCAAACTTTCAGAAAAAAAAGCTTCTAATTTTTTAAGTATTTTTTCACAGCTTCATCATGTTTATTGCTATATTATTTTCAGATCACTTACGCCAAAAACGTAGACAGTTTAGGTACCTTTGAGTTGTTAAAAGTTATAGCCAATTTTCTGAAAAATTATACCAGCTAAAAACACAACATTAAATATTTACCCTGTTGGATGTTAAAAAACGCTTACAATGAAAAATGTTCACATATTGACTATTCAAAATGGCCTTCACTTTGAAATTGTGAAATGGAAGGGATTGCAGATGTACAAGAATAAATATAAAAACAAATGAGTTGACTTGAAGTGTTGCCGGCTTTCATAAACATGCTACTGCAATAACATGTGACATTAATATTTAATTACAAAAGCACTGCTGCAAAATCTTTGAAATTAATGTTTTGCAAAATTAACATTCAGTGCACAGAAGCAAAGTCGTTCCAGGCGCGACTGTGATTAACAATGCCATTCACTTTACATATTATATTAATATATTATTCAAGCTAAGAATTAACACCTCCTAATTTAAATAAGGTGCTACATATCATGATGAGCTAAAATGCTTTTTCTTAAAATGGCCCATCTGATTTTAAGCAATCTGTGTTTATCATTTAATATTTTGTTATTGAATACTGTTCCCTGTAAAAAAAAAAAACTCCTTGTACTTTAATTCCAAGATGAAGAGATCTCATTAAACTAGTGCCATAAGATTCAAGAATTACTGAGCCCCAAGAGCTGTGTTTTCCTTGCTGGTCTACCTGGTACCGCTCCTTTATTCCCTGGCATTAAGTTTTTCCTTCCTCACCTGTACAGCCTCCTTAGTTTCCCAACATTTACAAAAAAGCTACATGTTTTCTTTTCTAAACCATTGGCTGGATCTTCAACTGTTAGGAAGGATTATAAATACTTTTACAGCTACGTTGATTTACATCAGCTGATGATATAGCTCATATTGCCAACATTATCACGTTGCTAGTACATTTTGGGGACGGCGATTCCTGGCTGCTCTGCATTCTGTGCTGTTTCTGCCGTGTTGTAGGAGGGTAAAGACAAGCTAAGGGCTCTGGGGAGGTGGTGAGTCTAACACTCTGCCTATCTCTCACACAGCTTCTCGCCCTCCAGCTCTACCTCTCAGCTACCGGCATTCAGGCTGGTATCAAATTCTCTGTGTTTTGAACTACAGAGAAGTACAACTTCTGGTGGGATGTGGCTCAGCAATCAGGCCTGGAGGACATTAAATGGGTTGACATATTCTCGAGCAGGTCAGACAAACTGGTTATTTTTTGTTCTGGGAAAATACTGATGAGACAGATGGGTGCATCACTTCATTTTAACTACACAGAACTTCATTTGCCATCTTTAATCTACTGTAATTGTTTGGGATTCTTATTTCTAAAGCAGAGAAGAAACATATTTCAATGCCTTTATTTGCATGTGTCCAGCAGACTTCTAGTAAGCAAAAATTTTTGATTTGTCTTACATCAACAGTTAGAATTCATTGTCTATAATTTCAATTGTGTTAATTATAAAGATTAGTTGCAGTGCACATGGATCTTTTGTAGTCACACACAGGTTTGTAAGAGCCCACAAATTAAGATCTACTTGCAGAAAATTACATCCGTACACCTTAAGCATCTGTGTTTAGCTGCTAAACCTTCATCTGCTAGATAAAATCCCATGATCTTTCATAGCTGCTTTTCAAGAGTATCTTAAAAATAAAAATATAAAAACCCAACAATTAACTTGATTTGATCTCTTATTTCTATGCTCTCTTGCGAATTATTCTAATTCTGATCAGAACAGAATCGTTGGGAGCTGGAAATACGGTCTGCAAAGATTTGAGTATAAAAGATGGGGATTTCAGATCACAGTGAACAAAGGAAATGTTTGCAGAGAAGACAAAGCAATACAGGACAGTTGCAGGCTAACAACTCCTTCTATCATTTGCTTGCCAGTATCTTCAATACTTTGGGCTGTATCTTTGCAGTGAGCTAAGCAGGGGCAAAGAGCAGAGGGACACAACTGTATTGACACCACATATGGCTTCTGCTTGGCGACCTGCACAGCTTTCTCTAGATAGGAGTGACACAAAAATTTGTCCACTGACATTGCTCGTGGATCCTGGTGCTAAAATGATCCCTCCACAAACAACTCAATGATTTTGGTGTACACAAAGCAACATCACCATAAGGCAGACCAATTCTTTGTAGAAAAGAGGCATTTGTGCCGTAATGCTAAAGCCATCTTAGGATGTATCCACGTAAAGGCAATGTCCTGTTCTTTCAACTGCTTTCAAACTGGATTTGGGCCCATTTTATGACAATGACATTACAGCTATATCCTGCATCATTTTCTTTACAGAAAATTAGATGTGACATAATGACAAGATATTGTCTTAATTATAGTTTAATCAAAAATAGAAACTCCAGGCTTTTCCTTCTTCCTTGTAACTGTATCTATTATATAAAATTGAGAAGACATCAAGGATGTTTAAATATGGAAATGCCACACTTGGCCTACCTTACTAAAGATCACTTTCTTGCTAACTGCCCCGTGATGAGACAAAACCAGCTGTGTACTAGAAAAACTTGAGTACCACACCATCAGCTGATGGACCTACATTTTAATATTTTAACTAAAAAAGATCCCCTCTGATCACAGCAGACAATAATGTTTCATCTAGTGGTTTCAAATATTTTTCTGAAGACATTGTATTTAAAGGCTTGATTAAATTTAGGACTACAAAACCTAAACAAAACAGATACAGAAAAAAGATTTCAACTCAGAAACAGGTAGTGAAGAATTTATTAGTGTCTTCTTATCTAAAATCCCCACCCCTCATCACTTCCAAAAAAGATTTACTAAAAGAAAACACTCCAGAAGTCAACTAGAATCAGAGAGCCTTTTAGAACTGCAGATGAAACTGTACATACGACATTCAAGTGTATGGTAGAATTTCCTTCTATTTGAATAAAACGTGGCATTTCAAAATAAATTAAGAGAAAACAAAGGAGATGAAAGTGGGAATACCTTGTGACCTCCTTGAAAAATGTTATTTCTTCTGTGCAGTGAACATATTCAGTGCAAAGCTTGACATCAAAATACAGATATATAATATTCAGTTAACTTCTTACAAACTGCACGTGTATATATTCACACAAGTACACACAGCCCTTGAAAAATTTACATTTTAGTGTGAAAAACTGGGAAAAAGCCATTGATGCATTAGAATGACCTTTCCATAGCAAGTCCTCCTTGCCTTGGGAAGCACTGAAATAACAGAATGGCTGAGATGTGAAGGCACTCAAGCATCAAAAGTGTTGCTCAAAATTTGTGCCCACTGAACTCACGAGCCTGTCTTTCCCAAAGCCCTGCAAAGCAGAGAGGAGCCATGATTTCCAGTAGGCACAATGCTATGAAAAGATCTTGCTTCTTTCAAGCCCTGCACAAGACCATCACTTGCATTTTGGTTGAAGTACTCCCCATACCCATGCCACAATCAGGGAAGCACTTTCCACACTCAGGGAAAAGTATTCTTTATGTAATTGTTCACAAGTTTTGACTTCCCTCTCAAATTACTTTTTAAAAAATTATCTCCAGGTTAGCTACACTAAGCTCAATATCACTGCACCAGCCATGATGAAGAACAATTTTTTGGCAACAGCACACAAATAGCTCTGCCTACTTCTTTCCTAGAAAGTAGTAAATAGTGAGAAATAAACAACAACGACAACAAACTTACAAGGTGATAACATTCACTCTTTTTGTATGAATTCTTCCTCACAGTATGTCCAACACTGAACTAAAGATGCCAAAGCCTCCTTTCTCCAGTCATCATATTTTCTGTCTCCACTGATTGTAAAGGAGCATGTACTGCATGGAGACTAAGCACATTTCATCACAAAATTAACTATATCCCTGTTTACCATGATCAAATTCTTACCTACTGAGGTAATGATCTCACCTGCATTTCTATGTATAATATGAAATCACTTACAAACCATGACTTGCAATTCATTGCTTGATAGATGGAGGGAGGAAATACAAGTTGGGCTCATTCAGGTAGGTTTCAGCATTGTTCTTTCTGTCTTCAGCTTACCATTGTCCTCTCAAAATACTACTTTCCAGCAGTATTTCCAGCAAATCACCACTGCTACAGTAATACAATGGAACTTTGTCTAAATAAATTCTGACTAATCTATAGACAAATCATTGTGGCCCACTGGTAAGACCAAGTTGTTGCTAGTGAGGGAAGGCCTACCTAATTAATCATGATGACCCTGGCTGGTAGATTTCCTTGACAAACTACCTCGAGTGGCTTCATTCTGTTGTTTCTCTTTTTTTTTTTAATCAATGTAAAACAACATAACTTGGGCCAAGGCTTTCTTAATTTATAAGCTTTTTGTGGACATCTAAATTTACTGAATTCCAACACAAACACAGAATGAATGTTTCTTGGGAATGCAATGCACTATCCACTGATTTCTGTATATTACAAAGAAAGAACTGAGACAAAACAAACAAGCAAACAAATATCCTTATACCTGGAGGGTTCTCAAGGCTGCAGAAGTAAATGCAGAAGATTTTCTGTTATTGATAAATAAAATGGTGACCTCTCTGGTCTCGCATGCTTCGTGATGTAACCTGTGATTTCTGCCAAGCACTTCTAACAGCTCTCATCACAACGTGAACTGATAGTGTGATATGTTAACATCACCATTAATGTGCACCAGCATTACACTTTTCTTTCTTCCTTAGACAGCATTCCTTCAGGCCATTGGACACTGGAGGTATGTTTAAAAATGTACCTCTTCAATGAAAGCAAATCCCCCTGAATTTTAAGACATTTAAACCAATTCTACATGAATTGGTTTGTTGATTCCTATTTTTATTTGAAATTGGGCCCACATGACAAAATTTAAATTCAATTCTAAGTTGTTTAAGGAGCAATGGAATTTACATTTGCTCTATCTTTCAGATCTATGAATAACATTCAGTAAAAGAAAGGAAATAAAAAATAAACATTTTAATATCCTGTTTTGCTATTCTTTATTCTTTTCTAATATCATATAACCTAATAATACAACATATAATAAATATTTACGGGGAAATAGCAATGAATCTGCATTGTACTTTCTAAAGTCTCTTCCTGAAAGCCTGATTACTCACAAATTGTAATGGGTCTATTACACAAAATTTATATTTCTTTCATGATGTGATTCTTTAGCCTTAATATTCACTTGATTCACACTGATTACAATAGAATATGTACAGGAACAACAGTAGATGAGACCAGATGGAGTTATAGAAATACTCTCTGCTTTTGAATTCACACACACACTTCAGGCCCCAAAAGCAATATCATATCTTAAAATATGCTCCATGGTCTTCATTACCAGCCTAGCAAAAAATAAACTTAATGAATGCATAGATTGCCAAAACTTTATGCACTGGACCAAAGAAGTTTTATTTAATTTAAAAAAAAAAATTATAAAAAAGTGTAAGAAAGGACAGTGCAACCAAAATGTTTAACGTCCGACCACTCTGAAACCATCCTGGCCAAAATAGTATGGCACTGTTTTTCCCTTCTCATAAAATTTTCTATACTTCCTTCCAGTAATTTTTTCACCAGTAGTTGAGCCCCAACACACTCAACAACGTTTTTAATACTTCTCTGCCTATTCCTCTTGACAACAAAGACAAAACACGAGTCTTCCTTCACTCAAATCTGCCTTTTACTAAAGTTTTCAAGTGTCATATTTACCAGTTTTCCTTCTACTAGTGAGGGAAATGTGGATGTTCAAATGCCACTGGTTGCATTCCTATCTGATATAACACTACCTAATTAAAGCTATGGGTTGCTCCTTCAAGAACATCTCCTAAATGCTTCTGTATTTTCTTTTATTACCCTTCCTACCTATGCTTTTATGTACCCTTCTCAAGCAGACAATTCCCATAATAGGGTGCTTAAAATTTCCTTCCAAGGCTGCAGTTCCTCTTTTAATTGTCCACATCGGTGGCCAGACTCTGGAACATCCCATCTCATTTCTCCTTATAAGAGAAACCAAACATTTGCCCCTTAAACGTATTTTTCAATGTAATATGGAGCAGATAACTCATCTGAGAAGACATACAAACACAGCAGAGCACTGCAGAGCAAAGCAGTAAGTGAACATAATCACACAGGATTTCACATGCACACATAAAATAATAGTAGTATCTTTATGCTAGAGGCATTCTCTGACATTGATATCTTTAACATTTCACCAACATGGAAAACCACAAAAGCATTAATACACACAATGAAGTTTATTGTAGCTCCCAAGCATGATCATAGCAGTACTTCAGTTAATAATACTTCATATGTTCAAAGGCAGAAATACCATTATCATCTGCTACTGAAACAAACACAAAAAAGCCATTATTTGCAGCATCCACCTCTACTCCCAAAGCACATTCAGAAAGAGTTAAAATATGAAATAAAATTATAAAGGCACCAATGATATTTTTACAACAGAGCTATCACTAGTAAGCCGTATTTTAGAGAAACACTGCACATTTTGATGACTGTCAAAATTTACATAACTTACTCTCCATGAATTAACTATGAGGTATAAAATGCAACTTTGGCTAAATAAACCCTCAGCAATTGTAAAACAGTATTTCAAGCATCGCTAGAAAAACACCAGACTGAAACATTAAACAAAAGAGATGAATATCGAGAGAAGTGATCTCCCCAATATCTGGTTATTGTTTTGGAATAAATCAAACAATCAGAGAAGATAATCTTTTGAAATACTGATCATAATTCTAGTTGCTATCGTACTTTTTACTTTTATTTTTAATGAGTGTTTGTCAATTTAGTGCCTACAACCAAACCTCTGACATATTAGGGTAATGAACTGAGTCCAGGAATTACCAGAACACACATAAATACTAGAATTTCTTGAAAACACAAAGTGTTAAGAGAAACAAATTCCAGTCTTTAACATCTGTCCTACAGATTCTTACCATTTATCTGCTGATCAAAATTTCGAATGGTGCCAAAAAAAATCATGAAGTCAAAAGGACTTGGTGGGGGGATCTTTGTTTCTCTCTAAAAGCCTAAAAGTTATACTCAACTGCAGCACAAAGAGTAAAGAGGTTGTTATTCATATTAACTACATTTACATTCCTATCGCAACATCCAGAGAGCTAATAGTGGGGTTATTAACATAACAAACGTAAATGTTCTATATAAATAATACTGTTTCAGGCCAGCAACCGCTCATCTGACAGCATTTAGGCACAGGCTCAACATCTGTTTATGAACACTTTGCCTAATGATATCATCAGATATCATTAAGTGCGGCAGAATACAGCACAGAGGCAGGTGCAGCTGCCTTCAGTACCCATCACAGAGGAAGAAAAGAGCTGCATTCCCGATCCGAAAACCCATCATTAGGACAATTTTCTTCGACAAACCAGCCCTGTGATTTCAATCTGTATATCACCTGTAATTGTAGTTTTTAGCAAGAAGCTGATTCTATACATTTAGCGACGAATCACGTTGATGGCCTGAATACTGGAAACACATTTGTGCTACCAGCTGCGGCAGCTTTTTTTAGAGCCTGTGTTAACAAAATACTGCTAACAAGGCAATGCTTGGAGTGCAGCTTTGTTTCTCTTTCTTGTTCATAGTGTTTAGATGTGCATAATTATGGAGATTAGCAATTGATTGCTTCTCAATAATAATTGATTATTGGTCACTGAACCTTCTCCAAAGCACTTCATCGAAGGTGAGGACAGGTGATAAGTTCATTCGTAGCAGATCTGGGAAACTGGAAGGGAAAGGTCCAAAAGAACCTTCGATTTGTACATCAGTTTCCATGATAAACAGACCAAAGGGATAATAGAATATCCCAAAGCCTCGTTTGCCCGGAGGCAAATTGTAGAGATCATAGCAAGCCTGCAGAATTCTCCCTGTGGACTATGTAAGAAACATACATCATTTTTATATATGTCAGTTGTTCTTTGATTTGAAAATATTTCTACCCATTTAATTTATCTTTTTCAGTCAGTTTTCTTAAATTGTACAATTTAGGGGTTATATCAAAGAATGAATATCATTTTTGAATACCCCTAAAATGAAACAAACTGACAATATAATGCAAGTCTCTTTAGTAGGAATGTACAAATATTGAAGCATCTATTGTCATTGACTTCAAAATCACTGTACCCTTTTGATCTGCTTTATATCCATCAAAATTTTAGTCTGTAGTGACTGCCTTGATGCAACGTAACATAATGTTGGGAATATATCACGATGCCACAGCTAAAATTTAAAGGCGAATGCTCTTATTTTTGGCTTAATCACCCACTGTCAATTTGGACAGCAGATATCCAATTTAAATTTATTGGAGTGCATGGAAGCCACTCAGACAATAAAGTATCTGTAGCGTTTGTAAAATGGTAAACATCATTTCTTGTTGGCTATTGAAAAGTATTTTGAACAGTTCAGACCAGTTTTTCTAACCCTTTTGGATTTACAGAAAAATGCTATTGCAAGCCTGACATTCCATACCATCCATCTTTAGATAACTTTTTTTTCCTCCCCCCTCCCCCTACAGAATTTTACAATGACATGTCTCCTCCACGGTACTGAACTTTACAACCTGATTCACGAAATATGCAGCTTGTTTAAAGTTAGCCTGCTCCATTTTTAGGAGATTTTTATGCTAAAATGAGAAGCAGATTGCAAAATTATGATTCAAAAGAAAAATGCCCAAGATAGAAGGTGAAAATTTAAGTAAGAGAAATCTCTGGGACCAGAGTCCATTCTTGCTCCTTGCTCAAAGAAGTGCCCTGTATAGTGCATGCACTCTCTAAGATAGTCTCAGCCTTTGGGTTGCTTTCCTCAAAAGCAGACCGATGGTAGCAAATACTCAAATTGCACATCACACCCATGATCCCAGCCAGCACTATGACCTGAAGGGCTATTTAGTGCTTACACCCAACTGCCTTTCACCTGGAACCTGAAAGAATAGGGAAGGTCTTCAGACCAAAGTATTATAAATAGCAGAAGTATATTGACAATCTAAGAGTTACATTATCCAACAGACAATCTTCATGTGATATATCTGTGCATACTACAGAAGAGTTTTCTTTTGAAAGCAGCTTTAATCCAACCTCTGTTTGTGCACACAGATGAGGAGATAATTTCCAAGCACAATGACTTGCAGGTGCAAATAGTGATATAGATAACAAACTATCTGATCTGTGGGCACAGATAGATAGTCAGACATCTAGAATCTTTATGTGCAGCCATAAATAATTGCATCTTCAATTATTTATACAAATAAGAAGAGAAAGCTGGCCTAGGGAAAAAAAAAATATGAAGAAAATAAATAAAAAATAAGCAAAACAGTAGTTGGTGCAGTATAAGCTATTTTCTGTGTTAAGAATCCAGATTTTCAAAACAGAGGCAACATTAAGCGTCTGCATTACTACCCTTCCTATGGTGACTAAAGAGAGAGAATCTTTTGTCTTGCTTTAAATGCAGTGCCTTTTTAAATTTAAGATCACTCTAAGATTTGCATGACAGCAGATGAACTGATATAGCTGTTCTCATGCTGAATGAAGGTATCAGCCAGTAATGTAAATAGTGAATTGCTTCACTGCCTTTGATGGCTGCATGAAAATAGTTCCTACCACATTTTACATTAGTTTTTAATGTTTCAGTTAAACAGGGGCAAGAATGGAACCTGACATTTTCCTCCTCTAAAAAAAAAAAAAATCCCCAAAACAACACATTTACAGGTACACAGAAACTAAACAGATTCATATTTTTCAGAAAAATGGAAAGAAACCCACTACAGAATGCTCAGGCACATACATGTGTGCAATATAAAATCTTACGCAACTGATACAAATTCTAGATGCATATGCAAAATATTATAAATATTATGAAGTGTGAAAAACCAATTATTTTAAAGTCTGCATAATGCCTGTGTGATCATTATCCATTCCCCACGTGCATATACATTCCAATTATCTTTAATCACATGACCACACAGACACTTTTTCCATAGGCTCCTGCCTCATTCAGAGCACTGAAGGGTTGGTCTGATGCAAAGCTATACAGCTTCTCATTTTGTCCCTACTGTTCTCTCCTTGTTTATTCCACAGCATTTAGGTTCCTCTCTGAATTATAAAGGCATTTGTATCTTTTCCTGTTGCACTCACAGAAAAGAACTCAAGTGTTCTCATTCTTAATTCATTTTACAAGACCCACTGGAAATAAGAGGGTGTCATTCTCTGAACAGAAATTTCCACAATGGGGAATTTAAGGAACAAACAGATTAAGATCAAAAGTCTCGACTAACTTAGTGCATCTACTACTACTTCTACTACAAAATAATAAAAATAAAAATAAAGCTGCTTTGTTTTTTTTAGAGTCGTCAAGATGTTTTATTGGGTCAGCAGCAGAATCCCACTGACTTCAGATAAAGTCCAAAAGTCATATAGTGGGTTCCTTAAGTCACAGGTCAGACCTTCAGAAAATGCATGGTAAAACAGTAATAAGCTGGAAACGCAATAGCAGGAATGAAGGATGGGAAAAGCTGACGGGAGCCCAGCGAGAGAGGCCTGATGCAGCTCTTGTCATAGTACCACAACATTTTTTTCACACAGTTCCCCCACTAATTCATTATAAACTTTCAGCAAAGGCAACAAACAAGTCAAACCCCTAGTTGACCAGCAAAAGATGCTATACCGATGCATTGTACCCATTTTTCTCTCCACATCCAGAACCAGTACCAGCACTTTCCCTCACCTATTCATGTTTGCCAACAGCCATTCACTGTTTTCTGCTCTTGACTTTCCTCTATGTAAGTGCCAACCCATAGTCCTGATAGTTGAAAGTATTAATTAGACTAAGGAAAAAAATAACCAAGCTTCAATGTTCACATGCTAAAATCAATTAATTATTAGTGAGTCATACAAGCATATAACTGTGTATGGACCTTCTCGAAGGGTATTGCATGATACGAGCTAAGAGGTATGAAAGCACTCTTCTTACTCCCCATTTCCTCCTAGGCATCCCTCCCTTTATCCTTTGTCTTCTCCCTTTTTGGCTCTTATCTTTTCTTTCTGTTAATAAGCCTGCCTGTGTCCTTTCCCTAAACTTTACATTATCCCTAGAATAAAGGAGCTAAAAAACAAAACAGCAGAAGCATACAGCTGCAAAGACTGATGTCTTTAATTGTGAAAGTTTTTCCTTTGTCTTCCTTAACATATATAGCTCTCTTCAAATGGCAATTACTCAGGGCAAAGAAAGTCCCTGGGCTCTAGATGTGTATCTTGGAAGTGCCTGGCATATTTTTTCTGTTACTATTGGATAAAAACCACATAGTAATAACAGTCATTTTGCTTGGTTTTATTTCCCATGTTATGCATGCAACTATTACTTTTGTGAATGTGTTGCTATGACAAAAGGCTTTCCCCTGTGCAACAAAATTTGGCTTTGACAGCCAACTGCAATGACTGGAGAGGACCATCAATTGATCAGGTTGCCTTTTGTAATGGATAGCTTACTGCACATCATTTTTAGGCAGTCCACTTAAAAATATTATTTGCAATAATATTGGCCACCTGCTCTTCATGCTCTATGACGTTGACAGAATGTAGCAAAGAATGTGCATTATGGACACTTTCATGGTTATTGGTGAATTTTAGTATTATTTGTTTCAAGAATGTATTGGGGGGAAAAAAAAAAAAAAAACACTGCAGTTGGTAGATAATCTTCTGTTCATTCTCTTTCAGCACAAAATCAAAAGTTTTCTTTCTTTCTCCCCTAGGAACAGCCTGGCCTCAGAGGCAACATACAGTTGAAGACATCTAAAACGCTCAAGCTGGATATCTGATTTGTATGTAGTTGTTAACTGTTACATTGTGTAAAAGAAAAGGAAAGTTACTTGAAAACCTGTTACAGCCTAACACAATAGTGCAGCCTTGAGGAGGGTCTGATAACGATGGCTGTGAATCTTCGAGCAACACAGCATGTGGGGCTCAAACTCTGTTACAACCCAGCACATTCCTGCACTCTCTCATAAGGTCCAGCCTCACCCATTGCATCCCACACAGAGCACTACAGCCACGTCTGCTCTGACAGTGCCATAGGACTGCTCCCCTAACTGAACTGATGGCTCTTTTTTCTCCTCCCAATCTGTCTATGAATGGGAGCAGTGTGACATCAGTCACAGACCATTAGATCTGCTCACACTGCTGTGTTGCCCACAAACAGTAAAATTCCCTTTTCTTGAAGCACAAGGCTCCATGTAAACACGCTGCTGTTCTTCCTATTGCAGTGGTGGCTCAGCTGAGCTCCAGTGACAGGAGCCGAGCCTGGGGTGTCTGTCAGGAAACACTCATGCACCAAAACTGCATTCCCAATATACTGCCACTAAAATCTCGTTTTGGTTCTCCAAATATCAGACCTTGCCTTCTGGAAAGCAAGTAATATCATTTCCTCTATCTATCTTAATTTTAGTCCTCATACTGTTAGAGAAAACTTGAAACAGGAATAGAAAAGGGACAAATCAGTATCACAGCCCTGGGTAATTCAAGCTTTCAGTTGTTCTAAAGCCATAGCTGAGTTTAGATATGAATTTCCAGAGAAGCTGTTAATTATTTACCGTCATATACAGGATATAGGGAAATCTTGTGAAATACACAATAGCAGATCTGCCAAGACAGGTCATAGCCCTCCAGAATGGGATTCCTTTAGCAGGGCTTTAAAGGAATTTAAAGAATATTAAACCAATTTAAACTTCTGACTTACTAAAACTTCTGTTCTCCACATTTCCTTAGGCGTACAACAAGAAAATAGACTCAACTCATTTGGATTGAAAAAATAAGAAGTGATCATAATTAGGGTTTGAACATTAACATCGTATTTTTCTCCTTTTTCAAGTATAATATTTCTTACAAGAAGCAATACATTGTCAATACAAATTCTCAATAGGAATGTGGCTTAATACCATACAATTGGCTTTTTATCAAATTCCACTGGAGCAACTTCTCTGCCATCTGAGCAGGTTTTTTGCTAAATGCCACTGAAGTGGCGGCACTTCAAAACAACGCTAGGAAAGGTTTTGTTTGGTTTTGTGCTTTGTTTTTAGCACACAAGTGGCTTCAGCAAGAAGCACCACTGTCTGGAAGTCATAATAATGAGATGTGGTACATAAGCATTAGCATGGCCAGTTTGTAAGAAGTTCATGAGGTATATTCTCTCTCTGGGATAAAATACAGTCTATTTGAGACTGACATCCATATAATATTGTTACATACTCAATAATAACAAACCACCATATGTCACACAACCCTGCCTACTCTGTTTGGAAACCACTTAATACTTCTTTGTTTACTGCCTTATACATGGAGGGAGGAGGAGGAGGCTGCAAGTATGAAGTTCCTTTTTCTATTCCTTGAAAAGCTTCAGGTTGCTGCAGTAATCCAATGCAGCAACACTTATTCACAAGTGCATTTGAAAATAACTTACAGACTTCAACAGCTTTATCATGTAGCTAAACACGAAGTGCCCTCAGATACATTTGCATCTCTGATTCCCTTTATGTATATTGGTGCACACTTAGCTTGAGACAGCCATAGTGAATCACAGATAAATTACATTTCCTATCACTTAAGACAGGAAAGATAAGATTTCAGATATTTGACATAATCCATATAGTTAACAGACATTACAATACCTGTGCTGTTTATAATTATCCACTTGGGAGGAACCTGATCTGTGATGTAGAGACTGAAAATGGCATATTCATCTTTTATTGAGAATTCCTCACTCTTGTCACCTCCAAACAAATTTTTAGCAGCACAGTATATACACTATGCTTCTTTTCTTCAGAAGTAAAGATGTGCCTGCAGAAGGCAATTTAAATCCTTAAAACTGGCAGAAAAAAAAAATAATCTTTTTTAAATTGAAAGCTCAAACTAATTGATCGCCAAAAAGAAATATTCATATATGCAATTTTGATTTACACTGGTCACGTTCCGAAACAACCTTAATTTAACAGACAAATCAGAGCAACGGTTTTGTGAATGTATAAACAGGTATTAAAGCTTATGCAGAATTTGGTAGGAAGATATTTTATCTATTGTTTCCACTTCTAATATACATGAGTAAAGCATTTACTAGCGTACAGCTTTATAAACAGCACAAGATGGAAGTATCTGAACACTTAGGTTGTCACCTTAAAACAAACTGTCACACATTTTTCTTCACACATTTGAAACCCAACTTATCAACCTTAACAAGTGTTGTTATCAAAAGAATTTTGGTGCCTTTGTTCTTTCCCTTTTGCAAGCAAATTACACTTTTAGGATTTATTAAGACAAGAAACAATTTTTGAATAGCAGGTCAAAACTCTCTATGGAAAAATTCTCATTACTTTCTAGCCTGAAGCAGTATTTACCACTCCAACTTATCCATCTTTTTCCTGTTTTTTATATATCTATATTTCCAGAATCTTGTTTCTGTGCCTAATGCTATAACATTGCAGCAGTTTGTTCAAAGCAACACTCTTATTTTTGCTCTTAGCCGGTGCTATACAAACCCTGATCAATTATTGAAGTGTAAGCCCTGAAGTAACACAGCCATTACTGCAGCAGGCAGATAAAAATGGAACACTTTTAGCTACAGTATATTTACTTTAGAGTTTCAGCAAACAAACCAACAAGTTAAACTACCTTGTCTTTCACTTTGTTTGATGTACTAATATTTCCTGCATGTTCAAAAGTCTTTCTTTTAAAACAAAGTTACTGAAATGCTATGGCTGCTTGCTTGTGAGAATACCTAAGCTTAAATATGTGCATGAAACAGCTTTGAGATATAGAAAAGGCAGCATTCAAGTCATACAAATCTAATACAGAAGCTGCTATCTGTAGTGCCATAAGAGCCAGTTTTTTTTATGAGCTGTTTGGTATTTTAAGTTCGCCGAACTGCAGAGCCTGCATATTGTAATGACATTAAAAATGAAGCTGGGAGGTATCTTAAACAACAAACAACATCACTGAGAAAAGTATTCATCAAGGGAAAAAAAGTCAAATTAGAGGTGTTGAAAACTTCTTACGCAATCAACTGCTAATCACTTGTGGACTTCTCTCCTTCTGTAGCAAACTCCTTTACTCACAAAGGAGTGCCCAAGATGTAATTTTTTGTTAAAAAGCTTTCTTATTTAATTATACAGAGTCTACTTGAGAGCGATGCCAGTTCAAGACTAGAACTATTCATCTTCTGATGGTGCTGCATGTGCATCTGCACAGAAGATATAATGTTTTTCAGTTTAAATGTCTGTTCTGGGTTTTAAGGACTAAATGATAGTGAAGACGACTGGAAACTTTCCAGATTTTCCTATATAAACTGCTTAGCAAAACCAAAAATTAGTACTTATGCTACAGAACTAATAATGTTTGACATTTGCATTTTATCACTTATGGTATGAAGAGCGGGAAGAACTTGTCCCAGGAAGTTTGAGGGAAACTATAACAACTCAGTTTTAGAAACGGATGTTTAAAAAAAGCTTGTATAGTTGTGCTCAGTTCTCAGCTGCTCTTTTCTGGTTCCCAGAAGAAAGCAGGCTGTGTGGCTTGCAAGCACCATACGTGAATAGATTATGAAAAATGATCTCATGAATGCATAAGGATGTCATCATGTCCCACTAGAAGGCATTTGATAGCAGGATGAAACAGCTACGGGTAAAAAAGCTACAGGTACTTTGATTTGGACTGATTTGGTTTCCACAGGTTTGGACAAAACAAAATGGTATTACGAAGAGGTGCTCATCTTTTATTTTAAGTGCAGCGGAGTGTGTGCAACATTTGCATTTGTGGGAATATTCATAAACACTGTCACTGTCTTAGACAGAACAACTTGTTCACACAAGTAGGATCTATATGGCCCCAGTAATACAGAACACATACTTTCCTCACAAATCTGAACTTCCCCAAAATTTACTCAAGTCTAGCAAATATGACAAGAAACCATTCCTTTTCAGCCACAGAGTAAAGAAAAGTGCAGGTACTGCCTGCAATTCATAGAAACACAGTGCTACCCTGACCTTACTGGACAAACTGCAGCTGAGAAGAAGCTGGGTAGTAATAGCGTTCTTACCTAGATACACATGGATGAGCCCCATTCTTTCCACACCAATTTTTGCTTCCTGTTGAATACTGGGTGAACGCAAGCCCTTCAGATCTAAGTTAGACAACCCAAGTACACGTACATAAAGGTATGCATCCACACGTATGATGTAGAAAATACAAAGTCAGACTTTCATTAAACTATAAATCTGGGCAATTACTACCCGTGTCAAACTATCCCTTTT
Organism: Centrocercus urophasianus; assembly: GCF_019232065.1. Taxonomy (NCBI): domain Eukaryota; kingdom Metazoa; phylum Chordata; class Aves; order Galliformes; family Phasianidae; genus Centrocercus; species Centrocercus urophasianus. Next base: position 10,703,090 of record NW_024884844.1, on the reverse strand, counting down.
TGTCCTTCTTTTCAATAGACCTTATTTAAAAAAAATAAAATAAAATAAAATCACAGCGAATGTAAGCAACCTCTTCATCTTCCATTTTATTTTATTTTTATAACCACTACATCTGAGCCTGGTAACATATTCAAGGTATGCCGCAAATACTTGGAAGCAGAAACCTTTACATTTGAACATTCGATTCACTGAAAGTGAGGTAGCCAATTTGTTGTTGCAAGCGTCTGTGCTATTATTTTTAGAGCTCTCTGGCAGACAGCTTATGAAAGGTGGTTTGTATAAAGCAGCAACATAATTTGAAAAAGTGCAAAAAGGGAATCTATAGTGATGCATGCCTTTGTGAAACTGCTCTTTATTTAAATATTACACTGGATAGTAGAAACAGGCTGGCTGGATTTATGAGGTGTGAAGCTATGTCTCATAATGATTAACATTAGAATCACAATTTAGACCTGAGGTCAGTCTCCAGATACTACATTTACCTCCGTACTTTTTTCTTAGAAAATCTGGAGCTCTCATTATTATTGCAGTCTTTATTAAAACAAAGATGCTGTTGAGTTTTCTGCCTATTTCAAATGAGTCGGGGAAGTGGGATCAGGCCTTTGAAACTTCTGTTCATTACTACCTTCATCCATGCATAACTTTTCCCAGAAGAGCTATGTTTACTTATGTCATATATACATACATACATACATATATATATATATATATATATATATATATAAACATATATATAACATATATATATATGTCCTGGTATATATATACACACATACACACATATATATGTATATAAAATAATCCAAAACTTGAGAAACCTTTCTTGGAGCCATCAACTTCACACAGATTTGCAATGATATAGACAACATGGGTTAAATCAAAAAAGAGCTCTCTAAATCTTCACTGTTCTGTTATTCTGGGTGATTGTCCTCAAAGTAACAACACTTCTGCTTGTTTCCTGCAGTGTTCTCTATGAGCACGGGGCAAGAGCCAGCAGGAGGGCAACGCTGGGGAGAGGGTTGCAATGCCACACCTAAAGTACAGGAGTTCATTGAATCATAGAAAACCCTGAGTTGGAAAGGACCCACAAGGGTCACTGAGTGCAACTCCTGACTGCACACAGGACCAAAAGGATCTTCAAGTACTATGTATATCTCGTGATCTGTATAGTTCAGCTAGCTTAGGGATGGAGTGGAAAATCAATAGATTTCAACTTTTAGCCCACAGTTTACATTCCATCAGCAAGCATTTCTTTATATCTTTTAGGTGACTTCTAAAAGCCCCTTTCCTGTAGGCAATTTGACGACTCAGAAGTCACAAGAATGCTTTGAGTGCAATGTGTCTATGCAGACTGATTATTCTGAGCAAGAATCAACTTTTTTGCATCTTACAGGTGCACAAAATCTTTTGCACATGCATACTATACTCCTTCTGCATACACTTGGTACAGCTGATGCCCTCTGGAGCTGACAAACTTACTTGCTGCTGTATGCCCAGAAAGATTCCTCATTCTTAGCTGCAAATGGAAACTTCCCTCCCAGCCCTTCAGGAAGAAAACTGAGGGAAAAAGAATATTAGAATAGCCACCGTCCAACTAACTGCTCCACTATATTGCAAGCAATTATTAAAACAAGCAACGACTCATATTCTGTTCTGGCAACAAAAGTTCTGCAGCCAGCTATAGTTACAACTCTGCTATTCACACTACTCCCACTCCATTTCTTTTACTTTCAGAAATATTTCTTTCATCTACAGAAAAAGAAACTGAATCAAGTAATTTATATCCATCTGTCCACTTAGTTTCAAATTACCTGGATCTGCTTGTAACTTAGAATATTACAGTATTTATGGAAGGTTACAAACAGCTTAAAAAGATAAATCATAACGTAGATCCACATTTTCATGGTCTAAGCAAAAGACAGATAAATGATTTTATCAGGAATCTATGGCTACATAAAATACTTGCAAGATACCAAAATCATTGTAGGACGTTAACTCATCTAGATGTTTTCCAAAGATAAAGTAAGTCACTGTAGAGATCATAGAACCGTTTCAGTTGGAAGGGCCACTTGAAGGTCATCTACTTAAACTCCCCTTCAATGAACAGGATGGTAGCAAGTTATCCTAAATTTTGATTGTGAGAAAATATTTTGAAAAGACAGCAATCATCTCCATGCAGCATCATCACTTAAGTGACAGATTGCACGTCTTCAGGTGGTAGCACTGTGTTTTATTGATGACTGGACTTTGCTGCACAAAGATTTGGGATGGAACACTTGTAATCCTGTAGGGTGTAACTTCAAAAGTTGTTTTCAGGGAAAAAAAAGCATGAATGCCTTCCACTATCTATGAATGCAAGGAATCCTCAAAGACAATAACAATATTTCCATTTTAACTAGCTATCCGTTCAAATGAAAATTGACACTACTTAATTTACACTTTTCTTCAGCAGAAGTTCCAGAGCATATACCATGTGAAATATTCACTTCAGAAACATTTATACAACCTCTAGATTGCATACTAAGTATTCTCTTTATCTTATGACACTTGACCCACCGTGAATACAACAGAGAATAACTCTAGTTTTGAATATTCATTATATCTTTAAAAAAAAAAAGCAACACAACATTTTAATGTCAGACAGCAACAAAAGCTATTCACGGGCCAAAGCCTAGTCACTTAGGTTTACCCTACACTGATGATTATACATCAAAATGTCAGAAGATATGTATTTACCAAGTTTGATGAAGAAAATCTGACAAATACTGTTTAAGATAAGTGGCATTTTCTCCTAATTGTTTTCAGATGAATGAATGAGAACCTAATGCCCTGTTACTTTGGTGGAGCACTAAATGGCTTAAAAAACTCATGTTTATACAATGTATTGGTGCATACTTTAAAAGGAGAATGGAAACAGTCACGTTCATTTACAAATTGATTTTAGGCATACATAGCTGGAATTACAAAAGAAAAATGGGAAAAAGATCCCAGATAGACAAATCATTTTTTATGTATGTTTGTTGTGCTTCTTCAGTTTGCCATGCCTTCTCATTCACCCTCATACTCTGGTGCAGTTGTGGTTTTTAAAAACATAAATGTTTCGGCTAGCATCAAGTTTACTCAAAGGAATCATCTATATGGTGGATCACATACCAAAGACAAACTCTTCTAATAGTATTTCAGGGTTCTGTGATTCATGCAGGTACTCTGCAAATCAGCAACCAAATATCTGCTTGCTGTGCTTTGAAAAATATGAGTATTTTACCATATTAAGCAGCAGAGATCGTCACTAGTGTAAAAATGCATTAAAAGAGATCTGAAAGAGGGACTTCTCATATTGTGCCCAAACACATCATCCACTATTTTGACTGTAGTTTATGCATCAACGTACATATATGTACACATCAATGTGCATATACATATATACACATATTTATAGAAATAATAGAGAAGGCTTAGATATTTGAAGAAATGCAGTGATAGCAGAAAGGACTTTCTGCCATCTCCAGAAAATCAGCTGAAACATTTAAAACTAATTTAATTTCTCCATGTTTTTGTGCAGCTCCCTGATTAGTCTTGGGACAAAGCAATCTGCAGTGACCAAATAATTCTCTCTATACTTTGCTCAATGTACCAACTGTTGATTATAACTTAAGTTTTAAATATTCTGATTTATACCCTTAGAGCTGAAAAATAAGTATTTGACAAAAATCTTAACAAAATCCAGAACAGATTTTTTAATTACTCTCAGAATTTTCAATTAGCTTTGAATAAATCAGTCATTTGATTTTGTACAGCTCTGAATAACTCTTCCTAGAATAGTCGGAATAAGAAACATTAAAAGCAACTTATTACAGGGTAGACTTTTATGCAGTAGTCTGACTTGAAAGAAAAGTACTACAGGTTATAACAGGCATTTTCTAATGAGATGTCCAGCTGAATTTTTCATGTCAGAGATTAGGTGGTTCTTGGTACATTACTCCTCTGAGTCAAGGTCGTACTCCAGAGATCTATGGTTGGCGCTTTCAGATTTTGGTTCTGGGAAAGAACTCATTTGTTCAATTAACTGGAAGACAGAATGGCATAGGCCTGAATTAGGTACAACGTAATATAAGAATGTCTGCCTTCCACCAAATCTGTTATATGCCATTATTCTCAGACAATTATGATCATTAATGAATATCTATATCCTCTCTTCCAAGAAAACTGAAATACCTCTGTTAAGCATTTCAGTGCATCACATCATCTGCCTCAGTGTAAGGGAGAAATGAGGGTAGAGAAGAGCATATTGTTTCATAATGCACAAAGTAATATCAATGGGCAAGTATAGGTACCAGAGCTGTGACAAATCCTTTTTTGCAACTAGATGCAGATGACAGTGGGAAGCTAGAGGTGGTCCATCCACTATTACAAAATAATAATAATAATTTGTTTCTGATTTTGTACTATCAAATCATTCTCCATTTTCCACCTTCAAAGGTCCAGCAGGAGCCCATTGGGCAGTCTCACTGCAACACATTACAAGTGAAGATGGCACTGGGGCTATTGGCATTGCAGAAAATGAGGCAAGAACTAAAGCCTACCAAAACCAATAGAAAATCTCCATTAATTCAAATGGGACTTGGATCAGTTTGCTGGCAATTGGTATGTCAGACATCCTAAAACCCACTGGCAATGTCAGGCAGTGGTTCACAGCTGCACTTCTTTCAGGTAGGTTAGGAGGAAATAAGAGTCTTACAACACCAACTCTCAGAGCACTGAGGATTGACAGTGAAAGTCTGAATATCAAACCTCCCACCTTGGAGAATGTAAAATCAAATCTACAGCAGCTCCAACTTTAAAGATTTGATTTTCAGATAGAATAGATATACGCATTATGGGGGATGATCCATTTCTTTGTTACACTGTCAGGAGATTGTATGCAACTATCTTTCTCTGACACAGAGAGTCAAATAGATATGGTTTGGTTTGCTTTCAGTAATGGAGGATCTCTTTAGTTAAAAGTAGTAACGTAAACTCATTTAATTAATGAATGGACTAAGCATAATCTGTTGAAAGTCTTTCTGATGTTTTCATTCTCTTTGCAGAGCCCAATGCTTCCAGCTGTCTCTTACAGCTCATACTAGGCAAAAAATCTTTTGTCCAATTAGTACTAGTTGACTCTTTTCAAATATTGGGTATGACCATGAAGCATATATATACCCAACATATGCAAATGATTCATAGGCTTTGATGAAAATATTATCTATAAATGCAAACATTTGTATTCCACCACTACATTCTGTTTCTACACAATGAGAGAGAAAAAAAAAATTAAAATATAGCAGAGAATGGTATTAGAACGCGCTCAGTTGTGTGATCATTTGGCAAAATGGGCAAATGTCTCCTAAAGAGTACGTTGAGGTTCCCCAAACAAATTTTACTGGTAACATAAGGCAGGTTGGAGTAAATTCCAGCCATGAAACTCTAGTTCATTAATTTTCTACACCAACTGTCTCTTGCTAATTCCACTCACATAATAAACAGCCTAATAAAAATATACTTTCCTTCTCAGCCTACATCTGAGAATATTTATAGATGCTGCGTAATATTGACATGGACTTGGTATTTTCTATATTATAACAGAAATTTGGAAGAAGGAGTATACTTGAATCAAATTACAAGAGAGATGCTGTGCTTTGTGATTCTAAGGTGATGTAATTTGTCTACTGCTGTTTCTGCCAACTGGTGACCAGACACTAGAGCTGACTTAACCAGTAAGCAGAGTCTACCATCTGGTGGCTGGAGTTGCTGAATGTACGTCCTACACATTCCTGCATCTAGATTCAACTGGGACCTTTGTCACTGGAAGACAGCAGTTTTCTCCAATGACTGGCGGAATAAGAACCCTTCAGTACGATAACAGTTTGCCTTAAAGATTTTTGTGTGTGTGTGATTTACATCTCCATCTATAAGAGCGTTTCAAAAAACACGGATGACCTTGTTGATCCTTATTAGGCCACTCTTTTACACTCCGATTAATAGCTGTGCATAAAAAAAATAGTCACGTGGTAGTATTTGTCATGAATCAATCAACAGAATTTTTATGAAACCCTAAAGTGAGTCTAATTTGATAACTTTCAAGTTCTCTTCCTTGCCATGATGTATTTCTGCTATTGTCATTCTCAGAATATAATACATCACGATAGGAATTGCTACTCAAATCAATGAATATTTTTGAATGAATAACCATTAGTTTGCACAGTGAAATTTTAAACACACATATAACCAAATGACCAGAGGTATTTATGCACATCATTGAAGTAGTGAGGGGTGATCAAAATAAAAATCAGTAGAATAAATTTGTTTGTTTTTAATCAACGTGTTCATGTATTTCACAGTCACAAAGACATAAAGGGATTGGCAGGTATAGCATGATGTAAGTCAACATAGGAACTAAGACTTCATTTATCCCTGCAGGTATGCTTTAATATAAGAAAAACAGAAAGATGAAACTATCCTCATGTTAAGGTACAGCACTAAAAAGTCTGCAAATAATTTAAACCATATTAGTGCATGGTAATATTGACAGTAAGATAGGAGTGACTGAAACAATCTAAACAGCAAAGGAATAAAGTGGCTTTTAAGTACCTAAGGAAAAGATCACTGCCAACAAAGATATCTAAAAAGCAGAAAAATGTGTGATGTTCACAAAAGATATAAAGGATGACTTCATCACAAGTTTCTATTGTGCCTCTCAACACACAAGCTAGCATTTTGCATATTCTCTTTTCTATGCAATGACTACACCCGATTAGTCTCTTCAACACATTCTAACAATAGGAAATGCTATCTACAAAATGGGTTATTTGACACAATAAAAGAAAATCTTACTGAACTATCTTCTGAAAATGATGTACAAAAGGCTATTAAACAACATGCATCTGGCAAGTCAAATGGTTCAGATGGCATACAAATAAATCCACATACTATTGCTGATTTCCAACTATTAAGACATCTGCTGAAAATTCTCCAGTTAATATGAGCACAAAAAAGCTTCTTCCAGACTTGACTATTTCCCTTATCTATCATGTAACCATCAAAGGAGAGAGGATCAATCACTGTGTATAACAACCAGTTTGGTAGCTCTTTCCCAGCCGCAGTGGGCAAAGTCATTTTTCCATGTGGCACTGTTTTGTGGCACATATTTTTCCCCAGTTCATGTTCAATCAATTTCCAGGGTCAGATCAGCAAAAAAAGACAAAATGTCCTAATTATGTTTCCTACTAAATCCATTGTTAACTGAAGAGGCAAATTCCCTTACACGGCTTTAACTAGACGGAGTTCTGCTTAGGTCAGGCATAAATAACTAAAAGAAAAAGATAAGAATGTGCCACTATACTGTACAAGAGCAGAAAACCTTCAGCATCAATGCCAGATCCTACTGCCTTAAGATTCATATCATCTTCCCATGGTTAATGCCTTACTATGATATTTTGACAAGGAGAGGATCTAGACACCGAGGTGTAATGAAACTGATTAAAGCAATAACAAAGTCTTACAAAGCAGCATGCAGAAATTGCAACTGAAAACTACTGTCATACACTAAGTAAGAGTCATTTAAGGACACAGACATTAGCAATATTATACTACTCATGCAAATATAGTCAAAGAACAAAAAGCTCCTCCAGTACATGTGCCAGCCCTTACCAATCTTCCGCAGCCCCAAAGTGTAGTATTGGCGACAGAAATGGTTTTCTTATGCTTCACTTAAAAATTATTGGGGTATATTACAATTTACAGAAGAATACAGTATTTAGAATAATTTTTGTTGTACAGAAAGCAGAAAGGAAATTTCATGATTGATTTTCTACATTCCACCTGACAAATGGTGGAAGATTTTTATAAAGAAATATAAAACTTTTGACACATCTATAACCATCTCTAAGAGGTCGTTCAGATAGTATGAAGCATTTGTCCCGAAGATTATTCCTGTGAAATTATTTAAATATAAAATTATTAACTCTAATTAGAGAAGTTACATGCTTAAATAATCAGTGCTTACATCCAGGTATCAGGTAGTAGATCACTTCGGTTTAATCAGTTTTCTGAAGAACAAGAACTAATCCAGTAAAAGTAAATGAGCCTAATTTGACAGAGTAGACAGAACCATCACAGACCTCTTAAATTCCCTTTATTACAGGTATTTCCATAATCTCACTGGAATAACCTGTAAAATTGTACAGTGTTTCTCTAAGATTACTTAGTGTTCCCTGGCTTATCAATCATCAGATATATAAACATTCCTATTTCTCTCGCTGCCTCAATTCACTGAAGGAAGCAAACTTAAGAGTGCCATTTTCATAATTTTTCCACAAACTGCATTTACTTCCATTAAGCTTATCACAGTGGTACTACTTTGTTAAGGTTGTGATGTTTCTTTCACACCTTGACAAGGTAGATGAACATTTTAAAAAGCAAAGCAGAAGCAGATGTAAGACAGTACAAAGAAAGGAAGACTCAAAGTAGAGAGAATAAAAGAAAAAGATTCACTGAGGCATTTAAGCCTTGCAGTAAAGCAACAAAACATCATTACAATCAATGAGCTCCTGCTAAAACAACTAAAGATGAACTAAGAAAGGTTCAAAGGAAGATGAGCAACAGACTTGAGACTTTTTTTGTGTTTTAAGACTTAAGAGTGATGAAAAAGCATCCAGAGATCTTAATAGTATCAGTGCTGCTTTGTTAACCACTGTAGTTTGAACAAAGACACGCTTTTGTGCAGCTTATTCTTATCTTTTCTCTCATATATAGTACATTTCTTCTTTTCCCATTGCACTAAAATCTTGTTCTCCCTTCATTTTCTTTCACCACTCTCATAAAGCTGTTACTGCTGAAGACTTCTACTAGCCCTCTACATAGGTGCAGAACAGGGACAAAGGGCGAAGGCTTTGTCACCTCTTTAATGTCAAGAATGAAAGAGCAGAGAAGAGCATTGAGATGAAATAGCCACACTTCTACTCACTTCCTTTCCCACATGAACACGATTCATTATGACAGACTAGTCATAAAGTAATAAACTTCTAAAAATGCAACAATAAAATGTATTTTTTTTTTCAGATGGGCACCAATGAACTCAAAAAAAAGCTCAAATATCCAACGATAAAGGATTAAATTGAAACACTACATTCTACAATGAAGCTCACTAAAATGCTAGAGCTGATGTACAGAAGTAAACAACAACACAAGGTGAAGCAGCACTGTAACATCTTCATGTTGCAGCAGCAGTAGCATTTCAGAAGACTTTTCTCTTATCAGACTAACTTGCACCAACTCCAGTGAGTTGAAAAGAGCTCCTATCTGTTTAGAAGAAACCACCCGCACTCTGGTTTTCTGTGAGCAGCACTTTGCTGCTCAGTCTGATATCACAGAGCAAGCACTGACACGGCCACAAGGACCAGCACTCATCCAGGACCAAGAGACACAACCTTGGTGGGAAATGGATGGAGGCACCAGCTCGCAGGTGTGCTGGGGGAGGGGCTGCTCCCATGTAATCCCACTGCTTCAAGCTCTTCAGGAAAGGTTAAGCACATGTAAATTAAAACTGCAAGCTATTTTTGTATGAAGTTGGTATTACTAATTTGTTAACTATGACAATTTCACACAGAAACCCTTTTGTTGGAAACTGAGTTTCTCATGTAATAATTAGCTGTGGAATATTACCCCAAACAGGTGTCTGTAGCCTGTCGAAGTCAGAACAGGTGATTTAGAATTAGCGTATTAAAAGAACTGTGAATTAGCGAAGCAAAAACGTGTTAATTTCTTGTTCCATCTGTTAATATGAATTCACTGCCAAATATTTTACTTTGTAGAACTGTGCTGGGATTGGCAAGAACATACACTATAAAAAAAAAAAGTTTAAAGGCCTGAATGTTTAAAAATCATGACATACGTTACTGCAAAAATAACTTCTACATTTCAGCAAGGTTTTTTCTTTTGTATCTTTTAAAACTTCATAGTGAAGAATACCATATAATCCATAAAATTGTGTTAAGAGCTCTCACAAACAAACTTTAGGACTTTCAAAACCAAAGCTGAACACAGCGACATGAGAAAATGTAAGAAAATATTGGGAACGGTCTTCAATAAAAATTATAATCAGCATTTTTATACCGCTTCTCACCTTAAGACTTAAAGTGTTCATCGCTTAAGATACTTATGATGTAAACATTTGAAAGTACTATAATCTACCTGAAAAATTCTGTCCTGTCCTTTATAATAACATAGAATGTATGAACTTGCCTGTCCTAAAAGTCTTTTGTTATAATGTTCTTAACTTTTTCTGTTTGCAACTGAAGAAAACAAACCACGAGGCATCTTACACATAGGAATCTTCACAGTAATATTTATAATAGCATGAATGACATGGTTTTTTTTGTTGTTTAATAATAATCCCCACTTTCACATTCTTTCTATTTAGAAGGCTGGTGTGCTCCTGGACAGTCTCATATATGGCAGGATGATCAATACTACAAAAATATTGCAAAATGGAGATTAAAGATTGATTTTAAAGAGTGTACAGTTTGCATTTGCTAATAGTAAAGCCAATGTTTTTATGTCACTACTATCAAAAATAAAGAGCACATTTCAATGTATTTTAAAAATAATTATCCTGCAATATATTATATATCTCTATCAACTATTAATGAACATCAGGTATAAACGTCCAACTCCTAATACCTGTGACTAATGACTGCAATATATTTTCTAGCATGAGTGTTTCTCCACTTTTCTGAGCTTTGCAGAGAAATGCCCGACTATTTGTTTGCTCCCTGCTGTGCCTTGCTGCTTCTCGCACCCTCTGCCCCACGTCCTTTGGAGCCCTGCCATCACACAGCAGTGCCTGCTCCCTGCCAAGACTCCCCTCCCTCAGAAAAAGGAGAGCACTAAGTGCATGCACAAACACTAAGCCTATGAAGAGCCTGCAACATCATCCAGAGATAAACTACATCACTGGTTTCAACAGCTAAATTCTTCTATTGGTCACAACATGACAAATCTCAGAGAACACTGCCCAAGTGCGGTCACAGGCATAAGCAGCAAAATTGAGGCTCCAACCTGGATTTATATGAAGTCCAACTACTTAAATCCTACAATTTTCCTTTGGCTCTCTTTTTTTTTTTTTTTTCTGGAAGGTGAAAAGATCAAATATGTGAAACAGGTGAGCGAGAAAGTTGAAGTGCACAGAAACCTATAAATGACCTATGCCTTGGTGAATTTTTCACCAAACATAGGCAACCCAGGATTTGACAAGCTAACAGACAACCAGCAGTTTCAGGCATGGCCTTTGGAGATGCTAATCGAATTTACCTTAAAATCTTCTCAGCATACCGATTCTTAAGCTTTCGCTTGCCCAGCCATTTGCCTCATCACGCAATGCTGCTACAACAAACAGTTTTGTAGATATTTCCAATGGTGTACAAATTCCTCCATGCCTACATGTGACTGCTGCACAGCGAGACAAGCTCCTGGCCCCAAGTACATTGTTACTTCAGCATATTTCCTGAAATCTTATCTTCTAGTACAAGGAAATGGCAGAGAAGGCCATATTGCCACTTGCATAGTAGGAGAGTGAAAAGATGCACACCCAATTACCACAAGCATTTTGAGTAAAGCTTAGAGATACGCAGCAGGTTCTTAACTGCAAATGATATGATAGGTAGTTTCTCCTCCCTAGTTTTCTGCCACATCCAAGAAATTAAAATTTACATGAATCATCCGTAATGACTAGTATAATTTAGGGAAGTGAATGAGATTTTCTGCATTATTTATATTATGAACTCACAAGAATATGAATGGTGGCTTATGTAAATTCAATCCATGTTTACAGTAGCAAAGTGCAGAAAAAGACCAGTAAGGGTTAAGTAGATATTTCCAGAGTTGGAGCTCTTTGTATCAACACTCTATTGCTTATTGCTTTAGTGCTGAGTGATATGAGTTACAGCCTATGATGTACATATGGGAAACTTTTATTGTTTTCCACATTTGAATGGAAAAATAATTATGTTGCTCACATCTTTCACATACTTAGAGCAAATGCATCACATTCTTTCTCAGGGTGTGGGTTTGAATTCTTATACTGAAGAAAAGAAAGCTGCCAAAGTTTTAACCTTCGAGTAATATAGGTTCTTTTTCTTTTCTTTTCTTTTTAATGCTTGATAATTCAACCTACATGTCAGCATAGGCTTTAAAATAGAGCACATCTATTTGCTCATAATATTTAAGAAATACAATGTCATTATGCTGTTATCAGTGGTAAAACATGTCTAATCTTGATATAGCATCACCTTTAACAAATGCTTGTGGGAAAAAACTAGCAAATGCATAAAACATTTTATGTAGTTTTAAAATATACAATACATTAAAGTTTTAGTTGACTTATCTGAAAAGACATATTTTTGGCACATAAATAAAAAAAGGCAAGGGAAGAACTTGTCAGAAGGCAAATAAAGTATGTAAATTAAATCAAAGGTAAGGCAGCTACACTTTTTGTATAAATAACTGTGTTAACAGATTTTTATGCATATTACAATATATTCAGATGCATTACTTCTGCAGAAACAAATTCATCGCTTCTCTCCAAAAAAAAAAAAAAAAAAAAAAGGATTAAAACAATTTATTTTATAAAATTTGGATGGATAGGGTAAGAAATGTAATAGCTATCTATGGAAAATAAATATAAAAATTATTCAGGCTCCATCTACTTTATGCTAGTAATGAGATGCACTTCATTCAAATTCCTTTCAATTGAAACAGTGCTGAGAAAGCAAGAACATGATTCTGTAGGAAATGATTTCTAATCTTCATGATAACATACCAATATAATACAATTATTTACAATTGACTAAGAGTTAATTCCAATAGTATAACATCTTTCTTGCAAAAATGTCAGCTTTTATTGATGAAACAAACTAAGAATAAAACATTTTTACTTGTAGTTTAACTGTGCTGTTCTTCATTCTGTTAACCAAAACAACACAGCAATACTGTAAACAAAAAAATAGCATCAAACTGGCTGTGTTTGCATGATTTTACCAAGAATCATAAGCAGCAAAGTGAAAAGCTTTGGGTTTCTTAAAACATTAAAAGTGGTATGAGAAAAACAATGTGGTTTTTTATTTATTTTGGGGATGCTTTTCTTAAGAAAATAATGAATGTGAATTCAGCCAGAAGTCATCACTAATGTCTCTGAGCAGAGATTCGGTACTGCTAGAAAAATAAATAGAATCATGCTCTCATTTTTATATTTCAAATGCCAAATGACACTGTTTTTTTGGTTTTGTTTTGCTTTTTTGAGAATTAGTAAAAGTGAGAAATAAATAGTTAATGTTCAATCCTCCTTTTGTCTATTGCATTTGTGGGCTACATGGCAGAACTCTTTTCACTGGTGACTGAATGTCAGTTTAATCTCAGCAGTTCCCCTGCCTTCGAACACATCACCAGTTATGAGAATCTTGAATTTCTTTTAAAGAAGGAATAGGGTTTAACTACTTCTCTGTCTCATAATCTGAGGGTGTTAGTCAAAATGTGATTTTTCCAAGCAAATTTTATGCTATCAAAAATAAAACCATTTCTATTTGCAGCTGCACAGGTTTTTGTGTGGCATTTTGAACTCCTATGTCACCACTTTTGGCTGTGCATCCTCTGAGGCTCAATAAGCAGAGCCACAACAAGTGACACTCATCAGCAAAGCCTCCCTGCATACAAGCCTTGCACTTACCCTACTCCTTCAATGACGATTCACCAAGGTGAAAGAATATATCAAGTCAGAAGTTTTATACTTCAGATTATTTTGGTCCAAAGGACTGCACGAATCAACACCGAGAAAACATAGCCCTGGTTGAAGGCCATTGATGTATACTTCCATATTGTGAAGATTGATTTTTTATTTTTTTTTTAATCTCTCCAGATCTGCAGCTGTTTGGAAAGATAAAGTTAGTTTAACTTTTTCCTTATGACAAGGCAAGTAAAAAAGACATAGCAGTGTGCCAAGACGCAAAACCACAAGTAACTCAAGTTCATAATAAAAGCAGCTGCTTCATCCATTTCACATGGGGTTACGCTCCTGAAGTCCAACTAATATTTGAAAGCATGAACAAGTATGCCCTTATAAACAAAATACAGCAACTCTGCCTTATCTCTTCACATGGGCTAGCCCAACCAACTCAAACGCTGAGACAATAAAAGGAAACAGGTGGTTGAGAGAAATATCTTATATCCTCCAAAGCAGCTGCCCTACAAGAAATTCTATCTAGGTATCCTGAACAAATTGTCTTTTCATCAAAGATCACACATACGAGGGATGCACAGTATACCTTTTCAGAACATATCTTGTATTGTATTTTCTACAACCAACTGGTTCCCTTTGATTGGCATAATTTTGGCAGATAACAATATTTGTATTTTTAAAAACAGTATTTAATTTGTTTACAACAGGTGCTTATGCTCCATTTGCACAGAAGAGCCGTTGTTCCCCAAGGCCCAGGAATATGACTGTGTCTCACATTACTGCTTCTCTCCTAAGAGCACAGCAGCCATTAAAATGCCCCAAGGAAGCAGCAGGAATGAATGAAATGACCTCCCATGTTTCAGCAGTCTGCGCTATTTGAAGTGTAGGGCACAGAAATACTGTAGTAGTTTGGAGTGCGTGAGAAAGGATATGTGCAGGTGATGAGTGACAGGGCATGCCACTTGGATAAGGAGAAGCCATGAAACACTGTGCTGGCATTTTACTGGGACACAATAATGTTAGCAGCCTTGAAGGCAGAATGGAAACTGCTACAGGCAGGGAGCAGCTCCAAATATTTTTTAAAAAAGTTGAAATCTTTATTCGGAAGAAAAATAATAATTTCACCTAAGCACTACAAAGGATCCATAAAGTTGTGATCTTGTTGAAATAGTTACTTATAATATTAACTATAAAACAACACGGATTTCAATGCAAACACTCTGTAACGCTCCCAACATAGAGCGCAAAATTTTAAATAAATTTAGACTTTTACTTTGGTCCTGAAACATGCATATTAATCTAAATCTGCCCTGAAAAGCATGAAGAACTGTCATTTAGATATGGATAGATACACTACAGATATGTATCTTTGCATAATGATCTCTCAACATTCTTTTTTATATTATCACTAATATATTTTCATTTTCTGTTAAATAGCAGAATGTATGTGAAATATAAACCCATAAATCTGTTTCTTTACAATTCTACAGAGATCACAATGTATAATATATGAGGAAAAAATGTTTAAAGGGTTACAAATTCTAAAGTCATTACAAATCCGTCATTATTTAAGAAAAGTTGTGATACGCAATGCTGGGATATGAGTACTTTCAGAACTGCTGCCTCAAGGTGGAACAGCACCACACAGAAAAGCTCATGGACAGGTAACTAAGGGTGAATTCCTTCAAAGAACTTCAAAGAAGGAACTCAGAGGATTCCAACTCCTAGTCCATTAAGCTCATGACACATGTCATTGGTATGGCCTCCATCCCACCCTCACCATGGCTACAGTGACTGAAGGAAAGTCCATTTTATTATCTACCCTCTGGGAAAGTGGAAGCTGGCCAACAGAATAAACTACAGAGGTTTCATATGAGTTATCAACTGCCCCGAAATCTAGCAATATATCCAGGTTTTATATATGTGAGGGATGTTACTGCACATGGAGAACATGCAGAAGAATGTTTTGAGAGAAAACAAACAACGTATCTGGCAATACATTTATAGTTTAAGAGTTTCTTGAACACTGAGGTTTCTTCATTATACTATATACACATCTAAAGAGAAAACATAATTATTGTGATAACAAAATACCTGAATTTTTGAAAATAACTACTGATCATAGACAGCAGCTCTTAGCTGCAGCTGTTTCCATCATGACACTAATTCCTCATTCATTTGAACAGGGCTTAATGGTGCTGTCATAATAATCTTATTGTGACACCAATGGAAGTTCATGGAGACAATGCAACAATGTTAAGATTAAATAAAGTGATGTCCCTACTGTGATACGTTTAGCAACGTATTCTGAAATTTCTATATTTGGGGAGCTTAATTATATAGAATTTATTAGTCTGACATATTAACCTCATTTTTATGGCTTCCTCGAAAGCTTGCAGATTTAATTAAATAATTCTCCATAGCTGCACAAGCTATTGACTTCTCTTGAATGTATTCATGAGTCTTCTCATTTCTACAGAAACCATAGTGTCAGGCTGTAACGGCAAAGTATTTTTGGCGTGTCATTGCCCTATTACAAATCTAGAAGTCCAGCTGGCTGTGTTTTTTGCCTATATTACATTTGCAAAATCTTACACTTTATGGATGATTAATGAACCACTGTACAGATGGATGCAAAAACACAAAATTTGTATTTTTCGTGCAGAAAGACCTAAGTATATAGCAATAGGTGGAAGAGAACTTTCTGAAATCTGAGAAACCATGTCAAATAAAAAAGAAACACGCAGACAGATTTTTGGAACTGACCACGGTACATATTATAAAAAGATACAAATCAACCCTCAAAACTTTAGACTACAGAATTAATGAGTATTGTTTCCACTGTCAAAAATTTAATCCTATCCTGATTTTATTTCACATGTCTGTGCAAGCCTTATAATGAAAATAATATCAGATAATGTTACTTCAATCTGCGGAAACAATTTCACAATCAGTCTCTAACTGGGAATGAATTGTGCACTTCATTTTTAAAATTACTAAGTTTTAACAAATGTCAAGGCAGGAACAAAGCGTTCCCAAGCCCTGATTCTGTCTGTAACCCCAGGTACCCGCCCTCCTGAAGGCAGAGGTATCACAGCACTTGACGAGCACTGCAATATTCCCTGTCAATTTTACATTCTGTTTGGCAGCAGTAGAAGCTTGACAGGCATCAGCACAGTGATTGGCAGTACCATGACTGATAATGCGAGTCACAGCAATTGGCAACAGCACCATGATCCCCCTCTCGGAGTCCAGAATTTACTTATAAAGTCACAGGTGACCTTTGATGATACAAGCTAGAAGGTCATGGAAAGGAGAAGATGTTATTAAAAGTCCCTTCAGATTATTGTTGGTTTTTACCTTATTAGACACTGAACTAAAGTAGCTATGATCTGGGATACACACAATACCCACTGTCTCACAGGGTGGTTTTGCTCAGATCTAGGAGTAATAACTCTTCCATGCTGTTTGATAAAATATTTGTGTCCTGTTTTTGTATTTACATTTTTCCTTTCTCCAACTGTAAATAAATATAATGAAGCTTTTCTATCTTTGGATATTGTTATGAATATTAAAAAGTTAACACACTTATTGAGATCTGAAAAATAAGCCTTACATTCTTTCATCACTTGATGTCTATCCAGACTCAGATGAGCACCTACCATCAGGTTTTCATGTGATCACAAGATATCTTTATCCAAGTACTAAGCCATGAACCTGTCTCAAAATCTCCCCAAAACTTAAATTTTGGTATCAGAAATCCAAGATCTCAGCCCCTATGCTAAACACTTCCAAAGTAAAACAGAAAAAAGGGAAGCTTTCAAGAGGGGTAACGAAAGAGGAACAAGTTTGGTTTCATTTGAACACAACGTAGTTGCAGGATGGCTTAGACTGCTCTTCTCTCCTTCACCATAACACTTTCATTCCTAATGCTCCAGCAGTCCATCCCTCACTTGAGTGACTTCTCAGCTACACGTAACATAAATATGAAAAACACATTCAAAAAAAATTCTCATTATATTTTGTTTATATTATATAACCTATGTATTCATAACTAAAGATTTTACACACAGGAGCGTTTTACAAGGGTGTTGTAGCAAACACTACTTCAGCAGAGAGAGAAAGATTTTGTTCACTGGAAGGAAAAATTAAATATGGAGTAGTAACAGGACTCAGTAAAGCATGCTTTGCCTTGCTGGCCTGCTATGTCAGCACTCCCTGACATACCCAGAAACCAGAGATTCGTGGATGAATGTCATCTAATGCTATTTTTCAAGCTCCCAAAGCCTTCTCTCTTCACTCCGCTTGTCACCGAGAGACCCTTCTTTGACATGACAGTAAGTTTGAATAAAGGCATCTTATATTTCAAAGTATCAATTCCTTACTTTCTTTATAAATATTTTCTCAGTTTTTCCTTTTGCACTGAAATTAAAACAAGATATAATCTCTCCGCATTCAATTTCATCGGAGTTAGTTGGACCCAAGAGAAATTTTTCATGATTTTTCCCTAACTGCTCTTACTTGGCTCTCTATAAATTGGATTAGGTATGTACTGCAGTACCTGGGCAAATCAGAAAAAAGCGAAGAACAGCTTATTTTGAAGCCTGACCACTGCACACCCTTTATGCTGTCCTTCAGTCAAGGTTTATAACCCCTAAACTGCTGTGGTGCATGTTGCAATCCACAACGATTTAAAATTCATCAAACAGACAAAGTGTACATTTAATACTCACATGAGGGAATACAGAATGCCTTTCAATACATCAAACTCCTAAACCTTTTACATCTTTCATTTTTAAGCTACATGGATTTTGATTTGTACAATTTTAAAAATATTCTGAAGCCTAGTCAATCTAACACTAAAAAGCACTCTTGCACAGTAAGAAATCAAGAAATACAATTCAGCAAACCTGGTATAGTTGGTCCCCAGGGAAGTTTTTTTCCAATTCTGTTTGTCATAGCCCAGATCCATCATGTCATGCTAGCCTAACTTACTACTACTGTCTTTCCACCTTTTTTTTTTTTTTTTTTTTTTACCCTTTCTTTTTTACCCTTTTTCTGGCACACTCCAACTATTTTCTGTTAAACTAGTGCTGTCACAAGAAAACATATAAAAATGCTCTTTTGCAAACATACTGTTTGGTCTCTACTGAACTCTCCAGAGCCACGGATTTCTCTCACTGTCTTTATCAGGGGTGAATGTTGACAGATCACTGAACCTTACTGTCAGCGGTGACAGGCTTAAAGCTGTTTTGTTCAAGGTAGAGAGAAAAAAAAAACAAAAAAGGTTTCTGTGCCTTGCATCTAGAAGGTCCCTGATTTAACAACAAAGGCTTATGTTCAAAGATGATTAGCTTAAAGGCATTTCAGAGAGTTGTGATTGTAGCAGCAGTTGGGTGCCTTGCTACTGGGTGAAATATGTATTCCCCTGAGAACAAAGGCAGCAGCAATCCTATTCTGCTGAGATGGCAACTTTAATAACTCCACGTATTTATCAGTATTGTGTCAAGATTTAAGGATTTTGCCCTTCAGGTGAAGTTGGAGGTAGATGGAATGGTTACGGTGCTGAGCAATCCCACTAAGATATACATGGAAAATGTCCCATAATGTCCTGGGGGACAGATGGAAAAAAATCCCAATGGTCTGAATACACAAAACATAGATAAATGTCTTCAAGGTTTGTGGAAAGTTGAGTTTTTTACATTGGGCTTTAGCCTATGTATAAAGTAATGAAACTAGGGACCAGGTGCTTTTCCCATGTACAGAGAACCACGAAAAAGTATATATTAGGGTAAAAAATCCAGTCCTATTTTCAATCAGAAGTTAGAGGAAAAAAGAAGTAGGTATTGGTTTTCACATCTCAAATACACTGAAAATAATGAAGTTGTACTGTTGGATCATTTATAAAAGATGCAACTTGAAACAAATAACATGAATTGCTGAAAAAACTAACTGGAAAGATTAATGCAGCTGATTCTGGCATGGGTAGGGCTTGACTGAGCACAGTTATTACACACAGACTCACACAGAAGCAAAACACCTCTTTGCCTTTGGATGCATAAATGTTTTCTATGATCTTTCCTTACTTCACTGTGTACAGTGACACCAGGACAGATTTCACTGTCCTACAGAGATAATGACCAACAGAGAGTAAACTATTCATTCGGTGAGAAGAAGATATATATATCTCTCTTTATGCACCTTCAGAGAGATATAGGGGACTTTCAGAAGGAAAAGTCTCCTAATTAATGATAGTTCAGAGCCTTATGAAGTGTGAAAGACTGTCTGGAGGAATGTATCGTAAGCATCATTCCAAAGGGCCTGCAACTGCAGTGCTAGAAAGCAATAAAAGTGTAGAACTAATATGTAGGACAGGAGGGAAGGTACCTGGAGGAAATCTGAGATTAAAGTATTTGAATGTCCTAAAGATGTCACTTTGAATAATTATAAGATTACAGTATGCCTTCCTCTTTCAAAGCTCAAATATGAAAACACCATATTTCAAGAGGGGAAAAAAAAAACAAAATTTTCTTCATTATATTTATTCTGTTAAAGTTGTTGAGTCCATGTCTCATTAATAAAAACCTCATGATTACCACAGGAATTGCCACAGCATTACTGGTTATAGTTTGCTTGACCTTGCACTGCTGTATTATTAAGTTGATGATATCAGTCACCAACATAAATGGCATTCCATATTAGACAATTTTCACCAGTATTTGGAAAACATCAGCTTATCCCTTGGCTTTGACTGGCAGAGCTGCACCCACAGTCTCTCTATTCCTGGGACAAGGTCCTACTGCCAGCAGCATGGCTAAACTGAGGGAGAGATCACACGCCCCTGCAATTAATCAGCAGGCTGAGCATCTACCAAAGCTCCATGAACAAAAACTCCCAGATCTTTACCAAGCCTAAAAAGACCTCTGCTTTCATTTTATACAAGGTTCACTGATGGTTAACCCAGAATACTGTGGTAAGATCCAGAGCAATCAGTTGCAAGCCAAACTTTTTTTTTTTTTTTTTTTTTTTTTTTCTTTATTTTACAGCATGGGGTTCTGGCAACTGTGGGTGCTTCATCTTTGCCAAAATTTAACTACACATTTTCAAATTACTGGCCCTTTGTAATTCAAAAGATATCTGCTTTTGACAGATATTTTTCCCTCCTGAACAGATCTATTATTGAAGTCAAGGCTTTACTCAGAGCCTGCACAGAGATGACCCAGGTGTGGGATTACTGAGTGGCTGCAGCCCTCCTCCACAGGGCTCCCACATGCCAGGCCTGTGCCACACGCAGTCCTCACCTCTCCTCCTTCCTCCCCATTCATAGCACAGCTGCTCTGGCCTCTGGATTACAAATGAGTTATTTTCATTTTTTAATTCAGAGCTGCCATAAGGTGAATGGTGCTGGCCAGGGTGTAGCCAATGGCAGGTAGGCTGTGCTGAGTATGAGGTAGCTCAAAGCTCAGAGTGCAATTCATTTCTAGGGTGGGAGGACCTGCAAATTCCTTCATCCAGACAGTCCTTCACATGGGGACCCCCAAACTATCAAGCAGTCTGGATTTCCAAGCTTATTGCACAGCAGCTGAGGAACACTGGTTGGAAGCTAATTAGGAGCAGCTCAGCCTGTGCTGTCTTCACGTTTTAAGACCAAGGTGCACTACTCTCACAAAAAAGCTGTACCTGGAGAGTATGATTTGAGCCCAAATCTGAGCCAGGCTTTTCTTTCCCTCTCCATCCACGATCCCTTTGGGGTGTTGGTACATAATGGGTGCTCTCTGGTGGGATGGCAATCACTGGTGCTCTGCCATTCTGCAGTACAACTGCTGTGCTTCTATCCAAGGACCAGCAATCTTGTTTTCTTAAAAGCCTTTTCAAATGATATGTGCACATGGCATCTGTTTGCAATGTATATTTGCCATTAGTGTTTTTAAGTAGGAATGGTGGGGTCCGTATGGCACAGAACATAAGGATTGCCATGGTAATTAGTCATTATTTGGACTAGCAGAGTAACTGCTCTCAAAGACTCTTAACTCACTCCTGTCCTAATGTATCCGACAAGTATTTTCTTTGTTTCTGCCCTTCATCAAAGCCATTTTTGCCCTGAAAATACTACTGATATTTATCATTTGCCTTAATTTATAATGAAAAATGAAATAAAACCTTCTTAGGAAAGTCTGACTTCAAATTTGAGGGCTGCGTATTTTGTTCATTACAAAACATCTCTAAATCATCCCAAGTTAAAGCAAAGTAAGAAAAAGTAACACCTCCATAACCAAGCATACACGTATCTCCATTTGATGTGCACTTATCATACACACTATTCACCTGCAGCTTTTGTTCTCCAAAATATGTTTACTTAGCATATAGTCACAGAAACATATTTCAGAAAGTCAGATATCTTTTAAATCTTGAGCAGGCAGCAGGTGCTCCCATCCACACCCATGGCTGCACAGTGTTTCTGCTACAAAGGCAAGAGCATCAGTAGCTCAGTGTTCACATCCAGCTCAGAAATATCATGCTGAGCAGGGCTGTAAAGGGAGAAAATACGCTTCAGAAAGGAATAGTGTTATGTTCTAAGCTGCTCTTTTTCCTCCAACTCCTGGGATATACCTAGGGTACATAATTCCTGCGAAGTTGCACTTTGCAAAAGTGCAATGGAAACTCTAAGTGAGAACCATTCCACACAAGAAACTGGAGATGGGAAAGCCTACAGCTCCACGCAGTCTCCTAGCACAATCTTAGGATGGAGAATCCTCTCTCATACTAGAAGATAAGGATCACAATATTTCATTCCAGCAGAAGGAAAGGCTCAGAGTCCCCATTCACAGCACTTAATCTAGATTTTAAAAAAAAGAGGGTGGGTAGATTCAAGAGGGGCAGACACTAGATGGGGTGCTCTGATCCTATTATCTAGAAAGCAGATCATTTTTTTTTTCCCCTTAGTAGAGGTATAACAGTGGAAAATTTCCCGTGCTTCCTACTGCTCTGTTCTGTACTGCTCTGCTTCCTGTTTGGTCACTGGACTCCCAGTCTCCCTCCTGCATGGGAAGTGGGACAGACACACAGGGTAACAGGAGACAGTTTGTAAGAAACCCCCAAGCCATACAACCTCAGTGATGAGCATGGGAGGCTCTTAGAGGAGCACAAAGTCTATCCTTTGAGGCTTTGAAGTCTGGAGAAGAGCAAAATGGTTTTTGATGCTTAGTAATTATGCTAAGTGGGCAGGTGGGAGCCAGATGCTGAACAACAACTTCAGATGTGGATCTGGTGCCCCAGTGTTCAGTCTGGGCTTGTCTGTAGACATCAAAAATATTTAAACGTTAAAAAGAAAAAATTAAGATCTGATCCTGAAAGTGTGCTAGTAAGTAGCAGACTATTTTGTATTGGTTGCCATATTGGCTTGTCTAGAGCATTTGGATAAAATTTGTACATTTGTATATTTTATGTTGGATTATCATTTCTTACAGCTTCCACATGTTCTTTCATCAGGAAAATAATGCAAGATCAAATGGTAAATCCTATTTTTAAACTGCCTTTATGCAATTCAACTGAAAATATTAGTTTATCTTGTGCTATTCTGTCAAGCTATATTATACTAATTAAGTTTTTAAAATATTATTGATGCAGATGGAGTATACATAACCTGTGTTTATACTCTATTTCATGTGCTTACATCTTGAATCTTGACAAATTTCGAGTTTTTGACCATACTCTTGTGAAGGATCAGAATGTCATATCCTTTTAATCAATATTTTGAAAGGCTAATTTGAGTGAGTAATTGCATTCCAGTTCAGAAGAATATTAAAATAACTAGTTTATGTGAATACATCCATCCTAATGGAAACGTACATATTCCAGAAAAGTTGGAAGAATTAGCTTAATATCTCTGCTGTAGAAAATTCAATGACTTGAGCTTTCAGGCAGGGCTACACATGCAGACTGAAAACATTTTGGCTCGCTTGGGTTTGCATCCACTGTATCTGCTTCCAATCTCAAATTCCAATAAATGAACAACAAAGAAATCAAAAGGAAACTGCGTGGCTCGCCAGCTTGAACCTTGCTTGCAGAGAAACCAGACAAAACCACACAGTGTGAGGAAACAAACATAAAAACACAGTGTAATATGTTTTCTATTGTTTCTGCCAAAAAACATCAATTGGTTCAGATCCACACAAAATCTGCCTTCTTCTGCTTAAATTTACCCCAAGCTGGCTGAAGGACTGGCGAGATTTAGTGAACTTTGAAGTGAATGAGGCCAAGTACTGACTTAACCTTCATTTTGTTTCATTGTAAAAACACCACACACAGCCATCCCTCAAAATCAAAGAGAGAAATTCCTAGACAATTAAAACAAGCCCTTGTGCTTACTTTGCCTCTATATAATGCCTGTTATTTCCATGCATAGTTGGAAGAAAATTGGAAGCTTCCATCCAAATTAGTAGCTTAAAATGTATTAATAACTGTACAACATCAAGAGAGTGCATGAAATAGTGCAATCCTCAAGGGTTTACGTCTTAAGACTGGTTTTAAGCTGCAGCATCAGCAGTATAGGAGCAAATGTAATAGTAACAAAAATGTCTGGCATATACAACTTGCAGCTATGGACTGTCATTAAAAGCATATTTCACTTTGCATCAGAAGAACACTTCTCAACACATCATAGAAAACTTACATTCCTTTAAAATACATTGGTTTGATGAAATACTAGTTTTAGAGAAAGTTCTAGATGAATGTCAGGCCTTCATTCATAGACTGCCTTTTTGTCATGACCTACAGACAGAATACACCCATGCAGATACTACCTTCTGCCACCTGAGCTAGCTACCACAGCATGCAAATGCTCAGAAAGGATATCAAGACATCTTTATGCTGTCAATGCTAAGCTGCATCAGTGGCTGGAGATGTCATTAGACAGAAAGAAGCATTACACTCACCATATACATCCAGATGCATTTGTTTCTTACTTCTGGCTCAATGCTGAGTTCTTAGGAGAGCTGATGACTAACTTAACCATACCATACAGCAGAATATTTGGGTGGTTTTTTTAAAGCTGTTTATGTTGTTTGTTCAAAAGACTCAGGCTTCCATACAGAGGAGAAAAGAGAACTGGTAAGTAAAGAGCACTGTCCTACTCAAAGTTAAATATTGTTACAGATGGGAACAGAAGGACTTATTGCTGCAGGACAGTGATGTTACAGTGCACATCTGGAGCACTGTCTACACCCAGACTGTCAATGGAAACTGAATGCATCAGATGCCATTAGTCCAAAAATGTGTTAGCAGAAAGAAATTATGATAAGTGCACAAAATGGTCAGATGTAAGGAAAGGCACCATTTGTAGATTTGTTAGTCAATTAGGCTTCATTTCAAGTGATTCCCCCAAGGCTTCCTGGGGTAGGAACAATTATTTTCCCTTCATTTCACCTAGGTTTGCTACAACTCAGTGACTGCAGACTTCTGTACAACCTCAGTATTTTTATCTTCAGAACCACAGTCACTCAAAACATCACCTATGCTTTGATCTCTCTATTTCTTACTAGACAACCGCATATTATCTAAATACAGATATGATGGAGAAGCACAAAAACAGTACTGTAAAAAACTGTCAACCTTTTTATTGTGGCTGTTTTCAACCTTCCATTAATATTATGAATAAAAACAAGAATACAATGTCAAAATTTTGTTAACAAATAGCATAAATTGCTCACAATAACTATGAGTTCCATTTTAGGTGAGGTACAATCTTCTTAACTTCTTACTCTCAAATTGCATTTGGGATTGCCAATATTTAAGGGGGAAAAAAACCAAAAAACAAATAATAATAATAAAAAAACCTCTACAAAGCAATAAAAACTTTGTTTAGAAATAAAAGGCACTTGTGTGAAACCCAATCATTTTTATGCTAAAGGTTTTGCTTGACATTCAAGACTTTTCCTTCCCTGAAGAATACACTGAACCCAACAACGCTACATCGCAGCTACAGAATAAACTAGGTGACTTGCAGTACAGGTCATAAACTCAAATTAGTTGGCATCATTTGATTAAGCTGACATAAAATATAAAATCAATTCATAGCTATCTAAGTCTGTCTGCTATGTGAAAGAAGACTGAGGAAGTTGAATGTTTCACTTGTAATGCATACAGTAAATCCACTCTAAATTTCAGTAAAAATACTTGAGATATTTCAAAGTTACATATTTACTAGAAAGATCTTCAAAAATCTTTTTTAAAAGTAAAATGTGTGCTTAACTTTTCTGACATTTACAAAAGTAATTAATTAATATGATTAAGCAAATTAGACTGAGCCAAAGTCTGACTGATTGTAAAGCATGCTGCAAGAGCCACCTGTTTGCTAGAAAGATTAGATGCTATGGTGCTGGCAGCTAGAAAAAAAAGAAAAAAAAGGAGAAAATTTTGAAAGATAGAAAAGCATCTTTATATACTGATCTTTCAGATTTTTTTGTTTTTAATACATACCAAGAGCCAGCATGCCCAGCTTTGAAGGACTTACAGAAGACTAGCAAAGGCAATGCAACATACAGCACAGATAAGTTACTGAATCACTAACCCAGAACAACAGGTGAAATTAGCACTTAATTGACTTGTATTGATAGTGTTTGATTTTGAGGTTCATACTGATCTGCTGACTGTTCTGACCACAGTTCTATCCATACAGAAGTTAGGTGAGGTGAACTTAACTACAAGGCTATCACACATGCAGATTTGAGTGCAGAACTGTTCTCCAGGCTCCAAAACAAACTAAACCATTTCAGCTGCAACCCCAACACGTGCAATCCCATGAACTTTATCACAGAGCTGATGTCTTAAGGCTAACTCTATGCCCCAGTGATTAGCTTAGTCTAGAACAATGCCTTGTACATTAGGTCACCATAGCTAAAAAAAAAAAAAAACAAACAGCACAATAATAACTAATTTTGCAAATTACAAATCCTGCAAAGAAAAAGTGCTAACAAATGGGCATCTCAGTGAAAAGAAAATGCTGGATATAAAAAGTAACAGAGCTGGCTTCTATCTAGGTAAACTCAATTAGGAGCAGATACATAGACTTTTTTAGAAACAGTTTCAGTCATGCTCAGCCCTGCTGCCTGTTTCATACTTCTGCCTTACAGATTAACTAAACACAATATTAAAGATGCAAAAAACTGTGATTTGAAAGTTCTGACATAAACAGACCCTGAAAAGGAAGCAAACAGAACGCACATTGACTATGCCATTTGTGAGCCAGTAGATCTAATGGTTCACTTACTTTACAACCTGCTTTGGAATAATTTGGCACATCTCTAATTTTAACAAGCTTCAGTGGGATTAGATAAAATGCAGACTTTGTTTACATCAATTAACACTCAAAGAAGTACAAAAGAACTTGTTAACTGCATTTATGAACAAAAAGTAACAAAGTGAGTGTCTGTCCAAGTGAAGTTACTGTCTGACTTACTCAGATTGGCACAGTTGTCTCTAGAAGACAAAAATCAAAAAACCCAACAACTAAACATCATTCTCAAAGAGGGCAGATGTGTATTTTTAATTACACTGGCAGATATAATCTATATTTACAATAACAGCATTATCAGTTTTGCATAGATCAAATTCATAAAAAGGACTGTTTTCCTCTATATGCCATGTACATATTCATTGAGTTAAGCAGAAAACCAAAGCCATTGCAGCTGAGCTAACAAACGCGTTGACCATTGTTATATTATTATTTCTATTTCCAATTATTTTGACTTGACTGATTATAAGCACTTTCTTCTCTTGCACTACAGAGATTGAAAGAAAATGTGGATGACTTCAAACTCAGCCTAGTACACTAACCATCCCCAGAGATAATAAATGGATACATCACATACTCCACTGTAAAAGGTTTGCAGATAGTAAGCGAATGAAGAAAGATGCAGAGAGGCAAAGAAATAGCTCTTTTACTAAAGAGTAAGGACTCAGGACTTGGGAAAAAAACAGGAATGGAAACATTCCTCTAAAGTGAAAGAAAACAGGCTATCATAAGAAGCAAGTAAAAAGTATTGTTATGCATCGTTATGGCATTACTGCTATTATTTTTTAAAGTAAGTGTCATGAGTACTACATACACCAGCAAGCCCAATAGGAATCTTTTATCTAGTGTCCAGTAAAACAAACACGTTACTGCAGTTGTGACAATCCAAGAAAACTACTATGCACACACCTCAAGTCACTGTGTTCATAGAGACTACTTTATATAGTACATAAATACTAACACAGATATTTAAATGAATCAGAAACTAAAAGGATGAGTATTTACTTGCGTGAGTGAAGAATTACAGCACTGGTCCCCATTTAGGGGAGCATTCAAGTATTGTAAGAGCTCATCGTATAGTTTAAATCTCAGTATCATCATTGATGCTTTAGATTTAGCATATTAAATAGACCAGCAATGGTTTCAATGACATAAATAATCTTCCATATATACGGATCTATGTTATCTTTGTCCACGTCCTCAGGAAGTCTGTTGGCTTTCTAATGCAAACCCAAGCTGTGCTAAGGAGTCCCTGTGTTGAGTTGAGGAGCTCTATGAGGAACAGATCTTACTGTGAATGTGACTACAGGGCTTTTGCATTGTAACAGGCTCCTTTTGCTGAAGGATTTGCCTTCAATACCGGATGTAACCCATTTCTTGTCTAAGAGAAGAAATCTTTGTCAACAGACATGAGAGAAGCACGACAAATTTGCACCTCAATTAAGGTCCAATGTTCTCAGCAAGAATCTTCATCTTAGAAGCTTGCCCAACTGCCTCTGAACTGCACATTTATGCAGCCAGTAATACATAGGTTAATGCTTCCTGCAAGAGATCTAACTCTAAAATTCTGTTTAAACAAGATAGACTCTAAACACAAAAATATTACAGCACGTATAGATAAATTCCTGGTAGGTATTCAAATCTTGGACAATCTAATAGCAGCTTTCACTGATTGCATGCTACACAACAATTTAGTTTGTTTTCCATTAGCAAACACCTCAAATTACATGAAAAGGAAAAAGAGTTCCCTAGCTACAAGCATTAAATATTTATCAGCCTTATGTCTGCTCAGTCACCACTCCTCAAAAAAGTCCATTAATTAAATACTTCAGAAACGATTAAAACACTTCCTTAGAACTTATTGGCACCTGTTAATTCACTGACCCTATGAGGCTCTGGCAGTAAATGTCTTGTTTGATTGCTTCTCTTACCACTAAGTCAGCAGCTTAAAGACAAAGGAGACATGATGCAACTTCATGTACCACAACATTGCCTTAATACACAAAAGCCAGTATCTAGAGGCATAGAAAAAGAACATTTATGTAGACAGGGCAGCACAAATAATCTATTTAACCTAATCTTTTAATTACAGGAAACATCTCGTAGCAAGACATACAAGAGCAATGAAATGACCCAGAGCTAGAAATCAAGATGATATATTTGTGCATGTGAAAGTAACACAAGCAGAATTCATAAAAGAAAACCTCCTTGGGCATTATTATCTTTCCATCAGGATATACTGTCATCACATTGAGAACAGGAGAAAAATGACTTAAAATATGTTATTAAAATACAAAAATGTAAAACGGAGTGTAACAGAAAACAAAACAAGACCAGAGGAAAGTAAAATTAGAAGGAAAAAATACAGGTGAAGAGAAAACCAGGTTTGGATTTAAAAAAAGGAGCATCTGAGGAGGGGAGGCGGGGGGGGGGGGAGGACAGAATCAGTCCCTAACAGCCTGACATAGCACAGCACCTACTCTGAAAATCCTGCAATTAATTCAGTGTCATTATTTACTCAATTAAGCACTATTCAGCAGAGAGGGAGGGGGGTAAATATCTGGCCCTGCTTGGGCAGTATGCAAATCCTCTCCCACTCCTTTGCAAGCTTTAAGGATAGCTGGCAGAGAGTCCCCTGAAGAGTTCTGGCAATGCCACACTCTGCGGTGGGAAAGAAGCATCTTGCAAAGAACCCCTGAGATCCTTCTACCCCCTCAAATCTGCGCAAGTGGAGAAGTGTTGCCTGGAAGGGGGAGCGAGACGGAGTGTGTGTGCAGGAGAGAGAATGAAAATAAGACTTGTAATTATTAAAGATTCCTGAAACACCAGGAGATGGAGATATAATGGATCCCTAAAATCAAAAAAAAAAAAAAAAAAAAAAAAAAAAAAAAAAAAAATG